>NC_057723.1:19164833-19281069 GCF_004010195.1 Chiloscyllium plagiosum | reverse complement strand
GAACATCAACTAGCCATGAAATGACACGACCAGCTATCCCTAGTAGCCACACGCGTAGACGACAAGCAACATGAATTTGACTGGTACAACACTACCATTATAGGGCAAGTGAAACAAAGAACAGCCAGGGAATTCCTGGAAGCTTGGCACTCATCCACAAACTCCATCAACAAACACATAGACCTGGACCCAATATACCGGCCACTACAGCGGACAGCTGAAACTGACAACCGGAAGCGGCAGGGACAGGCCACTATAAATGCCGGAGGAAACACCACAGAAGCGCTTCACAGGAGGCTCCCAAGCACTGAGGATGTCATCTAGACAGGGGACGAAACGTTTGCAACAAAAACTTCCAGCTCGGCAAACAGAACCACAGCAACTAGTGGAACTCTTTTTGCTCTCTTCAGAAAGTTGAGGTCAAACGATTGCTCGGAAGAAAGGAGGTTGATTGGGTATTACCATTTTCAAATCTCTTACATTCTTTCTGTTACATTATACTTTGTAGCATATCTATGCTCTTGGTAGTTACACATTTGCAGGCAGTAATTTTTAGTTCTTCAACCATTGCATCTGATCGGATAGAAGAGTGTCACTCATAACTATATCAAGCTGAAATGTAAAATGATGTCCCATTGATTAAAACAAGTTCTATGAAACCAGAGTCACTGAGATCACAAATTTCCCCACAATTGTCATGGTTATCCAGTCTAAAGGAGTTTGTTCAACCATACTAAATAATTATCTTGTTCAATAGCATCCTCATTTTTGGAGCTCTGTAACTATGTCCAACTTCTGTTGATTGAATGACTACTCTTTAGTGAGTTATTGCTTTCAAACTTTTAAAGTTTATTTCACTGCAATTCTGCATCTAATGCTTTGTGGGATTGTCCATCTTATTCAACAGTTAAATGGTGATTTCCTGCCTTTTCCAAAGTTGTCTTGCTTTCTGCTGCCAAGATGGTATATTTGTCAGCTTCTTCACAGAGAATTTACATATTTTTTGCACCTTTGACAGCTCAAAAAATAATTTACACAAATATTAAATTTTCCACTGAAATTTCAGTATAAATACTGAGCAACCCAGTCCTTTTAAAATTTATGACATTTCTTCTGTTTCAAATTGTCTAAAGTTTGCCTTAAATCATCTGAATTGAAGTCTGCAGCCTTCTTAGTGCAAAAGTCCTAGTATAAATTATTAGTATGTGCCTGGCAGCTCCGTTTCACCGTGCTTATTCTCTACGTTGGCAATGAGAGGTGAGAATTCTCTTCTCACTCCCTTTCTTTTGCTGTCCGTTATTCATGCTGTTTTCGTAAAGAATTTCCCCAATTTGTTCAGAGATCTATAACCTTATTTGTGGAACCCCTATCGCTCCAACAGCACCTAAAAATCTCTGGATCTTCCCTGTGTGGCCAGTTGTGCCTCTTTTCCGAACTCACTGAGTTATTCCTGCATCTCTTACTAGCTCTGAAGTGAAGGTCTGTTTGCACTGTGATGCTGCTCCTCTAACTGCTGGTGATTGTCAGTCTTCATATTTCGATTGCTGATGAACTATGTTTTTCTTAAACCAGTTATGTTGTTAAAAGAGTAAAGTAATTCATCTTCAACTTTTTTTTCTTCACAGTTAAATAAAATTTGAATCTGCACCACTTATCACCATGTTGTATTCTCGAGTACCATTGCTGCTACCGTTTTGTATCTTCTGATTGTGATCATTTCCCATCCGAAAGATGTTGTGAAACTTGAAAGGGTTCAGAAAAGATTAACAAAGATGTTGCCAGGGTTGGAAGATTTGAGCTATAGGGAGAGGCTGAATAGCCTGGGGCTGTTATCCCTGGAGCATCGGAGGCTGAGGGGTGACCTTTATAGAGGTTTATAAAATCATGACTGGCATGGATAGGATAAATAGACAAGGTCTTTTCCCTGGGGTGGGGGAGTTCAGAACTAAAGGACATAAGTTTATGGTGAGAGGGGAAAGGTATGAAAGAGACCTATGGGGCAACTTTTTCACACACAGGATGGTGTTTGGATGGAATGAGCTTTCAGAGGAAGTGGTGGAGGCTGGTACACTTACAACATTTAAAAGGCATTTGGATGGGTATATGAATAGGAAGGGTGTGGAGGGATATGGGCCACGTGCTGCCAAGTGGGACTAGATGAGGTTGGGATATCTGGTTGGCATGGACAAGTTGGACCAAACGGTCTGTTTCCGTGCTGTACATCTCTATGACTCTATTTGGATTTATAACCATTCGTTGCTACCTGTATTCCTTTCTGTGTTAAAGACATGTCTACCCATCACTTGTGAAGGATAAACCATGATCGGGTCTTAACAAGAACCAGCACCTGTCTTACACAGCAACGTACAATTTATTGCATGATTGCAATCGATGCAATTAACATTAACTAACTACATAAAATTATAAGTCTCTGGAGTCATATATATCACAGCTTATTTCATTGAGATCTCGTGCAAGGCTAAATATTTCTCCTGTGACATCAGCAAATTGTTACCGCTTAATGCAACCCAACATTAACTCTTCAGAACCATTAACTCACACAAAGTTGTTTTCTCTGCAATGGCTACATATCAAATGTACTTAATTGAAAACCATGCATATTCGACAGGCCTGGATTCTAAAAAAGTTGTTGAAATACAAATTATTTATTTTTGAAATGAGTAATTTTTAGTGTATTATTACACTTCGATTTTGTCTTTTTTGTTATTTATTCATTCATGAAAACTGGACATCACCAGCAAGACCATTTCCCATCACTAACTACACTGGAGAAGGTGATAACATGTTGCTTCTCTGAGCCACTGTAGTCCACGTAGTGCAGGGATACCCAAAGTGCCATTAGGGAGAGGATTCCAGGATTTTGACCCAGTTTCAGTTCAGGACAGTATGTGCCTTGGAGGGGGAACTTGTGGCTGGTAATGTTCCAATGCATCTGCTGCCCTTCTTCTCGATGGATAGAGGTTGTGGGTTTGGAACAGGCTGACTCAAGAGCCTTGGTGAGTTGTTGTGGTGCATCTCACAGTTGGTACACATTGCTGCCACTGTGTGTAGGTGGTGAGGGGAGTAAATGTTGAAGATGGGGGAATGGGCCACCAATAAAGCCAGCAACTTTGTCCTGATATTGAGCTCTCTTTTGAAACCTCCTGTAGAATCCACCACCATCACTCTCCCAGGCAGCACATTCCAAATTCTAAAAACTCTCAAAGTAAAATAGTTTCTCCTCACCTCACTCCAAGCTCTCTTGCTGGCAACCTTGAAATTATGAAGTGTAGTTGCTGATACACCAATGAATGGAAACAGAATATCCTTCCTTACCATGTCAAGATTGTTCAGAATTTTGAACACCTCAATAAAGTCACCTCTTAATTTTCTCTGCTCCAAGGAGAATAAGCCCAATTTCTCTAATTTATTCTTGCACCTAAAATCCCTCATTTGCGATATAATTCCAGTAAATCTTCTTTGAATTTTCTCCAGAGCTTTAACATCCTTTCTTAAATGAGGTGCCAAGAACTGAACACAATGCTCCAAATGTGGTTTGTCCAATGATTTGTAAAAGCATAGCATTGCTTCCTTGCTTTTGGGCAGCACGGTGGCTCAGTGGTTAGCACTGCTGCCTCAGGTTTGTAGTTTCTTGGGTGATCTTTTGCCCCTTTCTTAAACAATGGTGTCACATTTACAACCCTCCCAACCCCCAGGACCAATCCTGTATTCAGACAGTTCTGGAAAATTTCAGTTCATAACTTTGCAATGTGCTCCCTTTCTTTTCACAGCAATCTAGAATGTATCCCATCTGGGGCCGGCGACTCCCCTGCATGGAGAACTCCAGTTTTTTTTAGAATCTCTTCTTTATCTGTCAACTAGCCATTGTCACCATTTTAGAGTTGCACTCATCTAGGCAAGTGAAGAATATTCACCACACTTCTTACTTATGCCTTGTAGATGATGGGCAAGCTTTGTAGCAATAAGTTACTCACCACAGAATGCGTAATCCCGGATCTGCCTTTGTAGCCACAGTATTTATATGGCATTATATGGTTCAGTATAGAGTCTGAAAAAGCTGTTGGTCAGCTGAAGATCACAGATATGATTAGAATAAATTTTTAGGACATTGTTTTAAGAATCTACCTGAACTAAGGGAATCAATATACATTTCCTCGCTGAAGGCAAACTAGGGGCTCACTCTAAGCATTAATTGAAGCTGATAAACAGTATGTTCAGTTCAAGTAATATGCTGTCAATACACAGAACAAACCACCACTGAATATGTAATTAAGTTTCCATAAATTGACAGTATATTTGATTATGTAAAGCAATATGTCACTCAGTACAAACATGTAAAATTGTACAGATCATTCTGGAATTGGTAGATTTCCATGTATTTTTAATTAAAGGTCAAGCACTCAGGCCCACAACCATGACAGAAAAGAGTAAAAGCAACAGGATAAATTAAAATTAGCAAACCAATGACACAAAGCTCATGTTTTAGCAGCTTCAAGATTGTAGCAACCAGGAAAGATAGAATCAGTCTGTTAGTTAAGTAGTCCTGAGCAAAAATATTCTACAGGCAATCTTCATTTCAACATAGTGCTGCAAAAGATTCAAAGGCTGAATCAAAACCAAGTGTGAACTTCTGAGGAAAACAGAAACTATACAAGTAGTTTTAGTGGGAGGCCATACGATGGTAACAAGTAACAAGATCCTATCACAGGTCTGTGAGATGTTCATTTCTACGGAAAAGGCTATTTACTATTGTATTTCAGACAAAGCTGCATAAGACTGAGAATAACACTGTCTATGGAATGGGGTCAAGAGCGTGGTGCTGGAAAAGCACAGCAGGTCAGGCAGCATCCAAGGAGCAGGAAAATCGACGTTTCGGGCAAAAGCCCTTCATCAGGAATGAGGCTGGGAGCCTTGAGGGTGGATAGATAAATGGGACGGGGATAGGGCTGGGGAGATGGTAGCTGAGAGTACAATAGGTGGATGGAGGTGGGGGTAATGGTGATAAGTCGGAGGGAGGGTGGAGTGGATAGGTAGGAAGGAAGATGTACAGGTGGGACACTGCCGAGCTGGAAGATTGGAACTGGGATAAGGTGGGGGGAGGGGAAATGAGGAAACTGGTGAAATCCAGGTCCCAAGGCGGAAGATAAGGCGTTCTTCCTCCATGTGTCAGGTGGTAAGGGAGTGGCGATGGAGGAGGCCTAGGACTTGCATGTCCTCAGCGGAGTGGGAGGGGGAGTTGAAGTGTTCGACCACACTCTCAACTCTAATCTCCAGCATTTGCAGTCCTCACTTTTGCCTCATCTATGGAATGGTCTAACTGAAACCAAGCTGGATATCATCAATTCAGTACGGGATATTATAAGGTAAATGATAATTTGAATATTATCAACTTGGATAACAAAGATAGCAGAGGATCAAGTATTACTTGAGAGTACAAACTTCTTGGAGATAATGGGAGGAATATCATCAGCTTCAGTAATCTTATGCTCGTGGGATTTTGGTTTACTGAATATAGAGCCATTAGTCTTTCCCTGTAGGTATAACCTACGTATGCAAGGTCAATAAACTTTAATGCAGTTTGGAAGAGTCCTAGATATGTGCAGAGAAATTGCTGAATTTTGCCCAATCACAAGATCACAATTTACCTGCATGTCATACTGATCAGCTTTATGCTGCTGATGCAATTAGTAGCAAGCTATTCATTGGTGAATTGACCTGCCAATTAACTGGGAGAAAACACAGCAGGTCCATCTCCACAGGAGAGTACTTGTAAACTTTATGTGCCAATAGTTAGGAGTGCTTGTTGTGTAGTGATAATGTCCCTAGCTCTGAGCCAGGAATTCCAGATTCAAGTCCCATCTGAATCAAGTGTATCTGAACAAGTTGTATAAAAATATCTACATTGTCCTGGTCATCAATTAGGGCTCTTCTGGTGCTGTGGTAGTGTCAATGACCTCTGGGCCAGAAGGTCTGGGTTCATATTCCACCTGTCCCAGATTTGTGTCATAATATGTCTGAACAGTTGGATTTTAAAATACTTTCACCAATGGTGAAATGACCAGATTTCCCATTAATTTTAGTCACAGAGCTTAAAATGGACAACTGATTTGATTAAGTTGATTTTTAACAGTAACCTTCGCGAATATGACATTGTCTGGTTCAGATATTAGCCTCGTGACTAGGACATTGGAGAAGAAATAAACATGGCACACTCAAGGCATCATTCCTAATAAAGATCTTGACTATTAGCCAAGTAGAATAATCACTAATTTGTCATCCCATTAGCAAAAGAAAAATTACAAGCTGACATAAAAATTCCACTCTTCCAATGGATTCCTTCTTCCGATGAAAAAGAAACACTTACATAATTTCAAGGTCGAACAACACCCAGTTAAGCTTCTAAGTGATCCTCCCCGTCAGTGCTGTTTCCATGAAAGAAAAGTTGGAGTTCGAGCAATTGTAAAGAGGACGTAAAACATTTTAACCCATTCTCCAAGTCATCTTTTGCATCCCTGTCCAAAATGGATTGTACGGTCGCAACCTCCTTACATTGTAAAATGTCAGTCTCTGTCAACTCGTCT
Organism: Chiloscyllium plagiosum; assembly: GCF_004010195.1. Lineage (NCBI taxonomy): Eukaryota > Metazoa > Chordata > Chondrichthyes > Orectolobiformes > Hemiscylliidae > Chiloscyllium > Chiloscyllium plagiosum. Next base: position 19,274,467 of record NC_057723.1, on the reverse strand, counting down.
TCTGTTGCAATATCTTCATCAAGAAGTGGAGGTGCCAGTGTTGGACTGGGGTGAACAAGGTCAGATGTCACACAACGCTAGGCGATACTCCAGCAGGTTCATTTGAAATCACAAGCTTTCGGAGCGCTGAACCTGACAAAGGGGGATAGGGGGGTGCTCCAAAAGCTTGTCATTTCAAATAAACCTGTTGGACTGTAACCTGGTGTTATGTGACTTCTGACTTCATCAACAAGAAGAATGTATAGGTTTACTTGATGACCGTCCCAAGGCAAGATACATCTTCACTTCGAAGAATAAAGAAAGTATGTTTTGTGTAACATTGTGGAGGTACAAAATCAAGAGTAGTTTCAAAATAATTACCTTTAGGCTATTGTTGATGGCATGTCAATGTAGTTTATTGCTTATTTAGTAACCTGACGAAAATTTTTCCTTGACTGAAAGCTTTCAAACAGAACTCTACAATCACAATCTCTATTATTTAGCTCTGACCAGCTGCATTCCACAGATGACTTTTCCATGCTCCTGACAGGAGTGAAATCATTCTGCTTCATGAAGCATTTGATCATCCATGTCTAATAACATTCAATATCTTTTCATAATCTCTTCCAAAACCAGATATTCATTCAACTTCTTTTCAAAGGAGTCATTCAAGAGTGTGTCATCTGGACCAACCAAGAAAAATGGAATAATTTACTGTTGAGTGACACCATATGGCTCCTGTCTGTCTCCAAGTCAATTTTGGTATACATGCAGCATAGACCAAGTGAGAGGTGACAATTGGTTCTTGTCTGGTGAAGTATGCTATTAGTACATAATCATGGTGACAACTTTGTACAGCATGCTACAATTTGTGAAGACTGTGTAACTGTCTGAGGAGAAATCTGATATGTTTGAGCACAGATAAGCTGGATTCATGACAGAGAAAGGAAGAGCCATTTTTCCACTACTTTCAATAAGAGGAAATTGCTTTACAAATGTACAATGTTCTTGCATGGTATTTGGACAGGATAAAGAACTTTTACTTCATGCAACATTACAAAAATTGGATTAAAAACATAATATAATTAAAGTTTTTGTTATTTTAAGACAAGAGATATGGGAGGACATTTTATATATAATTACATTGAATTTGAACATATCACAATTCCTCTCCATTGTTTATTTACTTTAAATATTTTTGATTTTTTGTGTTAAACAAGATGAAGATATCAATGAGGAGGGAAAGAAATATTTCCCATTTTCTGAATTCAATCTCAGCATCAAGATATAACTTCCACTTGTGAATTATCTCATCATGTCACTCGGACAACCCAAGGTGTATCACATTCAGTGAGATTTTGACATGACAGAAAGTGTCTTGCACCGAAAAGGAACACAAATGGTCATGGAGGCCTTGGAACAATACAGGTGTCAAACTGTTGTCTGTCTCTTAGTTGATTTTGAATCAATAGGCTGCTGATAAACTGTGCCGGGAGCATGATAACTCACCAATCAACAAAAACAAGGCAGCAGTGATGACACTTAAATGCAGCCTCCATCTCTTAAAGGTACTTTTCAATCATCGTGCTTACTCACTGCTTTAAAGTGAAGATGACAATGTGAGAGGAGTTCTCCAATGCTGCCCTGATTTTCACAAATTACTCCTTGTAGAAGACCTAATATCTCTTCAAGAGTACCTTCATCAATCATACTGATAGTCTGTTTGCCATCTTCTGAAGGGCAATTAGGGATGGGCAATAAATACTGGCCTTGCCAGTGACAACTACAACCCATGAGTGATTAGAAAAATGACCGGTAGATGGAAATTGGTCTTTCCAGCAGAGAGAGGAAACTTACCGAGGCAAATAGCTTAGCAATCAAACTCAAAAGTAAACGCTAGACCATGGTAATGTGAGGACCATTTAGAACACAACTTGATTGCAATTTCATAAGAAATTCAATGATCTAATCAAAACAACTATGACAAAACTTCATCCTACACCTCTCTTACTCTCTGCTTTGTTCTGCACCCTCCATTATTCAGCACAAACAAGATTTCTTTCCCTTGTTTCCCGTCACTGTCTGTAATCGCAGCATGACTGAACCTCCTCTGCTACTGTTACCCTTGAATGCCTCCACAATTATTTCTTTCATTTCCTAAAACCTGAAGCATCTTTCAACTATCACCTACACCATTTTGCACTGACAACACATCTTCACAAACTATCATCTAGCCCAACACTAACATACTATCTTTCAACTTGCTGGGGGAAAATGAGGATAGAGCAAAGTCTGCCTATTACAATTCCATGGTGACTGGAAATATGGGCACAGGAACACATGAACAAGGGACACAATGGGACATCATAACTGATGGCAATTGAAGGGGGAGAATATGTTCCCTAGGGGTTTTGGACACCAGAACAAGGGCAAGGTGATGAGAAGGCTAGATTCTGGGTCATCCTGAGGACCAGCTCACATTCCAACCCTGTTGCAGTGAACACAGGTGTTGAAGTGAAGTATAACTGATGGGAATCATATTGAACTGAGCAATGATGTTCCCATTGTGTGAAAAGGCTGATACTCGAGGCTAGCATATGGGAATAATGAACTATTTGGAGGAAACTACCAGTGTTTGTCAAAGCAACATTCAACATGACTATACCTACAAGGCAGAGCACAAAATAAAGGAGATAAAGGACTGGGATGTTATAAATTTCAAGTACTAGGGACTGAGTGAAATTATTCGATAGCATTACAGAGTAATGTATAACACACAGTCAGTCAGTCTGTTCAAAACACTGTAGTGAAAATTGGCTGCATGAGGAAGTCTCACCAGCATATCGAAAGATTAAAAAGAATTATGGTTGATTTGATCTAGTCAATGCTTATTTTTGCTTTACTTCTAAATATTTTCTCTCTCAGTATGATGGTGGTTTACATACATGAAAAAGTTGAAACTAAGAAGTTTCTGAGGCAAATACTGAGGAAAACGATCAGTAAACAATCATGAAGCCTAGGTGTTGCATGCTGCACACAAATATATACATAAACACACATTATATACTTGAAATAACATAATTAGTTTTGTTCCACTGTTAATTTCTGTAATTTTTCCCATACAGGACCCAAAATAGAGGTAGTTGCTCTAACTTTTTAAATAATTATGATGCAGTATGTGACATTTTCCAGAGATAATTTGCATCAAAGAACAAGGCTACAAACCAAAATTAAAATAATTAATCTAGAATTTGGAAAGGATCATGAAGTAGAATCATTTGCTGCACTGCAATTTCTCCCCTTGGCCAAAATGATATCTATAAAATTTTAAGAGTAGGTTCAAACATAGCAAAAGGAGAAGGACATTCAGCCCCTCAAGCTCATTTTGCCAGTTATAAGGCCATAAGTCCTTACAAATAAGACTATAAGACATAGAAACAGAGTCGGCCATTTGGCTGCTTGCGCCTGCCCCACCATTCAATAGGATAATGGCTGAAATTACATTCCTCATGTCCAGTTTCCTGCATCTTCCCCATACCCCTTGATTCCCCTACTGAACAAGAATCTATCGATTTCAGCCTTAAATATACACAAGCAACTTGATCAGATCATGGCTGATGTGTTTCTCATTCCTTTTATCCAATATGGCTGTATACATTTTAATATCGCCATATCATCAATATTGATTTCAGATTTATAATCTCAATTTCCTCACCCTAAATAGTTTTTTTTTAGGCAAGAGAGTTACATTTTATCATAACCCTCTATGTGAAGAGGTGTTTATTGATAACACTTCTGAATGGGTCAGTTCTAACCCTCTGTTTTTATACTTCATCAAAATAAATGGTTTATCTTTATATATTTATTAAAATAATGTAATAATCTTCAAACTTTCAAATAGATAATTCCTTCATCTATCCTCAAGGAATTACAAGCCTACTGATAATGGTAAATCTATTTCTTTTAAACAGGCTTTCGAATGAAGGCAAATCAGAAAAGACTATATCCTCTAGTTAGAGATTCAATGTAATGAATCATAGATTTAACATTATAATTCTGTGGTGGAAAATTAAGAGGAATTTCCATACACAGATGACTGCTGGAGCATGGAATGATATGCCAAAGGGGAATAGCTGAGGCAGACATACTTACATATTTTAAGGGATAAGTGAACAAATATTTGAAGTAGAGAAAGATACAAGGCTACAGGTGACAGCAAGGCATTGGGATCTATTTTGAATTATGACCATACTCAACATGGGACATATGGCCTCCTTCATTTTAGAAACATCAATAACTGAACATGCATTTCTAGGTGAAATGTCACGGACAAGAGAGAGACAGACCTTGTCAAATGATTCTTATTCAAAATTCATGTACGTTATATCACTGGGGTATGGGGCAGTGAAGGCTCACAAGCAACTGAATCACTTAGTGGCATAGAGTGAGAAAATTGGTTAGTGGCTGGCAATACAAAACTCAGGTCTCTATAGCATGGATGCTGCATGCAAGAATTCCCATAATGCAGACGGCAGTAAATATCAAGGGATTAGTCTACCTTTTCCAGGACCCAGGCATGTTATTGTGCGTAACTGATGTGTTAAACCTTGACCTACTGTATGGTTCAATAGCTCAATGATCTGATAGCTACAAGAATGTGGAGATTAAGGAGGTTGGGGTCCAATTAGTTTCCACCCAGATATTTTATCAGGATAAGGTTCAGTGATGCAAAACATATCTGACGTTCTTACAAAAACAGATCATTATCAAATTTCATGAAATATACATTAGATTTTCAGTGCTATGTAACATTACTGCAGTTGATGCAGAATGTGCTATTTACAAAATTAACCTTGTTCTGGCTCAGGTATTTTGATGTTCGACACCTTATTAGTTTAGAGGGGAAAGCAAGTGAGATATGTACTAGGAATGATAAGTACTTGCTCAGAGATAAATGCTTTTCTCAGCTTCGGATTTAAATGATACCATTTGCTTGGCTTTCTTTGTTCAGTGCTCTATCCATCCATTTTGATTATACCATACGGCCTCTCTTAGTATAACCAAACCTTTAACTAAATTATCAGAAAATGGTCGAGAAAGCAACATATTAAAATGAATGTATTAAAGAGTGCATTCTAAAGAGCAGATTTGTTTTGGGATAGCTTTAGTTCATGTCACTGAAGTGTTCAGCAAAACTGTAGTTTCTGTGGTTCAGAATTGTGCAAGTCTGTGTATATAAATCTCACACTTAAAGAACATTGATTTCATTTGGAGAAAACCACTGAATACACCTTTCAGAGCTTCTTAGAAGGCCTCAGGAATCTTAACATAAATTAGGTAAAATTTTTAGAGATTTGAGTATTTAAAAAAAAAACAATATTCTATTATAATGCACAGCATTTCACACAACACACATTGTAATTGAGAATAACATTTAGACTGGAAATACGGTATTGGGGAATGCACTCAGAAATGCAAAGGGTATGAAGGACTGCAGACAAAATGTTATGGGGTGCTGTTATGTCAATGATATCCAAAATGCCCAAAACAACCTCTGAAGGGATGCAAAAGAGGCATCATTTGTCAGTTTTGAAGTAAATAATAACAAAGGCATTGTTAAAGCTTGCAGTTAGGACTGATCTTCAGTGGTACATATTAACACGTCTTTATCTGGATAAAATACTGTTCAAACACAACATTGTGAATGGGTAAAATATTCATTGCATGTGCACAGTGCTATATTGTACAAATACTGCTACAATTGAAGACATTTCATGTAGAATGTAACAAACATGAAGCTATTAAAACTGGACACCAGTAAGGTTACTTTGATTGTTACAATCTGATATTAATGTTAATCAACTTCACTCTTCAGTAAATATGACCCTCACTTTCATGACTGTGTGTTATTTTCATAAATTACTATGGACTGAATCTTTTATTTAATCCTGTAGCCTTGTATCTTTCTCTACTTCAAATATTTGTTCACTTAAAACATGGAATTGTGGCTAAGATTTGTGAGTTTCGTAAAATGTTTCTGTTTGCAAAGCCTGAGAAGTTTTCCTGCCATATCTTACCACACTCACTCTCGTTAATCACCTACCCTGCCCCTATGGCACCCCTCTCAGCCAATTCTAGCCCCCTCATATCACACGTCATTACCGGTAAACTTGTCACTGCCAGGTTTTATACATATTTAAACAAATTAACCCATCATCAGGGGAGGTCTAGTAGTATTTTCACTGGATTAGGAGAGCAGAAACTCAGCTAATGTTCAACTCCTGCCATTGCAAATGGTGGAATTTGAATCCAATTTCAAAAAGTCTGGAATTGAGAATTGACTAATGACCATGCAATTGTTGTCGATTGTCAGAAAAAAATACATCTGGCTCAGTAATGTCCTATCAGGAAGAAAATATGTCATCCTCACCTGATCTAGTCTGTATGTGACTACAACCCATAACAACATGGTTGATCAGCTACCTTCCGAAATTTCCTAACAAGTCGCTCTGTTACTACAAAGTCTTAACAAAGAAATGAAACTGGATGGACCACCAAGCATCAATCTAGGTACTGGAAACGACAACAGCAAAAATATCCCTGTTAACCCTGCAAAGTCTGCCTTACTAACATCTGTGGGTTCCAAAATTGGGAGAGCTGTTTCACAGACTAGCCTGATATAGTCATAGTCACAGAGTCATACCTTACAGACAATGTCCCAGACACCACCGTCGCCATCCTCAACATATCCTATCCCACTGGCAAGACAGACCCAAAAAGGTGGCAGCGTTGTGTAGACAGTTGGAGAGGAGTTACCCTGGGTGTCCTCAAAATTGACTCTGAACTTAATGAAGTCTCATGCCATCAAGTTAAACATGGGCAAGGAAACCTTTTGCTGATTACCAAGTAATACCTTCCCTTTGCTATTGTTGAACAACACTGAGGAAGCACTTAGAGTGGCAAGAGCGCAAAATGTACTCTGGGTAGGGATTTCAATTTTCAGCTAAAAATATCATTATGTTCTGTGCAGTAGTCCCTCATTTTAAACTAACTTTGAGCATTGTGTTTGAAACATAACAAATCATTAAAACAGAGGCATCTGTTTTTCAAAGTGCTCCTCAGAATCTCCTTTTATCAGTTGCAGTTTTACTACATACTGTTATAGTGAATGATATGGGATTATCACAAAATGCCATTATGAATAACAAGATTGATCAAAGAATGGTTTGGATACATCGGATAACCACATGATTCACATCAGAAAATATTATTGTGAGAGTTCAGAGATGTCTCATATAGTATCACATAGTCATACAATATTACAATATAGAAGGAAGCCATTCAACCCATCAAGTCTGTATCAGCTGGTATGAAGTGTAATTGATTTTGTGCCATATCCCTGCTCTAACCCATATGTTAGAAGTTTATTTCCCTTCCTTTATGTTTGTCCTATTCCCTTTTGAAAACTACTGTCGGATCTACCTCCTTCATCTTATCTGGAGTTAATTCAAAATCTCAACCATACATTCTGAAACAAAGTTTTTCTGTTGTCATCTTTGGTTCTTTTGCCAAATGCCTTAAATTTGTGAACTCTTCAGCCACAGGGGGAAAAAAATGATTGTCAGTTACTCCCTTTTCTTTTGAATAACTCTATAAAATCTTTTTTTAAAGTGTATGTTGATGTCACCTGACTTGGCAGACTTGCTTGGAGTCACTACTCTATGAAATAATAAACAGGGTAATTTGCAGGATAGTGTGTTTTTTCAATATGTGCACTCTCCTTGCTCCTTATGGGACGAGAGATTGCATTACTGTAACAGGTCTGTTGGGATTTCCTGAATGCAATCTCCTGGAAAAATAATTTGGTCACCCATGTTACCACAGACACCGAAGGATTTGTATTGTTGAAAGTAAAGCTGTGTTAGCCCATTTTGACTGGATCGTGATACAGAGTCTCAGTCACAGATGACTAACCATTCATTAACTGCTTTAATATCTGTATTATCTGGGGAATATAAAAATATAAACTTTTAAAGGGAAATTGCCGTCATGAAAACGTTTGTCATTTTCACAGCAATGTATAGGATAAACATATACTTACAAAATAGAAGTATCCTTTTCTCACATAGCAGCACAATACATGCCATTAATGTTTCTCCTGTTGCGTTAAACCTTTCACCCTTTTCTCTCCTCCATACATAATTGTTCTTTCAAAGGGATAGTCAGGTAATTACTTACTCCCTCGATCTTTTCCAATGCATACAGACATAAACAAAAATCTATGTTTCTGCATTTTTGCAACAAAACGCTACACCTCTCAAAGAATACTGTGGTAACAAATGCCTTTAAAGTACTTCTCAAACCAATGGCCATACTCTGATCTTTTTTGCAAGGCCTTAAAATTGACCTCCACACAAAGGGACCAATACTAAACACAGTATTCTGAATAAGAAACAAGAACAGAAAGTGCTGGAGAAACTCAGGTCTGGCAGCCTCATGTAGACAGAAAAGCAGAGGAACTGTTTCAAGTCCAGTGTTCCTTTGTCAGAACAGAGCTTTTCTGATGCAAAGTCACTGGACTCAAAAAGTTAACTCTGTTTTTCTCTCTACAGATGCAGCCAGACTTGCTGAGTTTTTCCAAAAAAACATCTGTTTCTGTTTCAGATTTCTAGCATCTGTAGTTCTTTGTTTTTATTATGCTTGCATTCTAAATAAAGCCTAAATAAGACCTAGTAGAAAGACAGTATAGCACTTTTCTTTCCATATTCAATGACCCTGGCAATACATTTCAAGTCTCTATTTGCTTTTACAATAGCCTTAAGTTACTGGTAATGGATTTGCAAAGATTCATGCACTAGAACACCCACATCTATCTCCTGCTCAGTTGCCTTGAGCATGCAACCCTATATGGTATGCACATGCTTGGCCTTTCCCACATTGTTAATGCTACATTTATCTATATTAAATGACGTAAAAAGCATGCAGACCAATCCCCCACATTAGATCTAAATCTGCCTCGAACCTTTTTTTTCTCATCTTAGACTTTTCTGCCTGCCTGTATTTTTGTGCCATGTGTTATCAATGCCCCCCCCAATCCCAAATCCCTTCATCCAGATCATTAATACAGATTATAAAGATACAAACAGAACACCGAAAGTTGCTAATCCCCAAACAGTAGTTGTACTATTAATATCAGCTACCTTTGTATAAAATGCATCTAGTTTCTGAAAGAATCCTTTTGTTTAGTTGCCTACTTTGTGCTATCTTGTCATTGAAAATCAATGCTCAATGTAGCTCGGGCTTTCAGTAATGACCATCTCAAAATATTGGATCAGGGTGCAAACAGAGCAATATCAGCTCAGGTCCACCTCCACGAAATCTGCTCTCGTTCAAGAGAGGTTTCATTCCATTTAATCTAATTCGATTAGCGATATGGAATTTTATGTTGGATACATTGCTCATCATGAAAAAATGTATAAATAATAACAACAAAAAGAGAAATAATACATTATTACAAATTTATAATTTAAAATATATTAGAACAATTCCAATGCAGTTAAATAGTAAGTCAGCGAGTGCTTTCTTTGAGGACATATCCTTGTCCTTACATCAACTCCTGTTAAAAGTTCTGATTGAGAAAAGCACAAAGAAATTCAGGAACTGAGGTTGTCCTGCATCTTAAGAATTGAAGATTATTCCCTGAATATATCCAACAGTTTTACTTAGACAAGTGATGATTTTAATTTGTTCAAGGCACTCGTTACATTTGTCAGATTTATTTCTCGACTAGATTTGGATGATCTGCTTATCAGATACCTTTGATGTCTAGCAGGAAGGACTTAAAGAGTCTATTTTCCGAAGTCTTTGGGTCATTTTTTTCTACTTTCTGGTCAAGCTTTCTCTGCGTCCTTGTAGCTCAGTCGAGGAATTCTACTGTATGACCTCACGTCTTGCACCTTCATACCTTGGTATGAAAATGTACTCATTGAATCCATACAGTGTGGAAGCAGGCCATTCAGCCCGAGTCCACACCAATCCTCCAAAGAACATCCCATCCATCCCTCAACTCTATACCTCTGCATTTACCACAGCTAATCCACCTAACCTGCAAACCCTTGCAAAGAAGAATGTGCAAACTCCACATAGACAGTTGCTCAAAGCTGGAATCAAACCCGACTCCCTGACACTGTGAGCAGCTGTGCTAATGACTGAGCCACCATGCCATGTATTGTCAGCTGAAGTGACTATTTTTTGCAATAGGACCAAATTTGCTTTTATTAAACAAAGAAATGCCAGGATCAAAATAAGTCATTTCACTCCTGCCATTCAATTAGATCATGTCAAATTTTAACTTCACTACTTACGTTGTTTCTTTGATATTCTTGGCAAACAGGAATGTATTAATATCAATTTTTACATGTGTAGCTGTTTATCCTGAGCAGCATTTTACAGGAGAGTTCCAAATTGTTCATCGCATTCTTATTCATATTTGCCACAGGCTGATATAACTGAATGGCCAGTTAGTTGCCCTCCAAAGTATCCTAAGAGACAACCAAACTGTTGTTGGTCTGTTCTCAAATATAGACCAGACCAGGTAAGTGTAGCAGATTTCCTTTCTCAATGAGTGAATAACTTATAGTTTTTATGGCAATCCAACTACTTCATGGTCATCATAACTGATACTTGGCTTTTTTCCGAGAAATAATTTAATTAGCGAAATTCAAATGCACAAAATGCCATGTTGGAATTTGAAGTTACGTTTCTGGAGTACAACAACAGAAATAAAATATCGCAGATGCTGGAAATCCGAAACAAACATAAAGAATGCTGGAGAACCTCTGCTGGTCAAAATTACTCTGATTCAGAACTGAAGGCAGAGGTAAAAGAGTGTTACATTTTACACTGTAGGAAAGTGTGGAGAGAAGCAAGTCGCACACAAGAGAAAATCAGGACAAAGTTAGAGGATGAGCAAGATTACAAATCAAAGGTATCAGAATATAACACACAAGGAGTGAAAATGGTTATAGGGAAGAGAGATAGGTCTTGAGCAGGGTTAATAGTCAGAGTTAACAGCAAGATGTAGATCAGCTATGCTGAAAGCAAAACAAAGAAAATTAGATACTTGTGGTTGTGGTGTTGTTGGTGGTGGTAGGGGTGTGAAACGTTGGGGGGAGGGTTGGCAGGAAGAGGCTGGAAAAACAAATGCAGATCAAAATTTGTATTCTGGAGTTGTTGAACTTAATGTTGAGTCCACAAGGCTGTGAAGCATCTAAATAGAAAATGAAGTATTGGTCCTTTAGTTTACATTGGGTTTCATTGGAACATTGCAGCAGATGTAGGACAGAAATGTGAGCATGGGTGTATTAAAAAAAAACACAAGCAGCCAAAATGTTGGAGTCATGCCTGTGGACTGAAAGCAGTTGTTCCACAAAGCAGCCAATTAGTCTGCATTTGGTCTCCTCAGTGAAAAAGAGGCCACATTGTGAATAGAGAATGTAGGAGACTTTATTCAACGATGAAGTACAAATAAATTGCAGCTTCCCCTGTGGCCTTGAACAGTGAAGGGGAGGTAAAAAGCCAAGCATTATACCTCCTGTAATTGAAAGGGAACGTGGATTGGGAGGGGATGAGGTTTTGAGGGGTGATAGACGGTGGACTATCACAGAGAGAACAATCTGTTCCAAATGCTGACAGAGGAGGGAAGGGTATAATGCATTTGGTGATGTATCATACTGAAATTGGCAAAAATGTCAGAAGATGATGCTTTGTATAGAGAGCTGATTGTATGGAAAGTGAGAACAAAGGGAATTCTATTATGGCCCTGGGAAAGAGGAAAAGGAATGAGGACAGAGAGTGGGAAATGGATTGGACATGGTTTTCGGCCCTATGTCAGGGAATCCTTGGTTCATAAAATGAAGACACATTTGAAGCATCGCTGTGCAAAATAGCATAATTAGAGTAGCTGCAATGGAGACAGAGAATTGAATTAGCTTTATTGTCACATGTGCTCAAATGAGTACAGTGATAAGTTTACAAGTCACTACATTATGGCATCATCTTAAATACAAAGGCACCTGGGCACAGATTCTTATGAACAAATTCTCCTGGGAACAAAAAAATAGAAAATAAGAGAAACTGGGAGAATGGAATTGAGTCTTTACATCCTAGCAGAGTATAAGAAATGAAGTAGAGGTCGCTTTGGGATTTGGTGGGTCTGCTAATAAATATCAGCAAACAGCTTATTTTCAGAAGAGAGACAGAGATGTCAAGGAGGCAAAAGGAAGATTTAGTGATGGCCAGATGAAGGTGAAAAATAGGGTAGATATTGAAAGCATAATTGGCTACTTTTTCCAGTTCCAGATGAAAGCAGGATGCTCATTGTCAATGACGTACCAGAAAAGGACTGGAGGGAATGAAGGACTTGAGTAGGATCAGAACAAAAAATGTTCCACAAACTCCACAAAAGGACAGGTACAAATAGAGTCCATGTGGGTACCCATAACCACACCTTTATATTTGGAGGGAGTGAGACAGGTTAAAAGAGAAATTATTCAATGATAGAACAAGTTCAACCAGACAGAGGAGGCTGATGGTGTCGAACGGTTGGACACCACTGGTGAATAGGAGACTGTTAGGACCAGGAAACTGGAAATTGTTGAAATGTCATCACGCATCAGTAGAATTACGAACACAGATGGGAAGAGGCTGGACAAGGGGAGAAAACATAGAATCAAGATGGAAAGAAATAAGCTCGGGAAGGCATGAACAGGACAGCGCTTTTTTGAGAATTTTGGAAAGTAGGTAGAAGCAGGTTGTATGAGGTTCGGGGACTATAAAGGGGAAACTGTGAAGGGGAGATCTCCAGAGTAGATGAGGTAACTGATAGTCCAGGTAATGATGGATGTTTTTCATTCCAGGAAATATGTTTGTCAGCAGACCCATCTGCAACTTGATTAATCCCAGTGGTGGACTGAAGTCCTTAAGTGATTATTAATTGGCTACTGAAGGGCCTCAGTCAGCAGTGTACCATAGAGTCATAGAGATATGCAACATGGAAAAAGACCCTTTGGTCCAACTCAGCCATGCTGGCCAGATATCTCAATCTAATCTAGTCCCATTTGCCAGTATTTGGTCCATATGGTTCTAAACCCTTCCTATTCATGTACCCATCCAGATGCCTTTTAAATGTTGTAATTATACCAGCCTCCACCATATCCTCTGGAAGCTTATTCCATACATGTACCCAACCCTTTCCATGAAAACGTTGCCTCTCCCACCCTAAACCTATGCCCTCTAGTTCCAGGCTCCCTCAACCCAGGGAAAACTCCTTGTCTATTTATCCTATCCATGCCCCTTATGATTTTATAAACATCTATAAGGTCACCCTTCAGCCACTGATGCTCCAGGGAAAACAGACCCAGCCTATTCAACCTCTCTCCATAGCTCAAATCCTCCTAGCCTGGCAACATCCTTGTAAACCTTTTCTGGACCCTTTCAAGTTTCACAACATCTTTCCAATAGGAAGGAGACCGGAATTCAAGCAATATCCCAAAAATGGCCTAACCAATGACCTGTACAGCCACAACATGACCTCCCAACTCCTATACTCAATGCTCTGACCAATAAAGGAATGTGTACTGAAGGACTTCTTCACTATCCCACTTACTTGCGACTTCACTTTCAAAGAAATATGAACCTGCACTCCAAGACCACTTTGTTCAGCAACACTCCCCAGGACCTTACCATTAAGTGTATAAGTCCTGCTAAGAATTGCTTTCCCAAAATGCAGAACCTCACATTTGTCTGAATTAAATTCCATTTGCCACTCCTCAGCCCATCTGATTAAGATCCCATTGTAATCTGAGATAACCTTCTTTGCTGTCCACTACACCTCCAATTTTGGTGTCAGCTGCAAACGTACTAACTACACGTCTTATGTTCACATCCAAATTATTTATATAAATGACGAAAAGCAGTGGACCCAACACCGATCCTTATGGCTCTCCATTGGTCACAGGTATCCAGTCTGAAAAGCAACCCTCCACCACCATCCTCTGTCTTCTACCTTTGAGCCAATTCTGTATCCAAATGGCTAGTCCTCCTTGTATTCCATGAGATTTAACCTTGCTAACCAATCTACTATGAGGAACCTTGTCAAACACCTTACTGAAGTCCATAAAAATCACATCCACCACTCTGCCCTCATCAATCTTCTTTGTTACTTCTTCAAAAATTCAGTCAAGTTTGTGAGACATGATTTCCCATGCACAAAGCCATGTTGACTATCCCTAATCAGTCCTTGCCCATCACAATACATGTACATCCTGTCCCTCAGGATTCCCTCCAACAACTTGTCCACCACTGATGTCAGTGTTCTCACTGGTTTAGAGTTCGCTAGCTTTTCTTCGCCATCTTTCTTAAACAATAGCACCCACGTTAGCCAACGTCCAGTCTTCCAGCACCTCATCTTTGACTATCGATGACACAATTATCTCAGCAAAGGGCACAGCAATCACTTCCCTAGATTCCCACAGAGTTCTAAGGTAGACCTGATCAGGTCCTGGGGATTTATCCATCTTTATGTGTTTGTTAATTTTTCGTAGAAGCACTCCGACATCCAGAAATACTTGAACTCAAATTGCAAAGGCAGTAACTGTGCAGATTCACTGCTGCATCAGACGGCAGTACAGGTTTCTTTCTCTCTCTCTCCCTCTCTCTCACACACACACACATCATGTGGCCTCTACGTTTGTTTCTTTTCCTCCTTTCTAAAGTGCCAATGCAACAGCTCATAAAAAAAGTAATTACTGCTTCTGGAATTTGAGGAAATCAGCTCCAATACCCAAAATACCTCAAAAAAGGATCAGGTCTTACAGCCACAACTTTTGCCCATCCTCCATCTCGGATTACCCTACAGATCAGCCATGGATCTTCACACCCTCAACTTAATTCAGGTGAAGGTAGGACAGCATCAGGGGGTGTGCCTCTTCCTTGCCCAATTATATGACTATCCTGCTTTTTTGTGGTCTGAAAGATTCCACTCATTGCACTTGAATACAATACCCATATTTTCTATTTAGCCAATGAAATTCCATATTTATTTTAAATACCTCAATTATTTTACTTAATCTTTTGTACTCAAGGGAATACAACCTAGTCTACTGTATAATTCAACCATTTCAGTCTCATTACCATTCTCCATGGCCAGGACATCCTTCCTGAAATGTAATCCCCAGGGCAGAATGTCATACTCTAAACAGCATCTAACCAGAGTTTTATTCAACTGTAATATTTTCCAGCCCTCTTGAGATAAAGACCAACATTCCATTTGCCTTATAAATTATTTTTTGTACCTGTGCACCAGCGTTTAGTGATTTCTGTTGTCAGAGCCTGAAATCTCTTTGCTCCTCTGCAATTCCCAGGTTTATTCAATTGTGAAAATGTATCTCAGGCCCAAACATTTCCACATATTGAACTTTGAAAGAATAGGATAATATGAGTTGAGAGAGCAATAAATATGAAAATATTTAATTCAACTCAACAAATATTCTGATATGCTTGCAGGAATAAACATGTGAGAGCCCAGGCTTACCTGGCAAGTTGTCCATTAGCTAAGGTTTACAAGGTAGCAAAATAAAGGTGAGTTTATCAAATTATTGACTTAACTAACATGGTATTTTAATTGCTTACAATTCATCTTCACAAATTCACCAATGTGTCAACATCATTATTTTTTTTAAAATGGAGCTGTGTTTGAAACAGTATTTCAGGACAAGTGTTTTGATGCCACGATTGAACTTGCAGTTTTTGGAGCGTATGTGAAAATGCCCTTCTTTCTATTACTGTAAGAACTTCCTCTTCTCTATTTATAAACAGTGAAGTCTCCCTTCACGGTGGTTAATCAGTCAGGAGCATGCCGCTGAAGGCAGTCATTATCAGGACAAATCAGCACTCCACAGGACTTAACAGAGAAAGATGGTTTCACTTAGAGCCAGTGTAAATCCAGCTTTACAGAAACTGCTCTTAACATAGAAATCACTTTTATTCCAGTGGGGGATAACATCCCAGTCCAAGCAAAATGTTATTTCACAACCGTGAATGCAAAACTGAAAGAAACAATAACTCACAGTTAAGAAATGGGCACAATATGAGGGTTGCCTACATTGTGTAAAAGGGCAAGTTGTCCACTGAGCAAGCACGATCACAGGGGAGATCAAACACTCTTCCTTGCCACTTGGTGTAATTAACCTGTCCAAGTTATTAATTTACAAGTGGTTTCCAATTGGTCAAACAAACATTGCATTCAGCACCTTTTGCACAGTATTTCTCACCAATTCTAAACAAATGCAGTTTCTTAAATTAATCTATGTGTCAACATAGGGAATGTGTTTCCAACGTCCCAAATCAGATTTATACAGCCAGGCTTATGCATCTCTTTCAAGTGGGATCATTCTTTTTAAAATTGTTATTTTAATATAAAGGGCTCTGAACTCATGCTTTATTATTGCTACCACAATCTCCTGCTCACTCACAGCTCGATTCATCATCTGGACAATCTATTTCCACATAAACATTGCCTAGAGGGGCGAAAGCGAGAAAAACCTCAATTGTTCCCTCGATAGTTACTAAATGTTACAAAATGATAAGCAGTGTCCTTTACAGACACCAGATATCCTGTTTTTTTTTCTCTTCACTAACTATGCTGCCTTTTGTAACTGATCGATTTAGTAAATTCAAGGCAAAACAACCTTGGAAGATGGTGGAAATAAAAAGTTATGGCATTCCCCTCGCCTCCTGTGCATTTATATGTTCAGCTTCATTTACCAAGTCATTGCATTCTGTCATACAACCTATTAATCACAAAATAAGCCTCTGTTAAAGGGACCCAGTTATTAGATCTGGTAGGATAAATTTCTGGTTCTTAAGATACTCTACACCATTTGCATCAATGTAAAGTGGTCTCAGCTTTTCACTGATGACTTCTGTGTAGGTTAACTTGACTGCGAGGTCATTCAAGGCACACTGAAACAAGTATAAGCTTACCTCAAGAGATCATCTCACAACCCATGCAGCAATACTGCAACACAGTTCAGAGCCACGTTTGAAACATTCATTGTCAATCATTTTAATGTTAGTAAAGGGCCAGCACTCTTGTTGATCTCACACTCATGTTGACTTCACACTCACATTAAAATAAAAAACTTTTAGCTGAGGTAGAAAGATCTGGATCTTTTTCTGGTTAAAGAACAGTGCTCAATCAGAAATTTAACTTTGATCTACCAGCCCAAGCAATTTCCAACCCACTGCCTGGAGCGTAACAAATTTAGATGAGGTGTCCCCTCAAGTTCAAACCGAGCACATTGTGTTTTTATTCATTCTTGGAGTGTGAAACAGATTTGCAAATGTGAACATAACCTCCAATACTACAATGATGGAATCCAAGTCAAATTCTCCAGATTATTCAGAAAGCAACAAATTCAATGCATTTTTGCAACTCATCAACATGAGTTAGGGAAAGGGGAAGTTTTCAGGATATGGCTTTCTTAAAATTCAACTGGTCTGTGCACAAGTGCAATTTTAAAATTAGTACTAGAGTAATGACGATAATTTTGTTCTATGCATTTGTGTTTCTAGCTATTGTAAACAATTGATTATGATACTTGAAGTCAAATTTGCCAAAATTCAGCTAAGTGTCAATTTTGGCAAACTGCGTGAATGATTTCTCTCCTTGAGCTCTGGTGACTTAAAGTCATCAGACCCTTTGGTCCGACTATCCATGCCAATCAGATATCCCAACCCAATCTAGTCTCACCTGCCAGCACCCGCCCCATATCCCTCCAAACCCTTCCTATTCATGTACTCAAATAGATGCCTTTTAGATGTTGCAATTGTACTAGCCTCAGCCAATCCTTCTGGCAGCTCATTCCATACACGTACCACCCTCTGTATGAAAATGTTCCCCCTTAGGTCTCTTTTATATTTTTCCACTCTCACTCTAAACCTATGCCCTCTAGTTCTGGACTCCTCCACCCCAGAGAAGGGACTTTGTCGACTTATCCTATCCATGCCCCTCATGATTTTATAAACCTCCATAAGATCACCCCTCAGCCTCTGACACTCCAGGGAAGACAGGCCCAGCCTATTCAACCTCCCACTATAGCTCAAATCCTCCAACCCTGGCAACATCCTTGTAAACCCTTTCAAGTTTCACAACATCCTTCTGATAGGAAGGAGACTAGAATTGCATGCAATATTCCAACAGTGGCCTAACCAATGTCCTGTACAGCCTCAACATGACCTCCCAACTCTGTACTCAGTACTCTGACCAAAAAAGGAAAGCATACCAAACGGCTTCTTCACTATTCTATCTACTCATTTAGTCTCTCCCCCATCTCCTGTGGCTTCACATAAAGGCCAACTTGCTGATCTTTGAGAGGCCCTATTCTCTCCCTAGTTAGCCTTATGTCTTTAATGTATTTGTAAAAACCCTTACAATTCTCTTTAACTATATTTGCCAAAGTTATCTCATGTCCCCTTTTTGCCCTCCTGATTTCTCTCTTAAGTATACTGCTACTGCCTTTATACTCTTCCTAAGGATTCCTTCGATCTATCTTGTCTACACCTGACATATGCTTCCTTCTTCTTCTTCACCAAACCCTCAATTTCTTTAGTCATCCAGCATTCCCTATACCTACCAGCCTTTCCTTTCACCCTAATAGGAATATACTATCTCTGGACTCTCATTATCTCATTTCTGAAGGCTTTCCATTTTCCAGCTGTCCTTTTACTTGTGAAAATCTGCCCCCAATCAGCTTTTGAAAATTCTTGCCTAATATTGTCAAAATTAGCCTTCCTCCAATTTAGAACTTCAACTTTTAGACCTGGTCTATCCTTTTCCATCACTATTTTAAAACTAGTAAGAGTATGGTCGATGGCCCCAAAGTGCTCCCCCACTGACACTTCAGTCACCTGCCCTGCCTTATTTCCCAAGAGTAGGTCATGTTTTGCATCTTCTCTAGTAGGTATATCCACACATTGAAACAGAAATTTTTCTTGGACACATTTAACAAATTCCTCTCCATTTAAACCCTTAACATTATGACAGTCTTAGTCTATGTTTGGAAAGTTAAAATCCCCGACCATAACCACCCTATTATTCTTACAGATAATTGAGTTCTCCTTACAAATTTGTTTTGCAATTTCCCTCTGACTATTAGGGCGACTATAAAAAAATCCCAATAAGGTAATCATCCCTTTCCTATTTCTCAGTTCCACCCAAATAACTTCCCTGGATGCATTTCCGGGAATATCCTCCCTCAGCACAGAGGTAATGCTATCCTTTATCAAAAACACCACTCCCCCCGATTTCTTACGTCCCTGCAGTTTATCAGTCCTACCTTGTTCTCTGCTTTGTCCCTGTCTGCCCTGACTGTTTGACTCACTTCTTTTATCAACTGTACCAGCCTCAGATTGATCTCTTCCCTCACTTCCTCCCTGGGTCCCACTCCCCCACCTTAATAATTTAAATCCTCCTGTGCAGCTTTCGCAAATTTCCCTGCCAGTATATCAGGCCCCTTCCAATTCAGGTGCAATCCGTCCTTCTTGTACAGGTCACTTCCAACCCAGAAGAGATTCCAATGACTAACTTCACTCTTCTCCAAAACTCACCGCATTAACTAAGTACCACATCTCTTTGGCACTAGCTTCTGCTCAGCAATTGCAGAAGTACTCTGTCAGCCTATAGATTAGATTAGATTATTTACAGTGTGGAAACAGGCCCTTTGGCCCAACAAGTCCACACCGACCCTCCGAAGAGCAATCCACACAGACCCATTGCCCTACATTTACCCCTTCACCTAACACTACGGGCAATTTAGTGTGGCCAAATCACCTAACCGCACATTTTTTGGACTGTAGGAGGAAACCGGAGCACCTAGGGGAAACCCACACAGACACAGGGAGAATGTGCAAACTCCACACAGACAGACGCCTGAGGCAGGAATTGAACCCGGTTCTCTGGCGCTGTGAGGCACCAGTGCTAACCACTGTGCCACCGTGCCGCCCAAATCTATACCTCCCAGGATTGCCAGCGCTTGCACCATTTTAAAAACTCAGTTGTACGTCAAGTCAAGCATTGCCAGTCTGTGGCTCCCCTTCATTGTTTAGACTGTGGGAGGGAAACAAAATAAAATGTTCCTGAGGGTACACAGTTGACACATCTGACACATCATTGAAAATACAAATGCATATTTGTAACTCCCTTGTTATTTAAAAACCAAACTACACAGATTACCCATCCATAGCATCATTCCATCTTAGAACTGTGTCAAAGGGTTCTACCAATGTTCCACCAATGTTCAGTGTACCATGACATCTTCTGATCATTCAATGTGCAAGCATCACATACTAGAAAGCCTGCATGCGGTTGAAACTGTTCACTTTTATTCAAAAGTAACAGAAGTGAAAAAAAAGAAAATAGAAAAACAATTGTAGTTGCTCCTGGGTAGAGAAATGGGCTGCATGCCTTTTCAGGCTGCAATAGATTTACAGTGTAATGAAAAATAGCAGCACCTCGACCACAGTGGTGATAATTCCTGCTGGGGCTGGATCTATTGGCTACAGTTCCAATAAGCTTGTATGGGGAAGATTAGAAATGGAACAGGTCCTCGGCAAGTGAGCAGTCAGCATTCACACCACACACAAATGACAGTTTAGTATAGTTTCTACATAATTTTACTTGGAGGACTCTGAGTAGAAGGACCATTGAATGCGTTTAAATAGATGTCTTACACTGGAGACCTTATTCAGATGTATGAGCAAAACCCATGTGACATAATACAATAAGAGATTATGAGTACTGTAAGATTACTAGCGCCTTATAACTCACCTTATTGAGCTGACCACTCAGGACCACAAACTGATCTCTGCACAGTTCCTCAACAGACTCTGTGAATCCCTGGTCGGGTTGCACTAGACCTGCGAGACTGATTGTAGCCCACTTCCCAGACTATTGTGATATAGACCCCTTACTCTGGGCCGAGCAGCTGCCTGACCACATCTGAGCCCCTGGACTTGTATTGGACAGTGCCTTTGACTTACAATTTCAGGATCCCCTCACTGGGCTGTCTCCCCTAACCTGACCAAGGATTGCTCTGCTTAGACTTAAAAGAGTGCAATTAGGTGAAGTAATATTATGTGTTTATCATGGTATGACATTGGTGCTGTCCAGCAGCATGTCCACCCCCTTGACGGATTTCAGCTGACAACCAGAATGAGCCTGCTGGCTTTGTGTCTTTACTAAAAGGCAAGGCAAGGTGGTTCTGTGAGCCTTTAAGCCAAGGAGGCAAAGTATAAAAAGGCAAGGAAAGGAAAGGTATAGATATGCAGTGAGCATCCAAGAAGGTTCCAAATAGTGAACACAAACAGAATATGTGGAGTGCTCTGGTCTAATCCATGAGTTGGGTCCCTGTGATTATAAACAGTGTGTCTGGTAATAGCATTATAATGCTTCAACGTGCAGCACTGAAGTATAGAACAGTATTGTAAGTAGGTTGGAGATGTGCTATGGTGATACGGTGAGACTGATGTGTGTCTGTTGCCAACTTCCGAGGAAAGGAGTTTGGATAGTCGCTGCCCCTGGATCATGCCATAATATTTTGGTGATTCCTGTCCAAGATGGAAGACATGTGGAGCAAGCAGAGTCTAGATTACAGTGGTGCTGGAAAAGCACAGCAGGCCAGGCAGCATCCGAGGAGCAGGACCTGCTGTGCTTTTCCAGCACCACTCTAATCTAGACTCTGGTTTCCAGCATCTACAGTCCTTGTTTTTACTATGTGGAGCAAGCAGACAGCTGGAATTATTGGGTCCTGACTATCTAGTTTCAATTTGGTGTGTTGGAGTATGGGAAAATGCATCTGAATGAGCTGATATTAGGAACTAATGAGATAGTAATCTGTGCAAACAGGTCTCTCATTGCTCATCACTGAGATTTTCATCTCACCGTCAAAACGTTTTGTGGAATCTCAATTTTTTGATTTCATCCTATTTTCCCAGATGATTTGTCAGTGTCCACATTATATGGGGGCTGGGAAGATTCCACCCTTAGTTATGAAGCAGTGTTGCTTAATATTGGAATTTTAGTTCACCACCTTATTCTTCCTCTGACTTCAGCCTTCGAAACGGTTCCAATGAAGCTGATTGCATGCTTTAAGAACAGCAACTTTTCATTCATCTGTGTACTTTATTGCATTTGGATTCACAGATGTTTAAATTCAACAATTTTAAATCATCACCACCACCCCTGTTTTTCAAAAACCTTGTGCTTGCACTGATTTTGTCATGTCTTTTGCAACTTCTCTGGACTTAAATTTTCATCTTTTATGTATTATCACCAACATTTTTCCCAGGACCTTGAAGGTGGCAGGACAGGTTAATAGAGTAGTTAAGATGACATACTGGACACTTGCCATTATCAGGGTGGCATAGATTATAAAGACAGGGAGGTTTAGATTAGATTACCTACAGTGAAGAAACAGGCCCTTTGGCCCAGCAAGTCCACACCGACCCTCCAAAGAGTAACCCACCCAGACCCATTCCCCCCAACTAATGAGCATGGCTCATTCACCTAACCTGCACATCTTTGGATTGTGGGAGGAAACTCGCACAGACACCGGGAGAATTTGTAAACAGTCACCCAGGCTGGAATCGAACCTAGGTCTCTGGCACTGTGGATACTGTGAGGCAGCAGTGCTAACCACTGAGCCATCGTGGCATCCCCCATGGCAGTTATGTTTGAGCTGTACAGAACTCAGCACCACTTTCTCAAGGGCACATGGGTTGTGCAATACATGCCAGCATTGCCAGAAATGGCCAAAACCCAATTATTCAAAACAAAATTGCCAGTTGCTTCTGATATTGATTAAGTCGGAGATAGGGCAAAGCAGGTAGCTCACAATCATGAAACCGGACCATATTTACCACAATACCTTCCAGCAGAGAAACAATAACATTCTACGGTTATGTAGCTTATGTTTCATTTGTGATTTTATAAACAACAATTAGCACATATATGACATCAACAATATGATAAATAATCCCAAGGCACATCACTGGAGCATTTTCAAACAGAATTTGACAATGAGTCATTAAAAAAAGAGAGATGTAAGAAATGACCAAAAGCTTGATCAAACAGCTAGGTTTAAAGGCGATACTTAAAGAAGAAGAGGAGGTAGAGAGTTTTTGGGAGATAATTCAGAATGTAGGATATGGGTAGCTGAAGGCTTTGTTCACCCAGGCTGGATCACAGGAATCATGAATGGACAGAAGTCCAGAATTGGAGGATGTTAAAATTTGAGAGGGGTGTACGGATGGTTCAGTTTACCAAGAAAACCATTTAAAATTAGGGGAGGGAAGGAAAGAAATGAACACCTGGTGTGTGTACAGAACCTGATGTTACACTTCTCAATTTCTTTCTGTGACTGCATTTTTTTGATCCTGAATTTCATAAAATTTTCACTTCTACTCAAATGACTAAATAAAAACTGCATAGTTCTTACACTTAAAAATATAGAGGTGTTTGTCAGACAAGGGAAGAAAACACGATCTCGAAGGCTTGCAATGGGGAAACGTGTTCATGTGAATCACAGTCCACGGTAAAAGGGATGACTTTGTTTAGTAAATGCACTAACAATGTATATCTTCTGTAAAGATAATTCTATAAAACATTAAACTTTGTGAATCCAATGTAACAGGAGACGTTAATATGTTTATAATAAAGAGATTAACACCTCCATAAAGATAACATACAGAAGAAATTAATACGAATGCTGACTGCAGAACTTAATCCCCAGGATCAAGAACCTAAGAATTCAAACCATAAGCAGCTCACCATTAATCTTGAGACATTCTTTAGTTATATCTTTGTACAGGATGAAGAGGATCTGCCTTTCATCAGCAGCTTTTCAGTTTGCCCTTTTCCTTTCAAAGCTTGACCAAGTCCTTGACCGAGTATGAGTCACGAGAGCTGTCTTGAAAAGACACTAAGATAATTTTTCATTAAATGAACCAAAACCCTCCCTACCATTCTTATTTAAAATGTTAAATCTTAATCACAGCACAATGACAGAAGATCAAAGAGTACTATTAAACTTAATAATCTGGCAAAGTGAATGAAAATGGAAAAATAATTCAAAACGTGCACTTTATTCAAAGCAAATTGGCAATATATTATTGCTGGAAATAAGCTGCTATGGATCTTAGGGCCGACAGCAACATGAATAAACCTCATGTCCTATGTTAGCATTACATCCAGAGTTCTGTTTTCTAAAGTCCCTGGTGGGGGAAGGGTAACAGTTGTTCTTATGTCGAACAGTTACGTCAATATTTTGAATCAATTTGTTCAGACATGAGACATTTCTATCACAGGAAAGACTTAAATCCAGATCTTCTGGTCTGAAGGGAGGGTCACTACCACAGAGCCACAAGGACCCTATATAGAATGCTTCATGAATTTGTGCGTCATCTTTGCGCAGGGGGCATGCCAATCTTCTCTGTCTCGTTCCAATTTTAATTAGGTAAACTGTTAGCACTACTCACAACATCACTCTCCTTGCTTGGATCACTCCGTTTTGCATTAGGAATGAATCAGTCTGATATGTTCTGTCTGAAGGCTCTATTATTTCACCAAAAGCTACCAACAATGTTGTTTCTCTTCCAAATGCCTGCTCATGTGTAACCTTAATGGAAGGATCATTCACAAAATCTCCATGATCACATGGGTCAGGAAACCTGCTACCAAACTAAGGCCATCGATGTAAACTCAGTGAATTGGTTCCATGTTCTGGGTATATTTACACAATGGTGCAGCCCACAGAGATTGGCTGACAATCCTGAGTATACAGAGAAGCAGAATGTAAAAATTTAATTCAATAAAAAGGGATCAAACAATGTTGAAAATTAAGAACAAGCAGTTAATCATATATCGGAAGGCTCAACAGACATGGTGTTGTTCTTTTCAGATCTTCACTGTTTGGTCTTGAAGAACAGCAGGAAGTAGTAGTGCCAAGATATGTTGATAAACAAACAATCTGGCAGGATCCTTCACTGGGCTGTCATTTTAAGTTCCTTTAGTGTTCTATCATTATGCTGTGATTAGAATCTATTATCTCAAATAAAAATGATATGTTAGGTTCACTTCATGTCATGAAAAAGAATCCATGAGTTTATTTCAGACAAACTTTGTGACACATTTTTGTGTTCAAGGGCCATCTTTAGCCCAGAATAATTAATATTGATTTCCCCTGTGTTTCTACAAACCATGTGATGGAATATTCACAACCACCTGATGATATCAATCCAGAAGGAGAATTAGAACTCTGGTTCCCATCTGCCAAGAATATCTGGAATAGGCTTGTATCCTGCAATTTCTGACTCAGAGACAGGAATTATTCTCAATTCTGAACAAGGTCTAAGTTCCCATAAATGTGTGTGCCATAGGAAGATCACGCTGCTTCAACTGTTTTATTTCTGCATGCTGATATGATGTTTCATAATGCATTATTATTTGGAAAGTTCGTCCCGCTTTTTGCGGGAATAAAAATCCTTGAATTTGGAGATCCAAGATGGCAGTGATCCAGTAGGTCTGCCTTGCTGGGCTCTGCCCAAAAACCCAGACAAAATGGTGCATTCACCCTCCCTCTCTCCCCATTGTGGTGCAATTCCCATGTTCTAGACTGCAAGACCTGTTATTTTTTAGCTTCAATGTTTTGTTTCAAAGGAAGGGTAAAAAAAAGGACTAAGGGGAAAGGACCACAGGGATCACAACAAGCAGGGCACTCCCCTGCAGTACCAGTTTGCCCTCGGCCGCAACATCAACCTCCGCGAAAGCTCCCAGGGACTTACCTGTGGAGCAGAGCCTAGTCCCTCATTAATTACTTTCAGGTTAGGGACTTTATAAAGAAAAAGACTACAGAAATGGTTAGTCCCTGTAAGTCAGATAGGGAGAAGAGAGTGCTTTGGTCCATGGGTACTCTCTCGGTCAGCACCCTCTGCCATTTATTTGGAGGTAGTGTCTCAAAGGATATCGAACGACTGTGTGGAATCTGGGCTCAAGAACCGAGGTGGAGATCTCACCAGAAGAGTGGGAGAATATTTGGGAGAACGGAAGAAAGGTTTCAATTTGCAATAGGATGCAGGCTCTGCAATTGAAGGAATTCCACAGAGTTTATTTGGCACTGGAGCGGCTTGCAAAATTAAAGACGGGAACGTCCCCAATGTGCCCTAAATGTAAAATAGATGTTGGTACTCTTACTCATTGTTTGTGGTCATGCCACAAGCTTTGTACGTATTGGCACACTATAGCGAGTGTTTTGGAAGTGGTCTTGGGATCTGAGGTCAAGATCCGATGTCCCTCCTCCTGGTTTTAGCGAATCTCCCCTCTTTGGACACACAAGGGAAGAAATTGTTTAGTATTCTTTCATTTTGTGTGAGAAAGAACATTCTGATAAGCTGGGTGTCAAAAAATACCCCCAGGGCTGGCTTTGTGCATGGGAAATCATGTCTCACAAACTTGATTGAGTTTTTTGAAGAAGTAACAAAGAGGATTGATGAGGGCAGAGCAGTAGATGTGATCTATACGGACTTCAGTAAGGTGTTCGGCAAGGTTGCCCAAGGGAGACTAGTTAGCAAGCTTAGATCTCATGGAATACAGGGAGAACTAGCCATTTTGGATACAGAATTGGCTCAAAGGGAGAAGACAGAGGGTGGTGGTGGAGAGTTGTTTTTCAGACTGGAGGCCTGTGACCAGTGGAGTGCCACAAGGATCGATGCTGGGCCCTCTACTTTTTGTCATTTACATAAATGATTTGGATGCGAGCATACGAGGTACATTTAGTAAGTTTGCAGATGACACCAAAATTGGAGGTGTAGTGAACAGCGAAGAGGGTTACCTAAGATTACAACAGGATCTGGACCAGATGGGCCAATGGGTTGAGACGTGGCAGATGGAGTTTAATTCAGATAAATGCGAGGTGCTGCATTTTGGGAAAGCAAATCTTAGCAGGACTTATACACTTATCTTGCTCCATAGTGGAAGGTTAGATTACTAAAGTATCCAAAGGGAGTTCCCAACAATGTTCAGAGTGTCAGAATTCAGAATGTGTGAAGGGTGACACCATCATCATTTTGTCAACATTTTCATATATAGAACAGCAAATACCTTATAGAGGTTTACAAAATTATGAGGGGCATGGATAGGGTAAATAGGCAAAGTCTTTTCCCTGGGGTCGGGGAGTCCAGAACCAGAGGGCATAGGTTTAGGGTGAGAAGGGAAAGATATAAAAGAGACCTAAGGGGCAACTTTTTCACGCAGAGGGTGGTATGTGTATGGAATGAACTGCCAGAGGATGTGGTGGAGGCTGGTACAATTGCAACATTTAAGAGGCATTTGGATGGGTGCATGAATAGGAAGGGTTTGGAGGGATATGGGCCAGGTGCTGGCCGGTGGGACTAGATTGGGTTGGGATATCTGGTCGGCATGGACGGGTTGGACCGAAGGG
This sequence comes from Chiloscyllium plagiosum, assembly GCF_004010195.1. NCBI lineage: Eukaryota > Metazoa > Chordata > Chondrichthyes > Orectolobiformes > Hemiscylliidae > Chiloscyllium > Chiloscyllium plagiosum. Next base: position 19,246,934 of record NC_057723.1, on the reverse strand, counting down.
TCTGTTTCCATGCTGTACATCTCTATGACTCTATGACCCTCGGGGTTGCATAGGTTAGTTATGGTGCACATTCCCCTGGGACTTCCTTACAAGTATGGTGCACCAGAAAACAGAACTTTTTTTAATGGACGTGGTGGTCCTTTTTGAACCATATAGATGCGGACATATAAGCCATATTGGATAGGGCCTTTGTATTGCCACTGGAGCTGTGTCTGGTGGCCCGGGACCCCCTCGGAGGAGGAATTCTGAACAAATACGGGCATGCCAATTGATGCTCCCAAGGATGGGGAGCTTTGGTGGCATTGCGCTGAGTTTTGTAACTTAACGTAATTTAATTTAATCTGCCTTGGGTAAACTCGGTTTAATTTAGCTTCTTCTTGTTTTAATTTAGTTACTTATTGAATTGTAGTTTGTGGAGAGTTTTTTTTTTCCTTAATTATTTGTGGAGTGGCGTAATAGTTTGTTTAATGTTATTGTTGTTATATTGCAAAATTGTTCTATTATTTTGTAGTAACTTTATTTTTTTTGTAAAAAATTCAAAATCTTCTCAATAAAAATATTTATAAAAAACGTCCTTGAATTTAACAGGGATCCATTAATCATAAAAAATGGATTTGAGGAGGTGCTCGACACAGAACCAGGAGAAATGGTGTGAAGCAAATTACACAGATTGGAATTGTGAAATGGCTTTGACCATTGCTGGGACTTTTCTAGGAGTAACGCTGAGCAGTTTTTGAAATATCCGTCTAAACCTAAACTAAGTGAAAAAATTGGAAGGAGCAATAAAAGCAGGCTATTAGCCGTTTTCATGCAGTAAAGGCTGAAAAGAATTCTTGAGGTGCTTAGAAGGCAGTGTGAAGAAAATGGCAATGAAATGCAGAACTGCAGATTTAATTCGATTTATTGTCACATTTATACAGAAATACAGTGAAATGTTTTTTTCTTGTGTGTTATACACAGTGTTGCCATGCTTCGGCACCATCTTGAAACACTGAATATAATGCAAGATTTTGCTGCAATAGAATTCAACTTTCTCTCTTTTCATTCTTCCTCTGCAGTTCCTCCAGTCGCTGCTTGACATCACTCGGGGTCTCTGTAATGGGCTCTAGGGTCTCTGTAACAAGCTCCTGGGTCTCTGTAACAGGCTCTAGGGTCTCGATTATGGGTGTCTGCTGCCACCACTCCCACGACCTCCAGGTCCAAGTTGGAGCCATGGGCCTGGGGATGCCGGGGGTTCCATACCTTCTGTTCTCCATCCAATCCTCCTCCAGATGCTGCCACTGTTTCGCCACCTGTCCCCTTCACTGATGTTTCCACTCTTCTATGTCCCCGGGCCTAGCTGTGGACCTGAAGCCTCAGCTCAGCCTGGGGTTCATGCTGGAAGAATCAGTGGGACCTACTTCTAGCTCGCCGGGACACCCCAGGCTGGGGTGGAGCCCTCCCGGCTCATCCTGGCATTGCTGCCAGCACTGCCAGAGGCTTCCCCCTTCCCCCTTCACCCGTCATGTTCCAGGCATTGCAATGCCTAATTCTCTTGATATGGTCTCTCAATCTCTCTCTCTCTCTCCCATGAGGGACAGACTCTGATCTTGTTGTCTGCGTCAGGGAAGAGGCTGAACTGCTGGTCTGTCCACATGGCAAAAAAAGTGGGTTGAAGATGTGCTGTGATGGCACAGTGGGGCTGATACGTATCTGATGCCAACATCTGTGAATGAGGATGGTGGTGGCAGTTCTGGCGGGACGTTTTAAGCAACTGTTGACCATGTACCATGCTCTGAGATGTTTGCTGTCATTGATAAATGCCCTGAGAACTGTAGCTGCCCAGTTTTGTCCAGCGTAGAGCCATTGAGTCATAGAGATATATAGCATGGAAAAAGACCCTTCAGTCCATGCTGACCAGATATTATAAATGAATTGAATCCCATTTTCCAGCATTTGGCCCATATCGGCCTAAACCCCTCCTATTCATATACCCATCCAGACACCACTTAAATGTTGTAATTGTACCAATCTCCACCACTTCCTCTGGCAGCTCCTTCCATACACGTACCACCCTCTCCATGAAAAAGTTGCCCCTTAGATCCATTTTAAATCTAAACCCATGCCCTCTAATTCTAGACACCCCCACCCCAAGGAAAATACCCTGTCTATTGACCCTATCCATGCCCTTCATGATTTTATAAACCTCTATAATGTCACCCCTCAGCCTCCGACACTCCAGGGAGAATAGCCACAGCCTGTCCAGACTCTCCCTATAGCTCAATTCCTCCAACCCTGGCAACATTCTTGTAAATCTTTTCTGAACCATTTCAAGTTTCATAACATCCTTCCAATAGGAGGGAGACCAGAATTGCATACAGTATTCGAAAAGTGTCCGAACCAAGGTCTTGTGCAACTGCAACATGACTTCCGAACTCCTGTACTCACATGCTCTGACCAATAAAGGAAAGCATACCAAATACCTTCTTCACTATTGTATCTACCTGAGACTCCACAGTGGATAGTACATATCAATGTGGCAGTATTAGGTACTAATGGTATGTAAATTGACAAAAAAAAGTCTCTCACCACTCACAAGCAAGATTCTCATCTTGCCAATCAAAATTTGCTTGCAGAATCAGGCTTTGAGTTCTTTCCATTCAGAATCACATTTCTTCTGATCTTGCCGTATTTTCCAATCTGACTCACTAAAGCCCACGTTGATCGGGGCTGGGAAGATTCCACCCAATAGTTCTTATCTCTTAGAATATAATTTTTATGTTCTTTTGTGTAATAGATTTTATGTTCTTTTGTTAAAATTACTTTGGCAACCTCTTGTAAGTATGTTCATTGATGACAATAAATCAAAAGTAAAACTGGTGATCTATCAAGCCAGGTTTCACCCTCGAAACTGAAAATGTGTTGCTGGAAAAGCGCAGCAGGTCAGGCAGCATCCAAGGAGCAGGAGAATCGACGTTTCGGGCATGAGTCTTTCTTCAGGAATGTGGCTGAAGGATGCCTCCCTTCACCCTCGAATCTGACTTCTCCAGTTATTACCATTTGCTGGGATCATAAGAAGACATGGTATAGCGAGCAGCTAGCGAGTGAGGGTGGTGTCTGTATCCTGGGGTGGCAAGGCTCAGGGTGGAGTCACCATCCTGACTTCTCCCAAGTTCTGCCTGGCTTGGGAAAATTCAAGGCTGATCTTCCTGACAGGAGGCCAGTTGAGGACCATAAATGCCCACATAAGGGGCACTTAGTTCTGTCAATGCTGAGATTCAATTCGGCAGGCAAGTAAAGAGTCACAGAGTCATACAGCATGGAAACAGATCGTTTAGCCGAACGTAATCTCAAACTAAACTAGTCTCACCTGCCTGCTTCTGGCCCATATCCATGCCTCCAAACCTTTCCTATTCATGTATTCATCCAAATACATGCCTGGAGCTGGTTGGAGAGTGGATCCCTCCTCCTTATTCAGCATCTTTTGTTCGACAGATGGGCACAACAGTGGCAGGGAATCCACCCTTGTCATACCCGCCCTCTCCCCTTGATTATCCTTGAGTGATCCCAACCTTCTGATCTTGTGTTCTGGGGTTACAATGATGCTCATCCTTCTTAAACCAATTGCAGGATCATTGCACTCAGAGCTGCGGTGATGATGACCAGTGGGGTGCCAGCCTCTGACCCACTGCCAGAATTGCTCTGCAGATGCTCACACCCCGCAAAGGCAGTCAACCTTCTTCCTGATTGGGATTTAATCCCATTGGGGTTTCCAGGAAATTGCTGTGGCAGGAAGCCACTGAAAACCCTGCCACTATGATCTTTAAATTGTGCTTCCTCAGCTAATACCACAGCCATTTCGTACACATGACTTTTTAATTATGGTGGCTGCAGGTACCCAGTTTTAGCTGGGTTTATTCTCACTGTCTTTTATACAAAGACTTTGTTAAATTGTCAAGTTGGATTCATGGTTGTGGTTCCATGATGTAAAGCTCTGAAATCGCAGGTTGTGCATAATTCTGATGCTACAATGACAGTAGCTTGCATTTGAATAGCAAAGTACCAGTATGTACCGAGGTGTTTCAGAAAAATGTTATCAAGCAAAACATGGTAATTTACAAAATAGAAGCACTGTGGATGTTGGAGACCTACAACAGGAAAGCTGGACATGCCAGAGAAAGTTAGCATGTCTGGAGTGTCTGTGGATAGAAAAACTGAGTTAATGCTTTGAGTCTGATATGACTCAAAATGTTAACATTTTTTCTTTCCACTGATGCTGACAGATGATCCAATGTTACATTGGAGAACATTTTGTGGTACAGTGGTAATGTCCCTTCCTCTGAGCCAAGAGACCCATGTTCAAATCTCACCCACTCCAGAGATGTGAAATAACATCTCTGAACAGGTTGGTGAAAAAAAATCTAAAGGTGAACATTATGACAGATGATCAAAGGCCTGGTCAAAGAGGCAAGCTTTTAATGAGCTTCTTTAAATAAGGGAGAGGGAGAGTTGCAGATAAGTTTTGAAATGGAATTTAAAAGCTTTCATCTTGGATCTGAAGGCATACCCTCTATTGGTGGATCAATTAACATTAAGGATGCACAAGAGGTCAGAATTTCTGAAGGGAGATAACTCGAGGAGTTGTGGGACTGGAAGAGATTACTGAGATAGGAAGGGGTGAATATATGGAGGAAGTCGAAAACAAAGATAAGAATTTCAAAATTATCAGGTTCTGCGCTTGTGTAAAACACTACTTTGACGTTTGTCAACACAAAATCGAATGGCAGTTTCATGTTTCCCACAGAGGCAGAGTTTGATGAAATAGCTCTACTGAGCTATTTTCTAATTTTGCTTTGAAATGAAGTGGAGAATATATTTTTTTATCGAAGAATTTAATGGACTGGCACATATGGCTCAGTCTAAATTCTGGATTTCAAACCTGACAGGTTTTCAGATTTATCAATTTGCCAGGCAATGCATATGTCATAACACTGCCTGACATCCCCTGGCGGCATCTGTCCATCAGCACTAGCTTGTTGATTGCCGGAGGAGCTAAGCAACTCTCCTCTTGCTGTGGGAAGCACTGCAAATAGAACAGCTCAGATTGATCCTTATCTCAACACCTAGAGTGGACACATTGCACTTTCAAATCTTTTTGCAGTGGGTGATAAGAAGACTGGCAATTTAATTCTCTGCAGCTACCCTTTCCGGCCATTGAAGAGTAACACTGATGGGCTCCAATTCACAAATTGACGTATCAGCCATGTTTGGCTGTCTTGAGGAGTTCTATAAAGTGAAGAAAATTAATTTGCATGGATACATGTGGAAGTTGTGCACGGTATTCTGGCACCCTGTAATTGTGATAAGTTTGCTGTGAAAGACCTTTTCCTTCTAACTTTCTTCTGCCCCTGTCAATTTGTTTCCTTCCCTTCCTAAAATCATTGGTTTCATTGTGCTGCAGTGTATAATGTGTTAGATCAAATACTGCAAACTCAAGAAAATAGAAAAATAATGTTTTTTTTCCCCATGTAAATTAACTCACCGGTAATAGAACACACAACATGACAGCACAGGCACAGGCCCTTCGGATGAACATGACAACAAATTAAACTAATCCCTTCTGCCCGTCCTTATTCCCTCTCCCTGCATTCCTTGCATATTCAGTGGTTATCTAAAAGTTTCTTAAATGCCCCTATTGTATCTGCCTCCACCACCATCTTTAGCAGCGGATTCCAGACTCCTATCACTCCCTGTGTAAAAAACTTGCCCCTCACATCTCCTTTGAAGTTTCCCTCTCTTCACCTTAAATACTTGCAACCTAATCGAGATAACAAATCAGCTCACTTTGATTCATCACATTGTCACCTCTCCGTCATATAAATTTTTAAATTCCACACCCACTTGAACATATTATCTGGACCAAAACGTCAGTCAAGTTCTGAAAAGGTGCTAGCCATTTGCTCTGATGAATCCTGTGGATAGGAAATATTACCTCGCACAAATGGAAGAGCTAGAAGATATTCAGACCAACAACCCTCAAAAAAGATATATATTAAATAGTCGATTTGTTTCACTTTATACATCCTTGCTAAAATGACTTCCTCATCTACTGACATTGCAATAATTTCTCTGCTTCTCCAATTCTTACCTCTTGAGCATCTCTGATTTTTAACACTCTACCATTGGAAAATATGCTTTCACCAGTTTAGGATCTAACTTCTGGATTATCCTCCCTAAAACTTTCCATCTTATTTTCATTGACATTTTTTTAATTTGCTTCTTAAAACTATTACTTTAACAAACACATGGTCACTCATCCAAATATTTAATTAGTATGTGGTTCAATGTTGATAAAATTCTGATAAAGCAGTCTGGGATGCTTTAGTTCATTTGAGGTGCTATATGAATGCAAGTTGTCATTATTGCAGCCCCTGCATAGCACTGCATTTCACTTTGTGAAATGCTTTGGGAAATCTCACAAACGTAACAACACATTATGGAAATATACCCTATTGAATGGTCAGATGTAGTACTTTGGTTTTAACACAATGAAATTGTGGCCTAGATTTTGCAGTAAGAATAATGGTGAGTCTCTCAGTATTCAGGAGTTTGTGCTGACAAGCAGCTTCAGGTATATGTACATGTGCAGTTAAATGTTGAAATCAGGAAATTACTATCCAATTTGTCTTGCTCCCCCATAAGATTGGTTTCACTGACCCCTTAACAAGAAATTTGATTTTAGAAAAATGAGTAGTATGAAGCTGCAACACCAACCAACTAAAAAAACGAACAGATAATAAGTCCTAATTACTTGCAAACAACATTTCTGACATTGAAAGTGTACTTTTCCCAATGTGAGGTCTCATTCCTTCACAATTTAATTATTAGTGGAAATTAAAAAGCTTTGTTAACAATTGATTAACTTTCTTAATTCCATCTTATTCCTTTATTTATTTTGTTTCATGAACAATTAAATTGACTAACAAATTACTTGGATTAGACAAAAAATGAAAGAAGTGTGGATGTTGGAAAACAGAAACAAAGACAGAAATTGCTGGAAAAATCTCAGCAGTTCTGGCAGAGTTTGGTATGTTTTCTTTTATTAGTCAGAGTATTGAGTACAGGTGTTGAGAGGTCATTTTGCGGCTGTACAGAACATTGGTTAGGCCGCTGTTGGAATATTGTGTGCAATTCTGGTCTCCTTCCTATCGGAAAGATGTTGTGAAACTCGAAAGGGTTCAGAAAAGATTTACAAGGATGTTGCCAGGGTTGGAGGATTTGAGCTATAGGGAGAGGCTGAAGAGGCTGGGGCTGTTATCCCTGGAATGTCGGGTGCTGAGGGGTGACCTTATAGAGGTTTACAAAATTATGAGGGGCATGGATAGGGTGAATAGGCAAAGTCTTTTCCCTGGGGTCGGGGAGTCCAGAACTAGAGGGCATAGGTTTAGGGTGAGAGGGGAAAGATATAAAAGAGACCTAAAGGGCAACTTTTTCACGCAGAGCGTGATACGAGTATGGAAGGAGCTGCCAGAGGATGTGGTGGAGGCTGGTACAATTGCAACATTTAAGAGGCATTTGGATGGATATATGAATAGGAAGGGTTTGGAGGGATATGGGCCGGGTGCTGGCAGGTGGGACTAGATTGGGTTGGGATATCTGGTCGGCATGGATGGGTTGGACTGAAGGGTCTGTTTCCATGGTGTACATCTCTATGACTCTACAACTGTGGGGAGAAATCAGAGATAACATTTCAGTTCCAATGACCCTTCTTTAAAATGGTGAGAATACTAATGAAAAGTCTGTTGAATAGATGTAAGCAGAGTAATTACCAAGTACTATTCATTTGCCAACCAGGAAATCCAGAGCATGACCACTAAACTGAGTTACTAACTGTAGTTACCCTGAAAGAAGGTGATGTAACAACATTTGTTTAATGGAGCTGCCCGAACACAAATCAACTTCACTCATTTAGTTTTGGTAAAAATCTTTTAAAACATATATTTGCAAAGTGTGAATAGACTGACAACTGGCAAAGACTAAAATCTGTAGAGAAAAAAATGATTCACTCAAAAATTCTGGGCAATGGTTCCGAATTAATTAACATTAAACAGGTCACAAAGGAGTATAACACTTATCAGAAGCAAGGCAGACCCTACTGATTTACTTCTGGCAAATAAAGCATTGTTATTCCTCTGCCTGTTCTTCATTTGGATGTGGAGGTGTTATATCTGTTTGTCTTTCTGGTTAGCACGCTGAGTGCTTCTAGAGTTGCTTAAAGCACTGTAAATGACTGGAATTGATTTTATATACATATGCAGCCATCCTCTGCTCACTACATTATGCTAGAGAGAGAAAAAAAACAATATGCTTTTATCGGGAAACTGCTTTAACTTCTGTTGCAGAAACTCTTTTTAAATAGACTCTACAAATAGTTTGCTTGCATTGCTGGGTAAATAGACTGTTTGCCTTGCTTCAATCGAGAGTCTGCATTTTTTAGAGGCAAACACTTGGGAGAAGAACAGCAGCATGGCTAAGCTGGGCTGTACTTGTACAGTGACATTTGAGTGCTCCAACTATTCTCGAGAGGACAGGAAAATAAATCACTATGAACTAATGTGTCTATAGACCAAAGACTACAGTATCGACACCTCCACAGCAATGTTCTGAACCTAGCAGTGTCTCAATTCTAAGCCATTCCCAATGGTGCAAGATATGTTTGTTTAAACAAAGACCATCAATAGGTGAAGCAAATAAAATGGAAAGAAACTAATTTGTACAACATAAAATCAGCATGAAGCCTTAAGTATAAAAAATAAATGGAGATGCCTTTTGGCACCTGATCAACATTGCTTTTTTTAAACTTGGCTATTTTGCTATAAAATCTGAACAGCATCACATTATTCAGTTTGAGGGAAAAGTGCTCTGAAGCTGCAGTTTCAATGTTGAGACTTGATGGTCATATTGTGAAATTACAAGCTTAGGTATGTTTATGATAATTTATTTTCCTATTTTAATGCAGGTATGAGCTCAGATAAATGCAACAAGTGTGTGCATTGTTTACAATGTAATTTGTAAGGGTCACTCTGTAGAATAAAAAGAGACGTTATTTTAAGTTTTCACCTGCACATGATATGACAATAGAAACTGCACAGAAGTCCATCTAAGTTTCAAGATAATTTACATTATCATTTGCATGGTAAGATTGGACAGAATCAACACAGATTTATGAAAGTGAAATTATGTTTGACAAACTTGTGAAGAGTTTTTTTGAGAATATAACTTGTAGAATATATAAGGGGGCTAGCGGGTGTGGTTTTTTTTAGATTTTCAGGCTTTTAATGATGACCCGTATAAGAGGTTTGTGAATAAAATTACACCACATAGCATTGAGAGGATACATTGGCAAGGAGTGAGAATTAATTAATGGACAGTAAACAGGGAGTAGCCACACATGGGTCATTCTCAGGTTGGCAGGCTGTGACTGTATGGTACCTGAATGATCAGTGTTTAGCCACAGCTATTCACATTCAAAATCAATTATTAGGATGTGGGGATCAAATGTAACATTTCCAAGATTGCAAGTGAACCAAAATTAGTTGGGAATAAGAGTCATTAAAATGAATTATACAGCAAATAATGAGGCAAGGATGTAACTGGTAAAATGCAATGTGGAAAAGTGTGAAGTAATCCAGTTTAACAGTAAGAGGATTCACAGTATTTATTAGATGGTGAGAAACAGGAAGCATTAATATCCAGAGAGATTTGGGTGCCTCTGTTCATGAGTCACTAAGGCCTTTCATTAGGAAAGCTTTTGTTAAACTGAGAGGGTCAGAAAAGATCGACAAGGATGTTGCCAGAACTGGAGGGTTTGAGCTCTAGAGAGAGGCTGACTAGGCTGCGGCTTTTTCCCCGGGAGTGTCGGAGGCTGAGGGATGACCTAATAGAGATTTATAAAAATGTGAGTGGCATGGATAAGGTGAATAGCTAAGGTTTTTTTCCTCAAGTGTGGAGTCCAAAACTAGAGGGCACAGGTTTAAGGTGAAAGGGATACTATTTAAAAAGGACCTGAAGGGTAACTTTTTCACGTGGTGGGTGGTGTGTGTAAGGGCTTTTGCCCAAAATGTCAATTTTTCTACTCCTTGGATGCTGCCTGACCTGCTGTGCTTTTCCAGCAACACTCTAATTCAAAGTATGGAATGAGCTGCCAGAGGAAGTCCTGAAGACAGACACAATTACAACATTTAAAGGGGATCTGGATGGGTACATGCATAGGAATGGTTTAGAGGGATATGGGCCAAATGCTGGCAAATGGGATGAGATTAAATTGGGATATCTGGTTGGCATGGATGAGTTTCACTAAAAGGTCTGTTTCTGTGCTGTATGACATTATGACTAACACATAGAATTGGAAGAATTAGGAAGGCAAATAGCATGTTATCCTTTATTGCAATAAGATTTGAAGATATGAATAAATATGTCTTGCAGTAATTGTGTAGAGTCTTGTTAAGACCACACCTAGAGTTTTATGTAGAGTTTAGGTCTCCTCACTTAAGAAAGAATATATTTTCTGTGCAAGCGGTGCAATGAAGGTTCAACAGACTGATTCCAGAGTTAGCGGCATTGGCTGATGAAGAGAATTTGAGGAGACCAGTCCTGGCAGCGGCAATGAAGCTTACAAAAGTTTGAAGGGGCTTAACAAAGTAGATGCTGAAAGACGTTCTCTTGGCCAAGGAATCTAGAATCCAGAGACACAGTCTCAGCGTAAGGGGCAAGTCATTTGGGACTGAAGTAAAGAGGGACTCCTTCAGCCAAATGGTGGCGAATCTGAAAGTTTCTACCTCAAATGTCTGTCAGGGCTCAGCCATTAAGTGTGTTCCACTTAGATTTGGATTTTTGCTGTTGAGGCAGCTGGAAAATCTCCAGACTCAGCAGTCCCAGCATTCCCCTCAGTTTAAAGGGACCCATTGACATAATGTAAGCTTTGGAAAGGGTTAGTGTCAGGTCATCCAATCCTGGAAGCAGATTGTAAGTGGTCATGTTGGGTTGGCGAATATCAAGGCCCACCCTAGATTCCTGGGACTTCGATCCAGTCACTTTATGAGCTATTAAACTCAATGACCTTCATCCTTTATGCTTTCTCACTGCCCTATTCACTCTTCATACACCATCCATGCCCAGTCAGGACCCTCACCCACTTCATATGCCTCAATATACTCTCATGTCCTCTTCAGTCTATCCATGTCATTTCATACACCCATGCCACTGGAGTTTATATCTCTACATATCCTCTATGCCTTCTCCAAAGCAACTCATATACGCAATTCTGAAAAGTAAATTCTCATTTATGAAACTCATTCAAAGATCTTAAATCTCAAGTGCTCAATCTATTACAAAATAGAATGTCCTGCTTAGTTACTACATCAAATGCTTTAATTGCCTCTTTAAACTGTCAATCAATATGTGAATTATTCTAACGCAATTACTTATTCAGCATTTAGAACTCAGCCAAACATTCATTATGATTTCAATTATAATAACAGCCTTTGGGAAATGCCAATGAATTGCTATTAAAACTGCTGCCATAGAAGGTCATTTTTTCCCAACTGACACTGTTATTCAAAATAGTCTAGCAGATGAATTGTTTTGAAAACTGATAAGTCCAGCCCATTTATTTTTATGCTTAAAGGATTTGGGATGTAAAAATAACTTATCTGCTCATCACTGCATAATTATTTGACTCCCACACTGCAGGATCAGGCTCTTCGAACCAAAACAATGGGACTTATTTGAATTTAATGCTGATTGCAAATGATACTTCTGACTTTAGGTTCCTCCCTTTAGTGATTCACTCGACACCATAGCTTGCCAGCAAGAGTTGGATCTTTCTGAAATGAAAGCAGAGCTTCCAAATCCATGTCCTATCTGCATATTTTATTATTTCTGGAGTTAGTCTGATTCTGTGAAAATCCATTATTTAATCTTTGTTCTCCTATCCGCCATTACACCCAAACAAAAATTTTTTAACAATCTTTTCTTAGAAAAGTGCACCTTTTATATGCATTAATGTTCGCTTTTATCTTTGACTGAAGGATAATGATTTCAGATTGTTGGTGAATTGTCTGATTTCAGGAACTGTCATCAGGTCATTGAATAAAGCTTTCAAGTTCAAACTATAACAAAACCCATTGGTGAAAATCCTTGCAAAGAGATTATAATCAATTTACAACTGCTCCAGCATTTCATGTTTGGGAAGCATGATATGTTCATTTTGGAAATAAACCCAAAACATAGAGAAGCAAACATTGAGTTGATTTATCGGTGTTAGTGTTTACTTTCCTCAGACCAATTAGGAAACGTTTCCCCACAAAATACAGGAAACCCTAGAGATACGGGAATGCTGAAGGTAAATTCAGAAACTGCAGAAAAGGAATGAGGCACATTAACAATTGCGGTGTAGTAGTTCGGTCAACAGCTAAGTGCTCTACTTATAAATCAATGCTGTATAAATATAACAGAAGAGCAATTAGTCAATTCTTGAACCACTGACTGACCAGAGTTGGATGAGTAGTCAATTTAATGAGTTGTTTAAGTAGCTCCTTTGCCATTGCACATTCTTTTTTATTCATTCAATCCTTTTTTCAGAAAAGCTGTTTAAATCTGAAATCTCACAACCAGCATCCAGAGATTTACAAAACTTGAAAAAGCAAGCTCCATTTTTTAAACACATCTCACACTCAACTCAAGTTTTAATTAAAAGCTGACTTATAGTGTGAAGTCTTTAATTAGGAGCAGACAGCACGCGTCTTTACTCTGGGACATATTGCAGCAGCACAAAATAAGTGCATAAATTGAAGACACTGTTCATATACCTTGCAAGTAAACAGCTAAATAAATCGTAGTGTTTAATTACCAGCATTAGTTGTAACCTTTAACCTTTGTAAAGCTATGTGTCTTTTTTCACATTACTTATGTGTATGGAATTTTAGTTTATCTGCTGTGAACTCGCTGGTGCCACACTGCCTTCTTATTGGAAGCAAAAGGTACTAATGTAATGGAAATCACTGAACATAGTAGCTCAAGGCAACCATTATGTTCCATGGTACTGATTTCTAAATATTTAAACAGTGTAGCTTTGGAAGGGAAACTTCTGTTGAAGTCACAAAACAGGATATCAAAGTAGTTCATATCGGAGTTTGGTAGCTCCATGGACAAAAGCAGTTTGTGATGGAGCTATGAATGATGCGGTCCCTGCTCTATAATGCATGTACAGCCCACATGCAGTGATAACTTGGAGTGCAGATAATTTGGATTCAGGTCCCCACGAGAGAACAAAATATGAACGTAGTGTGAGAAAGTGGGACTAATATACATGGCAGTACAGATTTGATGGTCTAAAAGGCCTCTCCCAGACTGTGTGATCCTATGATTCAATGATGGGGAAGTATTTTCCTGCTGAAAGATACTTTTCATTTTGCTGAAATCGTCCATTCATAGAAGCATGGTAGAAAGAAGCTCAGGTTAGTTTTAATCGCTCTCTTTATACACATATCCCATCAGGGCTCATTGCTGGTTTTAATCTTTGAAGAATGATCATTTAAACAATCCAGAATTAAACTGAATTGAACTGAAAGAGCTTTATTATTACACATCGCGCAGCAAGGTGGCATCACATATGTAACCTGATCTGCCCTGAGGAAAGAAAATATTCATTTCAGTGTGGCTGCATTCATTTTAATACAGCTGGCAATTCAGACAGCCTTAAAAATGGCCTAATTTACTTCAGAAAGATACATAAGCAGCTGGGTGTTGCTCCATCTTCTGATTCTTCTTGGTAAATCTTAAGATAGAAAGCACTAACGAATGCAGGGGATTCAAGTGGCTGAGGAAGAAAGGAGATCGAAAATACTTGTTTTTTTTTAAATCAGCCAGAAAATTTGACAGCAGTTCCGGGAAAAAAAGAAAATGTTTCGACCTACCTCCCAAAAAGAAATCAGTGTTCACCACTTAGCCATTGTGAATGGTCATCTCACACTCACCAGAGGTATATTTTCTTCTTCTGCTCCATTGACATAACTTCACTGGATGCATGGCTGGAATTTGGTTTAAATGTGTAAATGCTCTCACTTTATGGGTCTCATGTCATAAAGGATTACAGAATACAATTGAGGCTGACCATATGGTTTAGTATAATAGGGATGGATGTTGTGGTGTAAGAGCTGTCATATTTCTTATGACATATTATACCCTTCAGTGGATGTAAACGACATACTCGAAGAGAGTTTAAAGCTCTCTCAGGCTATTTTCTTAGCAGAGGATTGACCATCAGAAAATGTGTCTTGTTTTCTCAATCCAAAATAAAACTTCTCTGACTGAGGCAGCACACTTGCTTACGTAATAATCTATAATTCATCAGTGATTCATTTTTGTTGACCCAGATTCTGTACAATGCTCAGAATCCCTCTTAATACTAAGCATTTGATCATGGCTTTGCAGATGTTGAACAGAAATTAGAATGTTTTCTTTAAAAGGTTATGAATATTGGGAAAATTGGAACACTCAAGACTGAGATCAATCTATTTTTGTTCAGTATATGTATCGAGGGGTTTACAGCAAAACATGGTTAAATGGAATTGAATTACAGATCATCAATAAGCAAATCGAATGGCAAAATAAATTTAAGAGGCTGAATATCCTACTATTCTTCCTAGCTTTCACAATATTAATAAATACCATGATCACAAGGTATTTAGACTGCTTTATTGAATTGAATTGAATTGAATTTATTGTCACGTGTATCGAGGCACAGTGAAAAGCTTTGTCTTGTGAGCAATACAGGCAGATCACAGAGTTAAGTAGCATAGATAAGTAAAGAATAGGTAAATAGCGGCAAAAACAAAAACACAGGCACAGGCAAATGTTAAGAGTTTGTGGGTCCATTCACTATCCTGACAACAATAGGGTAGAAACTGTTTCAAAACCAGCTGGTGTGGGTGTTCAGGCTTCTGTACCTTCTCCCTGATGGTAGAGTTTGTAGAAAAACCTTGCCAGGGTGGGATGATCTTTGAGAATGCTGGCGGCCTTTACTTGACAGTAGGTGGATTCTATAGATGGAAGGTTGGCCTTTGTGATTATCCAGGCTGAGTTCACCACTCTCTGCAATAGTCTCTGATCTTGAATGGTACAGTTGCCATACCAGGTAGTGATACATCCAGGCAGAATGCTCTCGATGGCGTACCTATAAATATTGGCAAGGGTATTCGCCGTCATGCCAAATCTTCTCAGCTGCCTGAGGAAGAAGAGACATTGTTGGGCCTTTGTAACCTGTGTGCCCACATGAAGAGTCCAACAGAGCTTGTTGTGGATGACCACTCCCAGGAGCTTGACACTCTTCACTTGTTCCACCTCTGTGCTGTTGATGGGTAGGGGGGCATGAGTAACATCCAGCCGAAAGGCAATAATGACTTGTTTGGTTTTGCTGGCATTGAGAGCTAGGTTGTTCTCAGTGCACCATTTTCCACATCTTCCGCCTCCTATCTGTATCTCCCTATTCTCAGTTAGTTTCCTGTTTGCTTTCCAAGAATCTTAAATGGAATTTAATTAAACCTCCTGAAAATCCAAGTCAACTATATCTACTCAATTTTTCTCAAAAAAACAATTTAGCTAGTCTCTGAAAGAATTCCAGGAGATTTGTGAAGCATGACTTGTTTTATCAAAATGCATGTTGACAATTAATTATGTTCGTTGTTGCTTTGCTGATAAAAGTTGATGCCAATCTACTTGGTAGTTCCCAAGTCAAGCTTAATTTCTTTGTTGAAAAGTAAAATAATATTTTTGGTGGGGCCCCATTCAAATTTATTTCATATATTTGTAGAAAAAAATGTTTAATCATAAAATGGTTACAGAGGGAGACTATACCCCCCATTGTGTGTATGTGAGCTCTTCATGAGAGCAGCTCAGTCCATCTTATCCCCATCATCCAGCAATATTTCTTTTCAGATAATTTTTCAATTCTCGACTGGGATGGCATGGTGGCTCAGTGATTAGCACTGCTGCCTCACAGTGCCAGGTACTCAGGCTTGATTCCAACCTTGGGTGACTGTGTGTGCAGTTTATACATTCTCCCCATGTCTGCATTGGTTTCCTTTAGGTGCTCCAGTTTCCTCCCACAATCCAAAGGTAGGTTGGCCATGCTAAATAGCCCATAGAGCCCAGAGATGTGCAGGCTATGTAGGTCAACCATGGGAAATCAGTTACAAGTTAGGGTAGGTGGCTGTGAGTGGACTTCTTTTCGGAGGGCTGGTGTGGACTCGATGGGCCAAATGGCCTGGTTCCACACTGTCGGGATTCTATGATTCTTTTGAAAGTCCTAATTGTGGAAATTTGAAACACTAAAGTTATGAGAGTTTTGTAGGATGCTTGTGGCTTGTCTGACTTAGGGAATGGATTTTGAGTTTTGACAGTATTTGAATTTGTGATGCTTATAGCTTAGTACTTAGGTCTGGTATGATTGGATGTAATGTTTGTTAGTATTTTGCTGCAGGATTTGCACATATCTATGGACATATATAAAATACAGTAGATTCTTGAATAATTAAAAGACTGAATAATCACAATAACTGAGTCTTTGAGAATGGAGTACCAGAGAAGATGCAGTTGGAGTATGTTAACACTGGGTCAATCAATGTGAAAACAGTTGTGAGCCTTTTTCTGGAGAACTGGAACAGGAAAGAGGAGGGGGAAATGCCATGAATTTGAGTACTGGAAGAATTGCAAGCAGGCAAGAGTAATCTAAGAAGTATGCTAGAATCTGACAGCAGTGGGAGAGGGGGTCACAGATTTCTGGAAGAAGAACAGAAGGGGAGGGGTTTCTAATTTGATTGAGAGGTAACTCTGAGTGTGGAATGCAATGGGGCTCATAGCCTATAGGAATGGAGGAGCAGAGGAACTTGGGGATATATTTGCACAGACTATCAAAGGTGGCATGGTAAGTGGAGAGAGCAGTAAATAAAGCATCCAGTATTTCCAGCCTTATGTGTAGGACCAAAGAGCAAGGACGTGACGTTGAACTCTACAAAACATTTGTTAGACATTAACTGGAATGCTGGGTCCAGTTGTGGGAATCATATTATAGAAAAAATGCAGAATGGTTTACTTGAATGGCTCCACATACGAGAAACTTCAGCTCAAAGGATAGATTGAAGAGGTTGGGCCTCTTTTCCCTGGAGAGACGGATGAGAGGAGATGTAATTAAGGTTTTCAAAATCATGAGTGGGCTGGACAGATTAGATATTGGAACTGTCAGTGACTAGTCAGTTCAGACGGTGTCCTCAGCGATCCTACCAGTTACTTAAAGTTGTGAGATTGTGTTCATTTATTGACCGAAATCAGTGAGTAGCAAAAATAGCCTCTTTTATTCAGCAATCACAGCATAAGTTTGAGGTGGCAATAGAATCCCAAAATACAGTTCTTACAAGAGCTCCTTAATACACAGTTTTTCAATATATTAAAATCCCATTACTATGCTGTGACATTTTTATCTATAGTACACAAAGGTTTGAAGGGCTTCTGTCCTGGGAGTCAGGAGATGGATTAAAACATATGCTAAGTGCTGACTGCTACTTCTGGTGGGAAGTCTGTCTGGACTGCTTGCATAATTAGTAAGTGTTAGTCCTTTGGTCTTTAAAGTTAGCAAATATTCGTAAAAATGCTAGTCCTATATGCTCTAATTTAGTTAAAAATCACAACACAGCATTAATGAATTTAGCGAGCTGGTAAGTGAGTTAATAAAGATAAACTATAACACAATATCTCATAACACAATATGTCACAGTCCCCCCTTTTGATTCTATGACCTCTCACAATAGATTAAATAGTTTCCACTTGCAAAATAAACAAGAACAAGAGGGCAAAGATTTAAAGTGTCATAGAGTCATAGAGACCGAAAGCACAGATAGAGGCTTTTCAGCCCATTGAATCTGTGCCAGTCAGAAACAAGCTCTTCTGAAGAGTTCTGATTTTTGAAAGAAAGGAGAGAATTTGAAGCCACTATTAATTAAACTTGTTAGGGGACTTGTCAGCTTGGTACTGGAATTTTAAGATATTTCTTTGAGGGAGCCAAAACAGTCTTATGGATGTTAGTATGTGGCCTCTGGATTCACCGCTGGATCCTGCTAAATCATTTAGCTTTTAGTTCTTAAACCAACCCCATTGGTTCACGATGGACTGGTGTAAACAATGCTCCTGTCCTGTTGCAGTCTCATCTCAGTGAGTAAGAGGCTTTTCAAGGCTCCCCAACATGCTCAACATGGGCCAGTGCCAAAGATTTGGTCTTGTTCCAGAGCAACAGTAGGATCTGAATGCAGAAGTTCAAGTGGCTGTAAATCTTTGCAACCAAAGCACAACAAGCTGGTGGTACATTGGCTAAAGTGAAAGGAGATGGTGCTGGAAATTGGTCTCTATCTTAAAGAAAATGTAATTGTAGGAATGGATTTTGTGACGTGAGAAAAAGCTTTTTCACACAATGAGTTACTAGAATATGGAATGCACTGCCTGGAAATGTTGTGGGAGCAGGTTGAAATGAGGCATTCAAGAGGGAAGTGGGTGCTAATAGCATGCAGGAGTATGGCAAAATGGCCGGAGATGGTAGAACCAGTGCAGGCACAATGGGTAACTTCTGCACTGTAATAATTCTGTGAGTTTGTGAGGAACTGGAGAAGTGATCCTGGTTTATTTACAGGTGCATTTTCTGGAGGGTTCCAGCAGTGGTAATTTTGAGGAGGATAACCATTAGAAAATAGAATTAGATCCATGCTGGCTGCTTTAGAAATTTCAGTTGCTTTCCCCCTTATTTTTGAGTTCTGCTCACATTTAGGAAACAAAATTAATTTGCAGAAAATGCAAAATATTCCCTTAAAGGTGAGTACTGGAAGATGAACAGACACTGATTTGAACATGAGAAGCAAATATAAACTGCATAAAGGATGGGGAAGCAAGAATACAGGGGTTGGATCAAGAAGCGCAAAAGGTGGGAATAGCAGCACCACAGGGAAGTGTAGTAAAGGTACTGGAGAAGGATGAGAAACACAGTGAGTGAGGCTCTTGGGATGTCAGAGAAGTGCCAACAGGGAACATATACTCCTTCTGTTGCAGTAATCAAGTCTAATTTTGCAGATGCCCTAGTTGTCTGCTCACATGATTGCGTTGAGCGAAACTCATTGTTTGTTTCCATTACACAATTTTTACATACACACTGTCCTAAGAGTTGTTTCTGATTTGTTCTCTTCACCCCGTTCAGAGATTTTTAAAAAAAAATGATTTACAATGCCCTCATTTAACTCTTTAAACAGTTTTCAATCTGCTAATTTTCAGCAGATGCTAAAGTGACATTATTTATTATGTTGTTGTCTCTGTAACTATGAATTTTTATCCATGTTGCTTTTGCCAATTTTCTACAAAAATCAACCAAAGCTTGGTATCCAATGCTATCAAGCAATCATTCTGCCAACTATGTACTTGATGCCCATTGGCATCAAATGCTCCTCAGCAAGCCAGCTTGTCAACTTGATATTGACTGGCACAATATCATCATTGTTCTAATCAGTATTTAAACAGTTCATATCCGATCACTTACTGAGAAAGTACTGGCTAGCTGGCAGTGCTTAGTTCACAGTGTTTCTTATGTTGTATATTTTCTTTTGCAACTTGCTGAAATATTTGATTACAACTTCCTTGTACATAGTTTCCACCTTTATGTAATCTAATTCTGTTGATTAAAGTCTCATTGTAAATTAGTTTCTTTCAACAATACAAAGTTCTGTTGTATACAAAGATATGAGGCAACTGATGCATAAATAGACATAATATGTTATTCACAGTGTATATATTATTAGATTAGATTAGATTACTTACAGTGTGGAAACAGGCCCTTCGGCCCAACAAGTCCACACTGCCCCGCCAAAGCGCAACCCACCCATACCCCTACATTTACCCATTACTAACACTACGGGCAATTTAGCATGGCCAATTCACCTGACCTGCACATCTTTGGACTGTGGGAGGAAACTGGAGCACCCGGAGGAAACCCACGCAGACACGGGGAGAACGTGCAAACTCCACACAGTCAGTCGTCTGAGGCGGGAATTGAACCCGGGTCTCTGGCGCAGTGAGGCAGCAGTGACTGACAGCAACTGACAGAAAGCAAGTGATCTCAAGTTTAAAGTTTAGACAATGGAAAATGCTGAGAAATATTGTATTGATGGAGTTGTGCCTGGTTTGGCAGATCATCAAGGCGATATCATAAATGTTTTGCAGTACCGCAGAACCAAGAGTGGAAAATACTCTTCTCTCATACATCAAGCAAACCCTTGTACCAAAGGCTATAAAAATAGAAAGGTTACTCTATGGGGAGCACCTAGAACCACATTTGTGGAGCAATAGTGCATTTCACATTATATACAATTGACTCTATATAAACACTAATCTCAGTCAAACAGAAAACATCCAATGGACTAAATCATTTCCCATTACTCAATCAGCCGAGTTTCAATAGTGCAAGGTTTTCCCTCTCGAAAAGGCTTTCAATGAAGTCTTTAACTTTGCTAACTATTGGACTGTATATTGCTATACTTATCTGAAGCATTCTCTCATAAAATTAAATCAAACATATTTAAAATATATGAACCCCTCTGGTCTATTTTAACTTGTTTCTAACAGAATTCAGATAAATGTAACTGATTCCCACCACCTATAATTCTTAAAGGATTTCTCATCTTTTCCAAATTCAACAGAACAATCCCTCTTTTAGGAGAATGGCTCAGAGGGTGTTACTCATTGTCCGGACTACGAAGAGAATCCTGGATTTTATGTAGCTGAATGAGGTAAAATCAGTCAGTCTTGCTAAAAGTGAATGAGTGTTAATTTTAGGTGAAAACCGACTAAGCAGTTCATCTTTGTTCAGTCTCCAGATTCGCATATAGAGAACCATCACTTGGTTGAGGGACCAAGGTCAAGTATAGTTTGTGAAACTTTAAGGAAGGGATATATGCAAAAACAAAAATGTCACAGAATTTAGAATTAAATAAAAACTGCATGTTCCTTAGTGGTCTGGGCTGAAACTCTGAGCTGCACTAATAGCCTCCCAGGAATCCAGATTTGTAAGAAGCCAGTGTGAAATAGAGCCACAATGTTCCAACTCTGATTATGTGACCTTTGCTTCCTTTGAGTATCACAGCCTTTTGGGAAGGCACAATAGCGGGATTGACCTGATTAGTACATAGGAGAAAAGAACTGTTTGACAGATGTGTGGTGGTGGGGGGGTAGGGTTAGGGAAGACTTTCTTAAAAGATAGACAGGAGAAAGTGAGGTCTGCAGATGCTGGAGATCAGAGCTGAAAATGTTTGCTGGTAAAGCACAGCAGGTCAGGCAGCATCCAAGGAACAGGAGAATCGACGTTTCGGGCATAAGCCCTTCATCAGGATAGACACTCAACTTAGCCATCTTCAGCTACTTAGTCAAATGCCTTCACTTTAAGTAAGATCTGAACAGGAAATTTGCACTGATTATTTCATCATGTATTTTGCCTTCATATACACTAAGGCCTGGACAACAAGCAGGCTGGGCCTAATAAATGTCAAACAACATATATGCTGCACAAGTGTCAGGCAATGACCATCTCCAACCAGACAGAATCCAACCATTTCCTTTGTATTCAATAGCATTACCATTGCTGAGTCCTTGACAATCTTTCGTTATGACCACAAATTTAACTGGACCAGATATTTAAACACTGTGGTGATAAAGCAGGTCAGAATCCAGAAATTCTCTGACAAACATCTCATCTCCTGACTCTTCAAAGTCTGTTCACAAGGCAAAAAATCATGATTTTAATGCATATGTTTTGCATTCCTGAAAGAGAGCAGCCCCAAAAACATAAAAGGAACTCAAAACTATGTAGGACAAAGCAGGCCACGCTAATGGCATTGCATTTTCTACTTCGACTACTTCTCAGACCATCAATAAAAGTTGCAGCAGTGTGCACTAACTGCAATAAAAACCAAATGAACTGCAGATGCTGGAAATCAGAAACAAAAACAGAAATTGCTGGAAAAGCCCAGCACATCTAGCAGCATCTTTTGAGAGAAATCAGAGTTTACAATTTGGGTCAGTGATCCTTCCTCAGATTTCTGGGGAACTCTTCCTCAGCTGTGAGGAAGGGTCACTCGACCCGAAATGTTAAGTCTGATTTCTCTCCACAGATGCTGCCAGACCTGCTGAGATTTTCCAGCAATTTCTATTTTTTGCACTAACTACAAGATGCATTGAGACAACTTATCCAGGTTCCATCAACAGCATCTTCCAATGCTGCTAACTTGACCTACCAAGTAGGTACTTGGAGATAATGTCCACTGAAAGTTCCTCTCAAAGTCACCCATCATCCTCCCTCCCTCGCCATCACCAAATTAACATCCTGAGACTCTTTCTGAAATCGCATGGTGGGTGCACCTACACCACATCACTGCAGCAGTTCAAGAAGACAGCTCGTCACCACCTCCTCATGAGGAGTTAGAGATGTGCAATAAGTGCTTGCCAGCAATACTCACACCTTACAAATG
This sequence comes from Chiloscyllium plagiosum, assembly GCF_004010195.1. NCBI lineage: Eukaryota > Metazoa > Chordata > Chondrichthyes > Orectolobiformes > Hemiscylliidae > Chiloscyllium > Chiloscyllium plagiosum. The sequence continues at coordinate 19,224,345 of NC_057723.1, read as the reverse complement.
AACAAATAAAACAGTGGACACAATTTGGTGGGATCCCAAAATGTAGAACAACTGTCTCATTGGAGTAACTGATATGAATTTTTTTGACACATTTAAGTGGAAATTAAATAGGAAACACAGGGAAAGAGAGTAGACACATATGTTGATTGGGTGAAATTAAGTTAGGCGTGTACAGGCTTATAAAAAACAGAACTAATCTGTTGAATGGCCTTTTCCTATGCTTGAAAGTCAATATGAAAATGGAGAATAATAATCTACATGTGGAGTCTCTTGTAGAACTGCAAATCGTGAAAAATACATTAGAACATGGAGCGATAATAATACCTACTGCCATAATTGTTAAACACCAACTTGAATAAAAACCAACATCTGAATTTTATAAGTATATTAGCACCAAAAGAAGCGCTCACCCTCAACAGCCAGACTTTCGCTCACCTGGAATTAACTTGTCTTTTAATCTGCTTCAGATCTACCTCAGTTCACCCACAGGCCTACACTCTCATTGTTGGTCCACCATTGGTATCTGTAATACAATCAAATTAAACAAGTAGGATTGGTTTACATTATTTGAATTCTTTTTAAAAAATATATTACATTTGAATATAGGATCAGAAATCAGCCATTCCACCATTCAATGAGATCATGGCTGATTTAACTCGATGTATGTAAGAGAGAAATCACTGAATGAATGATTGTAGTTACTGAAGCAGAAAATAAAACATTTGACTGTTTTAGTACTAAATAATGCAATTTAAATGAACAGTGCGAAACCTCTTGTTTTTTGCCACAAACATCTTCTGCTAGTGCTGTGTAGTAATTCTCAGAAAAAAAGCATTGACCTCAGAAGAAGGTCAGAGACATTGATCGGCGAGATACCTCGACGTCTTGTTACAGGTAGAATTTCCTTCATTGTCTCACAAGCTAAAAGACTGCTCAGATATAGAATTCCAAAACCTGAAATGCCTGGTTCTCAGGTTTCAGTATAGTCAAGCATAATAGTAACAAGTATTCAGAGTGAGTAGCAACGTACTGGTGTGCAAAGGTAGAACTCACTAATAATGTGTAGAAAATGGCATGAATATCTAAAAAGTCACTTTTGTTTTGGTCAGTACAGCTTAACTCTCAGACCCAGAAGGTTAGGAAGGTTGGTCAGTCCATCAAACCACTAGCACACCACTCTTAACCCTTCTACCACCACCCTTCCTACCATCAAGTACAGCAATAATGTTGCTGTGTCCATCTTTGTGCCACTGCCAATGACTGTGAAAATTCCAGCAGGGACAATGGGTAACTGCCAGAACTGAAACCTCAGAATCCGTCGGCAGCGAAGTGTTTTACCTCTGAGCCTGGAAGCAAGCAGCGTAAAACATAAACAGGGCAAATCGGAGGACCAATGAAATTCACATGTGGCTGGATTATCATCAATAGGTAGGCAACCTGCATTTTTTCTGTTATATATCGAGTATATTCAGAACACTTAATGCCATGTTTTCCACCAAAAAGATCATTTAAAATCAGATTTCTGCAACTTTTGTAACCAATGACAATTAAGATACTGGCTTCGTGAATCTGAACTTCTTGTTCTTGAATCAAGTATAACAAATTCTGACAGTTAATTTGGAAGGAGACCCCTTGCTATTTCTTACTAACTGAAGAGCCTGCAATTATGCTATCCAAACAGCTTTGTAGGTTTACAGGTTTCATATTGGAGTGTTGTTCAGGCAAAAACTGGAAAAGCCATTTCATAAGTCACTGTAAGAAAGTCTACCATACTGATCACTGAAGATTTAACATCATGTACATTTGTTCATTAAACCATATGTGGTTTTGGTGAAATAACAATTCAACTTTGATAAGAAATATGCTACATTATAGTTTTTAAACACTGGCAACATGCCTTTACTGGATAATGCTGTTCTTTTAAGTCTGGTGGAAGAAATTTCTCTAAACAAGCAATGACAGGTTATCCAACCTCTGAATATAAAAAGGTGATTTTTCAAAGGATTAAAGGGGTGATTTCTCTTTATTATCAGCTCAGTATCAGTGAAAGGCTGATCACATGAAATGTGATCCAGGCAAATGAAAAGTAATAATTACAATAGTCCACTGAACTGGAATTACGCATCAAGTTTCCCTAGTTGCAGTAGGATTATGAAATACTTTACACATTTGTTTGCAGTCTCTAATCAGAGAAAAAGCTGAGTTGTTAAAAGTCTGACCTCTGCTGTCATTTACCAGACCAGGACACCCATTGCACTAGCACAGAGCATGAAATAAAATTAAGCTGACAATCTGCAACATTTTGTGAGTTCATTAATTATTCAAATAACAGCACGAGAAAACATTGTATATTATTTGGTCGAATTTTTTAGGTGAAACTATGTTCAGTAACATGAGGAATGTCAGAGCTAGAACCATGTTAAGGTCACTTCTAAATGAGAAATTAGGATGAGTTAACTTCAGTTCTGTTCAGTTCTGTAAATTTTACCCACATCAACTTATCCAGCAATGAATATCATGAATTAAATGTTAACCGTTGTTTCTTTTATTCTCTTCTGAAAAGATTTTTTAATCCTAACCTCGGGGGTACAATCTGACATCTCTAAAATCACACTAATTACTCTTCTAGATTTTACAGGGTGAATTAAACATTCCCCCTCACTGCCGTGGCAAATATTCATAGGTTGTTACTACAATTAAAAGCAGGATAAACTGCCTTGTACATTATCCTAGTAAATAGACCCAGGGCAAGTCTGGTGAGTTACTTGATGAAAAATTAAGTACTTGCAACTACAGGAGTCCCACTTATCTGATAGAAATTTGAAGAAATCACTTCCCATATCCACAGACAAAAACTTTGGCCTGAGATAGCAAGGGTTAGATGATTAACATAGTAAAACATGGGGCTTCCTAAATGGAGTCTGATACCATGAGCTCTGCCTCTCACAGGTCTTTTCTTCCTTATCCCCTGCTTATGTAGGTCTTCTCCTCTCTCCTTCCCTTCTGACAGTTCTCATTGGAGGTCATGATAATTTACAAGCCTTTAAATGTGGTCTCAATGGGAAAATATTTGTGAAGCACTGTATTAAGGGCTGTTGTCTGCCTCCCTCTTCCTCAAATATAACCATTAGGCTGACACCTATCCTGAGTTTGAGGAAATAAATAACTTGGATTTACATCTGACCTGCTACAAAAGGTCATATCCAAAAGCACTTTCAGGCAGTCACATTTGCAACATGGAAAATTAAATACATAATCTGTGCAGAGTATGGTCTCACAAACCGCAATGTAATAATGATAAAATGTTCTGTTTTTAATGTTGCTGATTGAGAAATAAATTTTAACCATTATGGTCATAAGTTCTAGAGATCGTTCAACCCATCAGGTCCACACTGGTAAAAAAAAAACCTTTCTATTCTAATCCCATTTTCCATCATTTTGCTTATAGCCTTGTATGCCTTAACATTACAAGTGTACAACTAAATACTCCTTAAATGTTATGAGGGTTTCTGTCCCTATTAATCATAAACCAACATTGTGACACTACCATACTGTTTCTATACAGCAATAGAGTATCAGTCTGGAGTTTGTATTCAAGTCTCTGAATTGGAACTTCAATCCACTCAACTTTCTGTGTAAGATGAGTGCACTACCAATGTAGAAATCCTACAGTGTGGAAGTAGGCTAATCAGCCCATCGGGTCCACACCAACCCTCCAAACAGCAACCTATGCCGACCCACCCCCGCACCCTATCCATGCTACCCTGCATTTCCCATGACTAATCCACCTAATCTACACATCCCAGATACAATGGGCAATTTAGCATGACCAGTCCACCTAACCTGCACATCTTTGGGCTGTGGGAGGAATCTGGAGTTCCCAGAGAGAACCATGCAGACACATGGAGAATACACAAACTCCACGCAGTCAGTCACCCAAGGGTGAAATCAAACCCAGGTCCCTGGTGCTGTCAGATAGCAGTGTGAACCACTGAGTCACCGTGCTGCCCAGATTTATAGGTAATGAAATAACTGAAGCAGAAGTGCAGTAAGCTTTTGTTAAACTTCTAAAATATATCAGTGACATAATTGTGGAGGGAATCACTCCATTCCTTGGTTCATTTACATATCTATCCTACTTTTTGGGGCCTTTATATGGCCTTGCGTAGTGTTAATGTCAATTGGCAAGAGTTCTGTTGCGCCTTATAGGGGTACAATGTCCAGATGTCCTGAAGAAGAACAAAGCAACAATGCCCCTTTGGTATGGGCAACGCGCTGAGCAGAAGACTTGTGTGCTTAGGATAGAAAACACAATAATCCGTTATCGTCTTCAAGTTCTAACACTTCTGCGGGAGATTCATCCTCACTCTATATTCTGCAATTGCATTCATTTTTTTGCAAAACTCTTGAGTATTTTCTTTCAGAGCCTGTCCATATTAAGTACAAAATTGCCTATATAGCAACTTGCCATTTGATAAGCTCTCTTTCTTTCCAATGCTCCCTCTCCATTCCAAGCACTGTCCAAGCTATGTCAAAAAAGAAAAAAAAAACTGACACAAATTCATTGTTTTTAGTGTCACCTACCATTTACCAGAAAGCTCATTTACGAGTATTGTGGCAGCATTTAGCTCACTATCCAAACTAAGAGTTAATTTAAATTTAAAACACTTCTGAAACATATTTAATCATACTGGATGCAGAGATCAGAAGCAACTCACACGAAATAATGAGGAGCACTCTTCAGTGAAGTAAAACAAAAACACACAATTATAAAAACAGACTTGGCTTGAAGTAATTTAAAATGCAAGGCAAATGATTGACTGCAGGAACTGATTAATATTTCCATTTATGAGCAGAACTTAACTTACTCAAGGAATTATTAAGCCTATCATTTACCTGATCTTTTGTAATCCTGTATTTGGACACTTTATTAAGAACAGCTATTGAAATGCAAATTTATAAACACATATGAGAGAAAGGCTACTATACTATGGCTTTTGTTCGCATAGCAAAAGCACATACACCAGGAACTACAAAATCATGAGTTGTCAAATATATGTTCTTCTACAAAATTGGAATGTTGTCTTTGCTTCATTAGATTTTATACTTTGGGGCGATACTCTTCCACATCCCTTTGCACCTTCCCTCACAGGAACAGTTAACCTGTCCTCTAGCTGCTGCTGGTACTTCAGTGGAGGAAAGAAATGGGAAAAAAGTTGCAAACATAGAGCATCTTTCACAGTCTCAGGACATCTCAAAGCGCTCTGCAGCCAGTTGTGCATCTTTGAAATTCTACCGTTGTTCCAATGCAAGAAGCAACCCATACAATTTGCACACAGTTCCCACAAACAATAAAAAAGACTTGCAGTTATATAGAACCTTTCATAATCCCTGATCTATCACAAAGTGCTTTACAGCTGATTAAATGATTTTGAAGCTATTGCAACACAGCAGTTAAATAAATGATCAGATCACCGTGTTTATGGGAGTATTCAGGGATGAGTAATTCCAGAAAAATGGGAAGAGATTATCTTTCCTTCGACAAATAATGTGATGGGATAGTTGACATTCAGAAGAATGGCACTTTAGATCATGCAGCATTCCGTCAGTAGAGCAATGTAGTATTAAATTTGATTATTTGCTCAAAAGGAGTTCTGACTGGACTTGATTAGATTAGATTCCCTAGAGTGTGGAAACAGGCCCTTTGGCCCAACAAGTCCACACCGACCCTCCGAAGAGCAACCCACTCAGACCCATTCCCCTACATTCACCCCTAACTAATGCACCTAACACTACAGGCAATTTAGCATGGCCAATTCACCTGACCTGCACATCCCTGGATTGTGGGAGGAAACTGGAGCACCCAGAGGAAACCCATGCAGACACGGGCAGAATGTGCAAACTCCACACAGACAGTCGCCCAAGGCAGGAATTGAACCCAGCTCCCTGGCGCAGTGAGGCAGCGGCGCTAACCACTGAGCCACCGTGCCACCCAACAGGTTCTCACTAACAACTTGCTGCATATGAGGGAATAAGAAGTAAAGAATTAGATCACCTGATCCTGAAATGGCAGTTAAAGTCAGGACTTTGAGGTTAACCAAAATGTAAATTATATTGTGTTTGGTGAATGACAGAAAACATCAGAATGTAACAAGTTGTTGAGCACACTTGAGCATACAATGGTAGCCATTTAAGTCTGATTGTCCTTTCAATCTCCTGAGCTCGTGCTAACCATATAATTCGATCAACAAAAAAGGCAATTTTCTATACATCATTCTACATCACTATTACAATGCTGTGGCCTTGTGCATTTGAAGTGCACTACTTCTGCGTTGTCATGAGTTGCCGTAGAAAGTACAGGCACAACATGTTTAACTCATTCTTAAAACCCTCACCTTGCTCCTGTTTCCTCCCTGTGCAAACATTGTCTGATAGGATGTCATGAAAAACCATATGAGAAAGCCATCACATTAAAGCTGCAGTGACTAATTATATGTATCTTATCTGAAACAAGAACTTCAGTCAAGGAATCAGGTCCTTAACTCTTCCTTTGTTTCTGGGTAATGTTTTGTATGATTTGTAGAGGATGGGTGGTGTAGGAAAATAATTAATCATGGTACAAGCTTAGTAATAGCCTGAAAGTACGTACTTAAACATTAGTTCGGACAAATTAGTTCTGTACTTTGGCATCCAAATAAAACCTCAGGTAAATAATTTCACTTGTGCAGAAATGTGTTGCTTTAAGTGACCCATGCTCATAATCTTCTACTTCCCTAGTGAAGATTGTAGAGCATACATCAAATCAACTATGATTTTAACATAAATACACACATGTGCACATCAATCAGTCTCCTGTGGTGTTGCACACAAGAGTCAAGATCAAGCAAGGTCTTCGAATAAAGCACGGTTAGAGGACAAGGGTAACTGTACAAAATCAGAGAGACTGAATGCCTTTATTTATATATTAAAACAATGTATTATATTAGCTAATTCATAAATTTTCTCCAATTTGGGAAGTGGAATTGTTTAAAGGAATTGGAATTGTCAGAAGAGAGATAATAAGCTCACTTTTACAGGACTTTGGGAACTGGATGCTGGCCAAAAAGTGGCTTGTGTGCCCTTACTTGGTGAGTGCTCCATGGTTTTCCTGTGGGCAGCCTTCAAATTGATGACTTTCAGGCAGACTGTCCAAGTAATGAAGGTGGCTGACCCTTGATGCTGTCAGCACAATGAAGAACGCTGGCAGCTCAGAAGCCTTTGGGAGAGATGGCACTGCTGAGGTAGATCAGAAACCTGAGGAAACTTCAAAGTAGATGTAACCTCCAGAACGTAAGTCAAAAATAAAATTCAAGAAACTGTTAAACTTGAAAGGGTTCAGAAAAGATTTACAAGAATGTTGCTAGGGCTGGAAGGTTTGAGCTACAGGGAGAGGCTGGAATAGGCTGGCTTCAAGTGTCTGGCAGAGTATTCTCTGCTGCCTATGCATGGTTACAGGCTTAATTTTGTTATTGTAAAAATTAAGTAGCCACAGCTGTCACCAGTCTCACTTGCCATGTGCCTGACTTCTCAGACTCCAGTGTTGATCCTTACACACATGGGATACAGTGTCAACTCAGAGAATGGTATTTTGTAGTTCACGAGTCATCAACTGCTTAATCGTACAGTACATACAAAAGATTCAGTTATATCCCACTGCAACAGCAAAATTAAATTCAGTTTTGCTACAATTATTTTCAAAATCATGGTCATTGATGCTTTACGTTAGACAGAAGCCATGGTGCTGGACTTTGCTCTTTTCCTTTTTTTTTATCTATTTTGCCCAGAACCCCTCCACTTCTCCAACTGATTTTTGAAGATAATGATGTTGCTTTCTACAATCCTTTAGAGTCACTGCTAAAGCTGTTTGGGCAGAAAGACAACAGACTGTCAGCACATTGAATTCAAATTTGGAGATAAAATGATATTTTCAAATTAATGGGATTAGACTTTCATCTCAGCAATCATTTTGGAATTGAAATGGCCACATGTATGGCATCCAAGACGTACCTTCTCAGAGGTCCACCATTTTAAAAACAACCATGACATGAGATGCACAGTCAAAACATTGACAAAATAATTCAATGGAGACAAGCATATTCCTGAAAATAAATGACAGCTGAGAGTTTGTTACAGGTTGTAAGAAGTTTATGCAGGACTGCTAACTAATTAGATCATTTGAGAGACTGTGTTTGAATCCTCAATAATGCTGCAGCAATTTAAGCACACTCACAGCTACTGTTGATTCTTGACTCTTACAGGCGTTGTGTGTATCTTGTGGTTACACTGAGCTACAGACACTAGTCCTGTGGGCTTTTCCTGACAAGACATCTCTATTAATAGGACCAACAATTAAACTTTTCACTGAAATAATACTGACAAAGAAATCTCAATTACCTCGAATAAAGCTAAGAATAGACTCACTGAAGTTATGTGATAAGATGCTTATAAATTGCTCAGTTGATTCAACTTTTTCACTGCTTTTTAAACATCTGCTGTTAATAACCACTTGCAAAACACGTTAACTCATTAAATATATTGTGTGTGCACAAGGTAAGGTGAATTACGCTAAGTTACTAACTGATAATATTATTCAAATTATTGCTAGACTGAATTTCAAGAACTTCAAATATCCAAAATGATATTCTTAGTGTAGAACGTACAAGTCATCATACTCCACTGGACCCCAGGACTGAGAAATTAGTTACCTGACGAACAAGCAGTGCTCTGAAAGCTTGTACTTTCAAATAAGCTTGTTAGACTATAATCTGGTGTTGTCTGATTTTTTAACTTTGAGAAATTACAGGAGAGAGGTACCCTGGGGAAGAACAGTTGCTCACAGTCATTTCATAACTAACTGGTTGTTAACAGGTTAAAGATGGAATTCCCATTCATCAGGGACAGGAAGTTCAACCTCACAGAGCTGCCAGACTTTGATTGATCTCTTAATGTACTAACAGGAGCAGTAGCTGGTTCTGCCATTAACGGATGAGGCAATAGATTAGAACTTCAGAAGTGTTTGGGGTTAGTATATTGGGTGAAGGCCAGGATTTGAGACAACATGGCTGGAGAGTGTTTAATTTGGAGGGGGTGTACTCTGAAGGGTCCGGGGGGCTAATGTGGGGAGGAACCTTTCCCACACAATACAAACCCATGCAGGAAAACTAGATAGGTTGTTCTGTCCGATCACCAATTCCTGCTTGTGGCAGCAGGATGATTCAATAATGTGAGCATAGGTTTCCCACAGATTGTCACCTGGCAGGAAGGGTCACTGATCAGCATTTCTGCCAGTGGTACCTGTATGTCTGTCCCTGCCAGTTTGTAGTTGGGATAAAGGCAGTCAGGGAGTGAGCAGCCAGGCTGCCCGATGGGTTTAATACCTTTCCCCTCTTGGTGGAGGAGTGCTAAATCCAACTCTGTGATATTTTAAAGTTAGAAGCTGGACACTGATCTCAAGTGTCTTTCCAAGCAAGGGCATTGAGAGTCTAGCCCAACATTCAGCTAGTCAACTGTCAACATATCAGATTTATGAAAACAAATAAAATCCTGGGCTCTCAGCTGTTGCCCTCTTAAGCTTAATCCTCTAGAAATATTTATGAAAAGCTTTGATATCTAACATAATCACAGAGAGATTGGTCTGGGCTTCAAACTCCTTGCCATTGCAAATGCTCTCTTCGAACCCTGCATTATGGGTGTTTAGTAGCTGCAAGAACAAGTGCATTAGTTCCCACATGAGCTGTAGGCATTTAAAGAAGGAATGATTCTGAATTCCCAATTCATTGACAGAAAGTATGCACGGGTGATTAATGATTAAGGAATGTTCGATCCTTTGTACTTCAGCTTTTCAAATTTAACCATAAACTTTGTAATTTAAGCACTGTGATCTCAAGACATCACTTTCATTTCTTTGAATAAATGATTTGAAAAGAGGGCTAAAGCAGTATTTACCAAAGCCATTTCCTTGTGTCCTGTTACTGGATCAGATACTATGACTGGGCATATCACATCAGTCACTGTCATATGCTCTTGCCCATGAACAATGCTCCAGACAGATGATGTCAGCCCATAACTGAATACAACTTTGTTTTCAGTAGCATTGATTAAAACAAAGAAACATCCTTTGGTGATCAAACCTATTCCACCTTCAAGAAATTGCTGTGATCAAAATAATTAAAAACTGACTCTAATTGCTTCTCGAAGATAATAGAAAATAAGAGGTGTGAAATGCATTCTTCTGTTGATTCCTTAAATAGAATGCTGCACAGAACAATCATTTGGGAATCAAATCACAATGTGGATTGCCTGTGTTTAACCCACTAGAAGCCCAAGGAAAAAAATATATTAATCACTTGCAACCTTTTCTGCAGAATTTGAAATTGTAGATTCCTCAAAAAATATTGCCAAATGTATCTCAAAACCAATACCATTCTTAACTGTACACAATTTTTCCCACAATGTCTGGCCGAACTATCAAACAACCAATAGACAAGTTTGAAATGAGTCTGAATGAAGCATATTATTTTCCTCACATGATTTTATTTTTAATGATGCTTTTCAGAATTTACATTCATATGTTTTGACAAAGTCATTATAAATTTGGATTACATAATACTTGCGAGAGGAAGGTTTGAAAACTGTCTTTGCTTTTGAAACATCAGACACTGTGAAACATAGTGTAAGCTCCCTCGCATTGAGCTGGGAAAGGAAGAAGAGTACAGTAGGAATATTCCCTGAATTAACCTTTTTCTTCATCTCTAAGATACTGCAAGCTTCTCATCACATTTCTCTCCCAGTCTATTCCCTCTTCCATCACTAGGTTAAAAGCACATCATTAAAAGGTAATATTTAGTGTCTGTCATCTCATCTTTGCTTCCTCTGAATTATGTGGCAAATGAAAGTTATTTTGAAATAGTATTAACTTTCTCTTGGCCCCACTTTTCTCATCACAGATTCATACATGTGAAATAACGAAGATGGACCCAAACTGTCACTCAGCCTGTCGTACTTCAGGGTCACGTACATAAAAACACAATCGATTTTTAGTCCCAGGTAGTAGATGCATTAGGCAAACTTCTAAAATTAAAATGAAGTACTATTTCAGCAGGAGACACTACAGCACACAACAATTTGTGGACTGTCCCCTAATGGAAAACATGGTTAACCCCTCAAATTCCACAAAGACATGTATCCAGTGAATTCAAAGAATTGTAAAGAACCTATTCCCAGAATCTTATAAATGGAGAAATGATGAGGGATTCCATATTTTACTCGATTGCAACAACACATGTTTCACCAGCACAGAATAATTTCTCAGTACATTCTATGTAGAAATAAAAAGCATGAAAATGGTTCAAACAAACAGCTCTCTGAACTTGTTCATTCTCCCTTGTATATTGACATGATTGCTTTTCTGATCATTTTTAGAAAATAAGCAAGTGATGTTTAAAAAAAGAATTATTGGACCAATTCACCCAAAGTTTACATAGAAATTGAAAGCAGAGTCCATTAACCTTAAGTCTAAATCTGAAAACATATTCCATTACTCAAATCTGACCAAGAGTTGCAGACATGAGTCGGCACGATTCAGATCAGACCTGCCAAATCAATTAAGATGTTGCTGGATTATTGTAAATGAATGGCCTAGTTTTGTTTTTGAGAGGAGGTTAAATCCAAGGAAAGGCAGGATTGTTGTATAAGATTATTGGATCAAACCCAGTCTCTAAGTTTTTCATGAAGATCAGTGTCACCTCAATTTATAGTTGTCTTATTTCCCATCATTATTGTGAATATTCCAGTCCGTTTTAAGCTGAAATCAAATATATCGAACTGATAAAAAATATTCTGTTGTGCTTTATGATAATGTTAAGTGGCCTGTCTCCTCTGGAATATTTATTCTTGTCACATTAGGTCACATACTAATCTTAGTTAAAGGTAAACACAGTTTATGGAATCAGCTTACTGATATGGAATTAGACAGTATTAGAAATAAAACACAAGACTGGAAGCTTGGCATAGAAGTATGTTACAGAATTTACAGTTATTTGGATTATTGGGGGGTAGGAGATTTGCAACACTTTATACTTTATAATTTTTTTTTGTAAAAGCTGCATTCCTTACTGAGTTTCTACCTACTGTTTCTAACAGACAGCTGCTAATTCTGAAATCAATGCAACCTCTTAAACAGAGTTTTACTTTTGTAGGCATCAGCTTTGTTGACAGAATGATGCATTCTTAAATTATTTTTCTGTTTATGTATATAACAATTTGTTTTTAACTTAACTAACAGCAGTTTTCCTGCGAAAGCAGTCAGTTCCAGCATGAAACATCAAACTTGGATTGTCTGAAATGAATGAGGTAGATCATGACTTTGTGAAATTATTTTAAAAAGTGCTGTTGTGCAAAATGGGTGATTGATTACTTGTTGCATCTCTGCTGATGTTAATTTTGATTGACAAGAGACCCACCCCATGTATTCCAAACACTTTATTCAAATTTTAACAATTGCAGACATACCTCTGTTATATCCATTTATATTTTAACCCTCCATGGGATACAAGCATCATTAGCAAACCCAGTATTTGTTGTCCATCTCTAAATGCCCTCAAGAAAGTGGTGGTGAGCTACCTTCCCAACAAATGAATACTTTGCTACACTACTTCTGAGAAAAGTTAAGAGGCAACCATATTACCATGAGTCTAGAGTCACATAGAAGCCAGAACAGTTAAGTGCAGCTGACTTTATTCTCTAAAGGGAATTGGTAAACCAGATGGGATTTTACAACAACCCACTAGTTAATTGGACATTATAACTGATATATGTTTGTTTTGTGTCTTCATGGGATGAGGGTATTGCTGGCTCGGCCAGCATTTATTGTCCATCCCTAATTGCCCAGAGGGCAGCTAAGAGTCAACCACATTGGGCTGGGTTTGGAGTCACATATAGACCAGACCAGGTAAGGGTGGCAGTTTCCTCACCGAAAGGACATTAGTGAACCATTTGGGTTTTTCCTAAACATTGACAACAGATGCACAGTCATCATTAGATTCTTAATTGCAGGTATTCATTGAATCCAAATTCCACCATCTGCCAATGTGGGATTTGAACCCTGGTGTCTCGAACATTTACCTGGGTCGCCTGATTATCAGTCTAATGTTAACACCATTAGGCCATCACCACTGAATTTAATTAACTGAATTTTAAGTCATGTATTTAGATGATTCACCCACATCTCCAAATCGCTTCAACCACAACAAAAACACTATTCTACTCTTCTTAGCATGGATATTCATGTCACTTGTCCGGATGGAATATCTATCACAGACAAGATGTGGAGGTATCAGTGTTAGACTGAGGTGGACAAAGTTAAAATTCACACAGCATCATGTTATAGTCCAACAGGTTTATTTGGAAGTACTGCTTTCAGACCACTGCTCCTTCATCAGGTAGCTGTGGAGCAGGATCATAAAACACAGAAATTATCACAAAATATTACAGTGCCATACTGCTGAAACGACACATTGAACAAATCTAGATTGCTGTTTGGTCTTTCATTTTTTAGAATGGGTTACAGGTTTTGGTTCATTAATATGTAAATCCCAGGACTTCTTTTAAGTCTCATTCTCGAGATAGCTGAAGGTTTTATAAAAAAAAAGTGACATCTCAGCTCAGACAATGTATTAAAGGTGTGAGGTTAGGATTTGTCTGTATCCCAATCTTGAGTCAGATTGGTTCTATTTCCAAAGTAGGGATTTATAAAATGTTACATAGATTGACTGCCTGCAGATTATGTGCTTTTTTGAGCAAAATAGAATCTGTCTGATATTACAATTCTGTAAATACAAATAGACTGATATGAGTGCATGTGTGCATGAGAGAGAGTGTGAGTGCATGTGAGTGTGTGCATGTGAGTGCACGTGAGAGTGTGTGTGTTTACGTGTGTGCATGCTTGATAAAGTGCATATGTGAGTGCGATGGAGTATAAGCCTGTGAGAGGGTGCATGCATGGGTATGAGGGAGAGCGTGTGTATGAGAGAGGGTCTGTGCATGTGAGTATGTAAGAGTGTGTGTATATGTGTGTTTGCGTGTGTGCACATGTGTGCATGAGAGAGAGAGTGCATAGTGTAGTGGAGTCACCTATAGTGTGACATGAACCCAAGGTCCTGGTTAAGGCCAACTCAATGGGTTCCGAAGTTGGCTATCTGCCTCTGCTCAGCCACTCTGCATTGCTACGTATCCCAAAGTCCACCTTGGAGGATGGACCCCGAAGATCTGATGCCGAATGCCCCTGATCGCTGAAGTGTTCCCCAACTGGGAGGGAACACCCCTGTCTGCTGATTGTTGGGCGATGTCCATTCATCCGTTGTCATCGCGTCTGCTTGATCTTGCCAATGTACCATGCCTCGCGGCATCCTTGCCTATAGCATATGAGATAGATAACATACACACACATACTCACACTCACGTAGACCCTCTCTCATACACACGCTCTCTCATACATGCACACCACCCCCCCCCCCCCCCCACTCACACCCACGCGCACACCCTCTCACAGGCTTATACTCCATCACACTCACACACACACTTTACCAAGCATGCACATATGCAAACACACACTCCCTCACACTCACATGCACACACTCACATTTTCTCATGCACACACACACACAAATATATATAAGTCGATGGGATGAAATCACATTTGCAACATTATATTTGCAGATATATTCTATTTTGCTCAAAAAACACACAGTCTGCAGGCAGTCACTGCAGGCAGTCAATCCATATAACATTTTATAAATTCCTACTTTGGCAATAGAACCAACCTGACTGTAAATTGGAATACAGACAGATCCTAACCTCACACCTTTACATTGTCTGAACCGAAATGTCACCTTTTGTTTATAAAATCTTAAGTTATCTTGGGAATGTGACTTAAAAGAACTTCTGGGATTTACATATTCATAAACTTAAATCTGCAACCCATTCTAAAAGATGAAAGATTTAACAGCAACCAAGGTTTGTTCAATGTGTCATTTCAGCTGTATAAGTGTAATCTTTTGCTCTGAAATCTGCATCTTACAATCCTGCTCCACAGCTACTTGGTGAAGCAGCAGAGCTCCGAAAGCTAGTGCTTCCAACTAAGCCCATTGGACTATAACCTGGTGTTGTGTGATTTTCAACTTTATCACAGGCAAGGGAAAGTTCTTTCAGAACTATTGGCCTCAATAGAATAACACATAAGTAGCAAAGACAGCTTGACAATACAAGAATGGATCGACTCATTTAATCACCAACACTGGATGTGAATCAGAAATAACACTTTGTTACACAGATTAGGATCTTTTACAAGGAGCATTAAGTATTTAGTGTGTGACAGAACCTGATGGGGTAGATGAAAAATATTCAGTGAGACTCGCAATGCAAA
This sequence comes from Chiloscyllium plagiosum, assembly GCF_004010195.1. NCBI lineage: Eukaryota > Metazoa > Chordata > Chondrichthyes > Orectolobiformes > Hemiscylliidae > Chiloscyllium > Chiloscyllium plagiosum. The sequence goes on along the minus strand of NC_057723.1, from coordinate 19,208,885 downwards.
TTGAGGATTTTTTAAATGTTGAATCAAGATTACAACTTTAATTGCTATGCCTGTATGATCTATGCAATAAAATATTTGGGAATGGATGGAAAGGTGATTGGAGTTTATTCCCACATGTAATTGCCCAAAGTTCTTGTTTATTCATCAAGGTAAAGGTTACTACTTGTGTAATTGCATAGAGTTCCTGTTAATTCAGCAACAGAAGGTTACTCACTGTGTAACTCTGGAGACATTTTGTTTATTCAGCAGGGTAAAGGCTACTTGTATGTAATTATATTCCATTCATGTTTATTCATTGGGTTTAAGGCTGGGGGAACATGGCAGGAGACTAACTATGCACCTAATGTCTGAAAATAAAACTTTGTAATGTTCAGTACAGACATTAAGGACAAACAGTGCAACCACATTACATTATTATTGTATATCACGTAAGTGAGCTCAAAAGTCTAATCAAAATACTCTGTGATAATATGAAAAATGCACCATCTATTTTACACTAATTATTTACTGCTGCAAGATTGAGGAAGGACAATCATTGTTGAGCGGAGGATATTTTCAAGTGTTTTCAGATCTAAGTTAGAACAACACTTCAGCACAACAAGGAAGCTATGCTGCATTCTTAATGGTGTTACATTTCACAGGATGCTTATCAGATCAAGTGGACATAAAGGATCCAAGACAATAAGTTGCTTTGATCTCCTGGTCAACAATTCTTTGGTAAGGAAATCATGAACTTGTTATTTATCTCAATTTTGTTTGTAAATCTTGTTCATAAAATTGGCTGCCACGTTTGTCGACATAACATCCGTGACTATACATTGGCTGTAAAGTGCTTTGGGATCCCTTCTGAAAATAACAGAAGGAATGTAGCTCTAAGGACAGAATCCATAGGGGTTTGAAATGATGTAAATCATGGTGAGAAATGTGAGAGAACTGTGAGAAGTGCAGTGAAGCCTTTCTCAATGTCAGGAGCAACCAGTTCCATTTTTGAACAGAGTAATGGATTTGGGGATGAGATCCTCAGTGGGGAGTGGTGAGGTGCCTATCAATGCGAATTATTCCTTGTTGTCAGCCTCATTAACTGCAGATCTCACCTCCTGAATATGCATGATTTGGAGATGCCAATGTTGGACTGGCGTGTACAAAGTTAAAAATTAAACCTGTTGGACTATAACTTGGTGTTGTGTAATTTTTAACCATGAATATACAGCTTCCAACCTACCTCCCACAGTAAGGAAACTAGATGCTGAGAATACCTGACATAAAAATGTGAGCATCTAACACTGGCTCATCGCGATCATGTCCGGAATTCCAACTCAAACAACCGAGACCAACAGGGCATGCTCCACTGGCGGTGGCTGCACGCCAGCAACTATCATTGCAATGCTATTACGAGGATACTACAACTACAGAATACTTTGAGCAAAAAGGACAGGAATCCAGCTGGTTGACTGGGCCAGGTTGCAGCTCAGAGGTGCTCATTTGCTCTCGTAACCCTCACTCACCTTTCTCAAAAGTATCACATGATCACTGGCTTGCCTTTATGCCGTCTGCCTTCTCAGCCAGAGTTACCAGGCTCTTGACTTGACTTAGAGAAAGTGAGGGCTGCAGATGCTGGAGATCAGAGCTGAAAATGTGTTGCTGGAAAAGCGCAGCAGGTCAGGCAGCATCCAAGGAACAGGAGAATCAACGTTTCGGGCATAAGCCCTTCTTCAGGAATGAGGAAAGTGTGTCCAGCAGGCTAAGATAAAAGGTAGGGAGTTTTTGGGCTAAGATAAAAGGTAGGGTTTTTTTTGGCTAAGATAAAAGGTTTTAGTGTCACTACCTTCTTTCTGGTACCTCACATTCACTCTATCTCTGCTACTGCACCGCCCTCCCACTAACACTCATTCTCAACCACTCTCATTACTGCATGCAGTATCTTCTCTCACTTGAGCCCCTACCTTTTATCTTAGCCTGCTGGACACACTTTCCTCATTCCTGAAGAAGGGCTAATGCCCGAAATGTCAATTCTCCTGTTCCTTGGATGCTGCCTGACCTGCTGCACTTTTCCACCAACACATTTTCAGCTCTTGATTTGCCTTGCCTTGCTGTCTAATGCAAACACAAAGCCAACAATCTTGTCATGGTTGTCAGCAGGTCTCAGTCAAGTGAAGGGAGACCATCTTCAGTCAGATGTACATCAAGGACAGCCTCTGATACTAGTCCAGGGTCATGGGCATGGTTAGTCAACCACTTGGGACAGCCAGGGTAAGGTTACTCTCTTCACATGGGGTGAGGAGATAAATGTTGAGCAGTCCACTACTTCCTTGGCTCTTTTTTTCCCATATGGATCTTTTCTGCAGAAATGAGAAGGGAGATGAAAGTGGGTCACAACATTGTTTTTGGTGCTGCTGGGAGAGGAACAGTGAGGTGTCCTGAATAAGTGTATAGCAGGTGTAGGGGCCTTAGGGATGGCAGTGTGGGGGTTTGGGGGTGGAGAGATGGGGAGAACTGGTTCTAAGCTCAAGTGAGAGAAGATACTGCATGCAGTAATGAGAGTGGTTGAGAATGAGTGTTAGTGGGAGGGCGGTGCAGTAGCAGAGATAGAGTGAATGTGAGGTACCAGAAAGAAGGTAGTGACACTAAAAATGGCAGAGTGGACAAGGTCACTGGCCTTCTTGCTACACATCTAGGCATTCTCCTAGGTAGCTGAGCCTGCACTGATCCCAATGGGAACCGTGGACCACGCTAGCAGGATCTATTGTCATGGCCTCAACAATGTAGGGAACAAATTCTCTTTATCTGCCATGTCTGAGGCAAATGTCACGAGCCGTGCCGGGCAGTTACATACAGACAGTGCTTGCCTGGGTGCCCACCAGGCTTTTAAAGATGATACTGGTACCAGGGATGCCAGTCCATTTTGGATGCCCAGGCAGTGATGAGTTATTCCAACTATGGTTTTCGGGAGAATCAGGCTAGCATCAGACAAGAGGTGCTCCATAGCAATTGAGTAGGTAGTTCATGAGCCAGGTTTGGAATGATAGAGTGGGAAAACTTGCTGGACTTAATGGAAAAAAGCTCTCCATGGGGATACTTGATGAAATTGATACCTAGCCAAAAAAAAACATTCTTACTGAAAATCTTTTTGTCTTTTGAATGGATGTAAGATCTTGGCTGTATTTGGTTAGTGCTCAGTTGTGTTGCTTTCAAAGTAAACGATGCAATGCACAAACAGGAACACCATGCCCTTCAAGCCTGACCTGCCTTTCAATGAGATCATAGTTGATCAAAAAAGACAAAGCAAAATTAAACTGAATAAAAGGAAAGAAAGACTTGTATTTATAGAACCGCTTTCCTGATCTCAGGATATCACAAGCACTGTGCAGCCCATGAAGTACATTTTGAGGTACAGTCACTATTTTAATTTAGGAATCATAGCATTTTGCAGACAGAAAGATGCTACAGATGTCAATTTGAAGTGACCAACAGTCCTTTTTTAATATTGCTAATGAAGCATCAGCCAAGATTTTACATCCATAATTTTTACAGTGAGGCTTGAATCCATAACCTCTGGATTCAGAAGCAAGGGCACGCTACTGTCTTTAGCAGATTGGGTAATTCAAGCCATGCACTAGGTTTGCAACAGTGACTTCTGGTGTATCCAACATTGCATTGCATTAATTTTCGCTGCAGGAAGTTCCAAAACATTATCTAATGCTATTCAGAGATACCATAAATGATTAAAGATGACAGCTTTTCCATGCAGATAAACAAAACACTATTTTAAAAGGTTTGAATTTAGGCAAGCCGAATTTGGTCGAACTTGAAAGCCAGAACATCTAATAATATGGTGCAGAGCAGCTGAGTCAGCAAAACTCACAAGTAAAGGATGCCAAGAATTGAATATTCTCATTCAGTGAAAGTCACAAAACACATGGAACTGATGTCAAACAGATATGTTGTGAAGTACTGAATGGATAAACATTCAGAAAGAACAACTAAAGAAGTACACCTTTTTAACACAAGAAAGCTTTAACAAGGTTTGAATATATCACTTGTTTTCTTGATGCATTTACATCTGCATTTTAATGGAACCTGGCACTGTCATTAATCTGAAGTCTATCCACTGTAAAATGACATTTGCTTGCTTCACCAAATTGCTTTATTTTTGTCTCTCTTGGGATGTGAACTACGCTGGCAAAATGTATTTTCTTTACTGGTCTGTAGAAAAGTGCCGCAAGAACAAAATTTTATTATTTCTGTTTAAGATTCAGCCACAATCTTATTAATTCGGGAAATATAGGATTTCAGCGTGTTAATGATGACAAATTGTCACTCAATGTTTAATTTGAGCAAAATGCAAAATTTGTAGTGTTCCCAAGACTTTGTTACTCTTGTCCTAATCAAAGTTCCATTTGAGTATATCTTATGGATAGCAACTCCTGAAGACACAAAGTGCCAATGATGTAAATGATCCTGGGGGTCCATGCTGTTGTTAGTGCAAGTGGATACTTATGCATTGTTGACCATGTACCCATTCAAGTGCACTTTGGACTGGAGCCTTGCAATTTGTAAAGACCAGTTGAACAGTTAAGTAGCAGGTCACTCATTGCAGGGTATACAATAATAACTTAAAATTATATAGTGCAAATTATATGATGTAAGAAAATATCCCAACGCATTTGGCAGGACCATTACTAAACAAAATGGTACTGAGTTACATAAGGAATTATGCAGTTAAATAAGTCTGGTCAAATAGGTATCTTTTAATGAACATCTTATAGAGAAAAGTAAGGTAAGAACTTTAAAATATGTGTAGTGAGTCAATTCCAGAGTTTAGGACTTTGAGAACTGAAGGTGAAGCCAAAGATTATGCAGCAATAAAAATCAGGAACTAGATGAACATGACTTGTTTTCATTCTCATGGAATGTAGACATTGCTAGCTGTGCCAGCATTTATTGCCCATCCTAATTCTCCTGGAGAAGGTGATAGTGAGTTGCTGTCTTGAATTGATGCAGTCCACGTGCTGTAGGCAGTTCCACAATGCTATAAGGGGAGAGAATTTTAGGATTTTATTCCAGCAACTTGGATGGACTCACAATATGCTTCCAAGTTAGGATGGTGAATGCCTTGGAGAAGAATTTGAAAGTGGTGGTGTTCCTATGCTGTGCCCTTTGTTCCGTTTTTTGGAAGTTTTGAAAATGCTGACCAAGGATCTTTGGTGAATTTCTGCAGTGCACATTACAGATAGTACACACTGCTGCTTCTGAGCATCAGTGATGGAGGGAATAGATGTTTGTGGATGTGGTGCCAATCAATGGGCTGCTTTGGTCTGGATGGTGTCAAGACTTTTGAGTGTTGTTGGGACTGCATTTATCCAGGTAAGTCAGGTATTCCATTACACTCCGAACTTGTGCATTGCTTGTGATGGACAGGTTTTCCAGAGTCAGGATGTAACTTACTTGCTACATGATTCCTAGCCACTGACCTGCTCTTGTACCTACAGTATTTATATGGCTAGTCCACTTCAGTGTCTGGTCAATGCTAACCCGCAGGATGTTGATAGTGGAGGATTCATTGCTGGTAATGTCATTGAATGCCAAGGAGCAATATTAAGATTGTCTCCAATGGAGGTGGTCTCTGTCTGGGATTTGTTTGACATTAATATTATTTGTTAGACATTAATATTATTTGTTATTTGTCAAGTCAAGCCTGGAATTGCCCAGGGTTTGCCCAGGGTTTGCTGCATTTGGACATACAATAGTTCAGCATCTGAGGAGTTGTGAATGGTGTTGAATGTTGTGAAATCATCAGCAAACATTCTGACCTTCTGATGAAAGGAAAGTCATTGTTGAAGCACTGAAGATGGTCTGGCCTGGGACACTACTTGAAGTGCTAAGGCTCTTGTGGTGATGTCCCTTTATCTAAGCTTGAAGGCCTGGGTTCAAATTCCACCTGCTCCTGAGGTCTGTTTTCACATTACTGAACAGGTTGGTTAGAAAGGTATCTACCCTGAGGAACTCCTGTAGACATACCGTGGAACTGAGATGACAGGCCTCTAACGACCACAACCATCTTGTCTGGTGCCAGGTATAATTCCAGGGTTGTGGTTCTGGAGGAGATTACAAAGCTAGGGAGGGATCAGGCCATGGATGGATTTGAAAACAAGGTTGAGAATTTTGAAGTTGAGGTATTGCTTATCCAGGAACCAATGCAGAAAAACAAGTACAAGAAATTGGGGAATTACACCGCTTATGATGTTAAGATTGCTTGTGGGACAAGTTTATGGAGGTTAGAACATAGGAGACCAGGAATATTTTTTGAATAGTCGAGTCTAGAGGCAACAATGGCATCAGTGAAGATTTCAGTGGCAGATTAGCTGAGACAATTGCAATTGGGTGATGTCACAGAATTATAAAGTTCAGTTCTGAAGAAAGGTCATTGGATTCAAACATTAACTCTGTTCTCTCTCCACAGATGCCACCAGTCCTGCTGAGTCCCTTCAGCAATCTCTGTTTTTGTTTGAGTTAGCCTCAAAACTGTTTCCAGAAGGAAAAAAAAGGACATATGATCTACATTGTGTATATACCACCTTTTTCTATTTCTTTTAATTTTGGGCTGTGTACTAGAAAAATGAAAAATAGTGCTTTTAAACCCAGGAGATCTTGCAAAGAGACGGCTACAGATTTCTAGAAAAATGTTTACTGGAGCACATTGTGAGCTGTATAAATCTTGCCTTTGTCTGGAACAGAAAAAGCGAAAGAACATGGAGCAGAGTTTATGGGTTCTAAGCTGAAGGGTGATTCCTTAACACCAATTATTTGGTTGGCTCCTGACCAGGTGACTATGATTTGTTACACCAGAGAAAGCATCAAAATCTCTCTTCTTTCTATCTCCTGTGTGGAGATGTTAGAACATCCCCAGTAACAGTTTGCTGGCATTCACTCGCCTTTCTCTGCAAATTCCCTTGTTGAAAGCAAAAAGGGAAAACCATCTTCAGTGACTTAAAAAGGGCAAATTCTTAACCAAAGTTAAAAGAAAGTGCACCTTGTCCCATCAGCAAGGACCTAAAAGGAATCGGAAGAAATTAAAAGAGAAAAATTATCGATTTCTGTGGTCCAAAATGATGCATTGACCTGTGACTAATTTTCTATTCTCTTCTGCATCTTTAAAATCTATGTCTTGGCTGTCTTTGTATGACTGTCTGTTTACAAAGGAGGAATTTCTATAGAATTATAAGATAGCCATTGGTTAAAGGCAATATATTTTCAAGGAACAGAAACCTACAGAGCATTTTTCTTTTAACTTAAGTTTGTCAGTCAGGTAAAGTGGTGACTGCGGATAGTTTGATGGAAACTTTTCCCATTTGTGATAACACTGGGAATAACGAAGCTTGATTTTGAGCACACTACAGATAAATCACAACAATAACGTTTTAAATGACCATGATTATTACCTGCTAGAATTCAGGACAAAACTAGAAATTGGCCACAGGTCGAGGAATTGTGCACAGAGTTGTAGAACTGTAGAATTATGAACAAACACTTCAAACCTTGTGATTAAGTAATATTAACTGATTGAGAACTTAAGACTATTGGACTAAGGATGATTACTTGAGGCACTCTTGCAGCCCTATCCAAGGACTTTAATGGTAACTATTACTTTACTTCTTTATTTTTCTACTTATTCTAATGTTGCTCTTACTACTTTGTACCTAAATTACTTTTGCACCGAGGTACCTTGGTACCTAAGATATTGCCTTGTGTGGCGACATTATACATTTTTCATTGTACTCCTGTACTTCAGTACACGTGACAATAGGATCTAAAAAAATCTGTGTAGATTGAATGTATTCAGATGATGGGCATTAATTATGTCCTCAACTCTGCTTATTTATATAGGAACAGGCAGCAATTGTGGTTAGATTGGAGCTGCTTTATCTGTATATCTCATATAAAAATGAAGATGAATTTCTTCAACCAGAGGATGGTTAATCTGTGGAACTCATCAGCTCAAAAGCCTGTGGATGCCATGTCGTTAAGTATCTTTAAGACAGAGATCGATAGGTTCTTGACTGGGAAGGGGATCAAAGAAGGCGGGAGAGGGCAGGAGAATGCAATTAAGAAACATAGCAGCCATGATCAAATGGTGGAGCAGACTTCATGGGCCAAATGGCCTAACTCTGCTGTTGTATCTTATGATTTAAGTACGTTTGGACTTAATCCCCACTTTATACTGCTTGCTGATTGGCAATCTGAGTTCCACAGCCACAATAATCTTCCTTTCTCAACTATGGTTCTGGTCATTAAAGTGTTTCCATTGCAATTATTTTTGCAAGAGCTTCTTGAGATTACATTCTGTTAACTTCTGTTTTGATGATAATGAATACGAATTCCACTTGCCCTGCAGCATTCTGCATTCGTGATGAAGGGCTTATGAAATGTTAATTCTCCTGCTCCTCGGATGCTACCTGACCTGCTGTGCTTTTTCAGCACCACACTCTCAACTCTGATCTCTAGCATCTGCAGTCCTCACCTTCTCCTAGTATTCAACTCATGTCTGGATGGAAGTTTTGACAATGTCTGATTCTGGTCAAAGCAATATTGAGCATTTATGATAAGTTATCTGTGAGCAGTCTGTGGGTGAGTGAATTCTTCCTGATAGCAATATTGAACAATACTTACTCCAGTGATCACTGGGAGGATGGGACAGTAATTATCAGGCTTTGATTTTTCTGTTTTTGTGGGAGAGGACATGCCTGAACAATTTTCCATGTTGTCAAGAAAATGCCATTGATATTATTGTACAAAAAAATTAATTGGTCAGGGGAGCAGCTGGCTCTGCTGCACAGTTGGCGACATTAAAGAGGAGACAGTTTAAGGTCAATAGGCTATATTGTACCCAATGCACAAAACTGCTTCTTAACATTATCAAACTCAATTGGTTGAATACTGCCAAATATGATGTTGGGAACTTTCAAAGACACCACATAAAATTATCCATTTTGAGGTTTAGAATGAAGGCATGAGCACTTATTTCACCCATCCCTCGCATTCCTATGTTGAGCTCCACTATGGCTGAAATGTCAATGATCATGGATATCTTACTGCTGTTGATTGTTTTGTTATCCACTAATTTTTTTTTGGCAGAAGTGGTACAGGTTCAGAGGTTTGCTATTTTTCAATAGCAGTTGGAATGCATTGATTCAAGCCAATTTCATGATTCATCTTTCCATTCATTGTCTCAAAAACAAAAGGCCTCAGTCATATTGCAAGCAATCTCATTTGATGAGTTTACTGTACCTTATCAAAAATGAATGGGAATGAAACCAGCAGCATGCTGTATCCAAGTTGGTGCAAAATGGCAGCATGCTAACTTGAATAGCAGTCAAAACAATACAGAAAATGCAGTTAATAGAGCTGGTGCTAGTGGAGATGCAATAATTAGCCATGGCATATTCAGTCAAGGGAAGGAGGGGGAAAAAAATCAGCCAGTTTCTTGGTTATAGTCAGAAGTAATTTTTTGATCAATCATGCCTGTATGCATTATGAACTGATCTCTATCAGCCCTGATGGTTTTTCTCCTGTAATTTTTTTTTTACATTTAATCACTAAGTTTATACATGAAATGCAAGGTCTCGTGGACAGTGGTAGCATTCCTACCTCTGAGGCAGAAGGTTCAAGTCACATCTGCCTTGGAGGTGTGTCATAACATATTTGATCAATTTGATCAAAATAGTTACACAAGAAGAATTGCAAATCAAGATACTGTATTGCTGTGCATATGAAAGTCCATTCCACGTGTAATTCACTATTTGGAGAAGATTAAAAAATGGGAATATTGTGGAAGAATGCTGTTTTAGAAATCTAAAACATAAAAAGGATAGCCAGAGCACAATGACAAAATATAACTGAATAGTACCAGCATCTGGATTTTCAACAAAACATCTGTTTTATAAACTGGGGGTTAAGTGCAATTTGTATGTGTGGTCCAAAAATCAGTGGCAAAATCTCTATGAGTTCAAACCTTCCAGGCCTAATTTAAATGTTCAAGCATCAACTCTGAATCAGACAATGAGAATCACTAACACAGTAAACAGGAAAGCTAATACTGGGGGCAGTGGCATATTGGTAATGTGATTAACCTGGCCAACCAGAGACCAAGGTTACATTTTGGTGACTTGCGTTCAAATCTCACTGAGGCAGATGGCAAAATTTGAATTCAGTTAAAAAATCTTGAATTAATAATAGAGACCATTGTTGGGTGTCGTAAGAAAACATTTGGTTTATGATGCCCTCGAGGGAAGGAAAACTTAAGTCCCCAACCCGGTTTTATCTACGTGATTCCAGAGTGATTGTCTTTTAATTTCCCTCTGACATGGTCTACAGAACTAAATCAGGTCAAGGGTAACTAGGGAGGACAACAAATGCTGTCCTTGTTAGGGATAAACCCAGGTCCATTCAAGAATTTAAAAATCATTGCAGCTGTTAAAATAGAGCTTGGCCTGCAGGCGCTCAGATTGCAGTGGTTAGCACTCAGTCACCATCTTAAGTACCTACTCAAAACTTTTGTTTTGGTTGGGGACAGTTTAACAAGGGACTAAAGTGAATCTATTTCAACAAGGGACGAAAGTGAATCTCTCCACTTTTAAAATTGTATTGCCTGTAAAGCAGGATCAGGGTTTGATGATAGATTCTTACAAATGGAAGTGAAAGCAACTTTCACACGGTGCTAGGTGCTCAGTGAAACAGGCTGAGCAATGACTAAGTTCTAAAACAACTAGAACTTAGTCAATTTATAGTTAGATTGTCCGTCTGTGCAACCAAAGCACAGCAATTGTACAGATGTTATGGTGTGGCTGCAAGTGGCTTATGGTTTTAATCTCAAAATAAACTGGAGTGACAAATATTGTTTCTGTGGTCCATCATTTCTTTTTGAATGAGCCATCCCAAAGCTTTAGCATTTTGGTTAAAGGATACTCTGGAGGGAATCAAAGCCTTGTGCTTCAATTAATAGGATTTGATTGAATCAGAGGGCAAAGTGTAGCAAAAACAAAATCCCTTCCTTCCCTCTGCTCCATTATGCACTGCTTTCCCCAGTGTGCCATTGAGTGGCGGTGTGGGGGTAGAATGGATAATTGTATTTCTCCTGTGCCCAGACCTTTGTCAACATGCTTAGTAAATTAGCTCTAATGAAAAGCTGCAAAGTAGGAAGGCCATTTCCTTCCTCCCTTCCTGAGACGAATTGTTTTAAACCTCTTCTGCCTCACCTAAGATTGCAAATGGCTGCAATGGGAGAGTAAGGATGGTCTGCTGGAACTGAAATAGCTCTTAAGAAATGATGACCATTCACGACAGACATCATCTCCCTCCTTAACAGACCCTGTTAAAAACATTATGATGTTTCTGTTTACAAGCTTGTACATGTGGCCATGAGTGTGCAGATGAACCACAGAACGACAAGAAAGCGTAACAATATAATTACCGCGAACAGAAATAGACAGAAAACAGTAGTCTGATTCACAGAACAGTAAAACAATGTTACTCACTCACTTAGGCACCCCTGTATCTTATAGCTCATAACACACTACCTCATTTGCAAGAGGGTTACCGAGTGATGCAGAATGTATTACGAGTTACTATATTACATATTATTAATTCAATTCATACAAAATTTTAAAATTGGATTGTTTATGCCTTGCATGACTGAAAAGGTTGCTAATTAGTGCTAATTGTACAAGGAACCGTTCTGCTGCTCATGTTAGCAAGCGGCTGTTTGCCAAATTTCAGACCCAAACTGTTAGGTCTCCAATGAGCCGCCGGCATAAGGCTGAAAATCAGTTCTTTTCAACAAGTAGAAGCAAATTGCAAATAAATCGAACACGGGAGTACTTCGCATGGAAAGTTCTGTCACCACAGCCGTCTCCTTCCGAAGAAGTTGCGCGATTTTGTTGTTTTTCGTTTCCGGGGCCGGTTGTGAATGGCATATTTCTCCTTGGGACGTATTGCAGGCGTTCATTGGAACTGCCAGCGCATGTCGCTGCTTCGTTGCACTGGAGTTGTGGACCGGTGCCAGGAGCCAGCCTCACCCTTTGCAATCAGCAGAGCGGAATTGACCTGAAGTCAGACAATTCACTGCAGGGAGGAGGAGAAATCGCTCAAGCTGCTCCCAAACACCTGCTTATAGTCAAATAATCATGACATCAAGAAAAACCCTGCGATCTGCCCTTCTGCCCATCGATTCACAAAGGATGCTGTCAGAAGCAGGTCACTTTGAGGAGGGAAAGACATGGCAAATAATTGTTGCAGATACAAAACCTCTTGAGGGGAGCAGTGAATCCTACCAGTGTCTGCTTGACTGCGCTTTAATTCACAGTGGATGATGGTTCTCTTAATTTGCAAGATCTAACAAGGCTTTGTTAATTTATATTTTACTACAGGTTGCTTACACGAACGTCTTCCTCCAATATTTAGTCTTTCGACCACTAGGAACAGTCAGGTCACGTGACCTCCTTTAACTGTGACCCCCTCAGGAACACTCTAATCTCAGCTCAGAAGGTGTTGAAAGTATGGATCATAAATTTCTGCTTTTAGGTTTTAAGAATGGAGAGTTGTCAGTGTAAAGTTAGAGAAGGTGATAGCCTCAAGGTAATGATCTGGGAATAATAAAATAAAACAACTTCCCATGTTGGAGATCAGAAACAAAAACAGAAATTGCTGGACACAGCAGGTCTGGCAGCATCAGTGGGAAGAAAGCAGAGTTAATATTACAAGTCTAGTGATTCGAATGAAGACTCACTGGACTCAGAATATTAACTCTGCTTCCTTCCTACAGATGCTGCTAGGCCTGCTGAGTCTCTAGCAATTTTTGTTTTTGTGATCATCTGGAGATCGAGTTCAAATGCTACCATGAAAAACAATCTGGAAATTCGGCCAAATGATGATCTTGAAAACCTTGTCAATTTTTGGGGAAAATCCCATTCTGGTTCACTAATGTCCTTGAGGGAAAGGAACTGCTGTTCTGACTTGATCTGGCCTACAGATGACTCCTGACCCACAGCAATGTGGTTAACTCTTACTGCCCGCTGGACAATTAATTATGGGCAATAAATGCTGGGCTAATCAGTGTCATCCACACCTCTTAAACGAATAAACAAACATTGTCAGCACAAAGCCGCAATGTTTAAAAATGAGCAGCGATTGTCTCTGTTACTTTGGTGGACAATCCCAAAGTCCAATTTTTCCAGTAGTCATATGTTTTTACAGATCACATTTGAACATTTTATTTAATGTATTTTAAAGAATCTGCAAATACATTATTTATAACTATCAGTCAATATCCTATGGACTTGTATATAGGGAGTCAGGAGTAAGTGTACTACTCAGATAAAGAACAGTTGGAGGTCAATAGATAATCAGACCAGGATATGCAGAGTTAAAATTATAGATTGTGCCTTAATTTGCTTTGAGTTGACTGTTGATCTAACATTCGTGACTTCCTCATTGTGTTGTTATTAGCTCTGTGCCTTGTTGTTTGACAATGTATGTTTCACCTGGGAAAGCTTTTCTTGATGTCCGCAGACAGGAAAGTGAAGGCTGCAAACATCAGCCATGATTTTATTAAATTCAGAGCATGCATAAGGGGCTGAATGGTCTATTACCTGCCCCTATTTCGTCTGATCTTTTCTGTCTATTCTGTGTCTGGATCAAATTGATTGTCTTCATATTTCCAAACAGTATCTCTTGATTGTAATGTCCTCCTTTACACAGCCTACATATGATCTAAAAACAATAGCGTGCATTTATATAATGCATTTCATGACCAGTGGACATTCAAAATGCTTTGAAGCTAATTAAGTATTTCTTTTTAAAAACTGTAGTCCTTATTATAATGTAGGAAATGCTGTAAATAATTTGCACACTGTGAAGTCAAGACAAAAGGAACATTATAATGGATTTTTTTTGTAACGTTGATCGATGGCTAAATATTGGTCTTAACACACCAGGGATAATACCCCCACTCATCTTAAGTGTGTCATGGGAATCTTTTCCAACAACCTGAGAGTGCACCTAAATTTAACATTCTATTCAAAAGGCAGCATCTCTGTCTAGTGGCAGCCTAAATTGTGATACTCAAACCCTGAAGTGGGTCTTGAATGCAGAAACCTGTGACTCAGAGGTGAAAGTGCTACCAACTAAACCATAGCTGACACTGAATACTATGCCATTTCTGCACATCTTTACCTGTCTGTTAAATGTTTACTTTTTGGTATAGTATTTTTGTATGCTCATGTCATCATATTTTTTCTATGTCATAATCCTCTCATCAAATTCATCTTTCTTCATCTCCCTAATCACAATCTCTATCCCCAAACAAGAGATAAAATTAGATGATGAAAGATATGAGTAAAGTCAACTGTTTGTTTCTATGTTGTATATCCCATTTAAATGTTTGCCATTTGGTCTGACTGATGTATACAATTTACAATACAAAACAGAATCAAGGTGTTTTACCATCCAGTTAGCTACTTGATGTAGCAATAGTCCTACATAGCTATGGCTGAATCTCTCTCTACCTCCATTCAAACTGCCTTTATCTATTTCAAAGTTTCTTTCAGAGAACCAGTGCAGATACAATGGACTGACTAACCTCTTATTGAACTGTCATAATTCTTTCATTTTTCGTCTTCAAATCTGTCCCCTACTCTTTCCACCTGCAAATGGTTGCATGCCTATGTGCCCTAAGCTCCACTTTATTTTACCGCAATGGAAGCAGTTCAAAGAAGGTTTACTCACATGAGTCAAGGGCCAAAGGGCTTTCCTTATCAGGAAAGGTCGAACAGGTTGGGCTTATACTCATTGGAGATTCAAAGAATAAGACGTGATCATATTGAAACAAATAAGATTTTGAGCAGCCTAGCCAGGCTTGATGTTGAGAACACGTTGCCCCCTCATGAGGGAATCTAGAACAAGGGACACATTTTAAAACAAAGGAAGGAACTTCTTCTCTGAGGATCGTCAGTGTTTGGAAATCTCTTCTCCTGGGATCAGTGGAGACAGAGTTATTGAATATATTCAAAGCTGAGTGTGACAGTTTTTTTATTGACATGTGAGTCAAGCATGAAAGGGCTAGGCAGGAAGGTGATGTTAAGGTCACAATTGGATCAGCCATGTTTTTATTGAACAGTGGAGCAGGATTGCGGGGTTAATTGGTCTACTCCTGCTCCTAGTTGTGAATTTTCTTGAATCATTAATCTCGACACATCTCTCTCTTGTCATGGTAAATTCTGTTCCTTTCTTGCTGTCAAACTGTGTATAATACTAATAGATTTCTTATTCTATGTCTCTATTGATTCTTGGTCAGAAAAAAAAGACCGTGGATCAGTTGATTTAATTTTAGAACTGATTTCTAAAAGCAGACCATGGATTTGGATGAACATTGACCTGCATATTGTAGAGTAGGAGTTACCTGTAGAGTGATAATGGACTAAAATTTTTATTTTAAGATAAAATCTTCCTTAGATAGGGTGACGAGATTGAACATCTTGTAAAAAAACTTTGAATCTTGATTTATTCCCTTATTGTCACATGCATTTTGTTACAAAATGCAGTGAAAAATGTTGTAATGTTGAAGATGCTCACTGATTTTAATAGATAAAAGATCTCTGGGGATAATACTCAGATTTTAAGAGAAGATAGAAGTGGGAATCAACTGGTTGGCTTTCACAAATGAGCGACTGAACACCATTTTTAGCTTCTGTCTGCTCTGGTATAAGTCTTTTGAATCAAGAGATTTTAAAATATTCCTTTTTGAATGTTCCAACTAACTCCAAAATCATGGCACAAATTGCCAATCTCATCTCAAATTAAAATGATCCCAAGTGTCAAATGGTTGTTTGTTATTAATAAGGCACATCATTCACTTTGAGGAGAAATAATATACAAACATCTGTTCACCACTTGTATTATGACAAAAATGTCATTGTACAAAGATTTTGATGTAAAATACGATGTTCAATTCAAATATTTGGCAATCAAACAAAAAAAGTTTGCCAGGTACTTAATAACCCTTTGAATTAACATTTGTTGTGAGGTTTCATTGACTGATGATTATGTTGTTGGTCCATTTTGAAAATACTTCTTCTTAGGCAGCCCTTTGAGATCAAGAATGACAAGCTTTGACTCTGAGTCAATGGGTTCTAGGATGGCATATAAATCCAATTTACAATTGGAAGTCTGTGCCTCTTTGCAGGCAGATGGTGCTTGATGGATTGGGTGGATGAATTGTTTGTAGATTTGTGTGCCAACATCTCAACTTTGCTTTTGCATGGCCCTGACAAAATTTCACGATCTGCTTGGTGATTTCCTGACTGGACCTGCTTCATTTCAATTGGTCAAAAGACAGGGGCTCACATGAGCAAGTGTGAATTTATGAATTCCTTCATGAATGGGTCGAACACATCCCTAAAATATTTCCCTCAGTCAAATAAAAGCAAAGTACTGTGAACGATGGTGATCTGAAATAAAAACAGAAAGTGCTGGAAAATTTCAATATTAAGTTCTGAAGGCTGAAAGTACGTAAGTATAAACTGAGGCATTGTTGCTTGAGGTTGTATTGAGCTTCACTGAACACTGCAACAGGACTCTGACAGAAAATTAACTTGAGTGTGTTTAGGCATTTTTCAATCTTTGCGACTCAACCTTATCTTCAACAACTTCAGAGCATAAACACTGGCTTCCTATTTCAGTTTGCTCAAATCACATCTGATCTATTTTCTGCTACCAGCATCTACCATTAATGCCTATTCTTCACCAAATCACATCTCTATTACCATTAACACTCCCTTTGCATTTTTCTGTGGGTACCTTAGCTATCTGTTCTGCTTGTTCTTCCTCTCATTTCTCAACAGCATAAAAAAAAAGTTATTTCCCAGGCCATTTCGGTTGCGAAGAAGATTCATATTCGAGTCAATATTGTTTCTCTCTCCACACATATTTATCGACCTACTGGGTTTCTCCAGCACTTCCTGCTTTTATTTCAGGTCTCCGACATCCATAGTATTTTGCTTTTACTTAAGCCAGGAAAAAACACCTGCTCTTCCTCCAAACGTTTTTTACTGTCTTCTTAGGAATCTTCTGCCATGAATGAGAATAAAGCACTTCTCACATTATCATGCTAATTTCCTTTAGAATTTAGAACTTTAACTAAGTTTGAATCCTTTCCCCTCCCACAGATGCGTAAGATAGATGACACACACAATTTACAATATAGACAAATGTAATGTTATAGCACCACAGAATATTTGTGAAACTCAAAATTATTCATGGTTTCAAGGATACACTGCTGCAAAACACTTTGCAACCAAAGCTCTACAAAATTAACACAAAAACCCAAAACATTATTCAAGCCCTCAGGTGTAAGATGCTGTTAAGATAGCTTGCCTCACACTTATCAACCAGAAGAACATTTCCAGGCTTTCATCAAAAACTCTTTGACTACTTTCAAACCTATTCTAGAACATTGGTGAATAATTGAACAGCCTTTACCAAAACAGCAGTTAATGCTTCCCACAACTGCAGTAAGAAACGCATCATGACACACAGTTTATTACAATAATGTATGAACATTCCATTTAGGGCTTATGAAACCTTGCTACAGCTGTAATTAGAGAGGTTCATTGTGGTTTATCAAAGGGTAATTTATTTGCACATCAAAGGCAAGATTTCTTATCAATACAATTCATACATCTATTAGGCTGTAACAAATCCAGATTGCTTTGTCCTTTTTGTAATTTATACACAAATGTATCAGCTTTATCGATCTAATATTTGGTTTAAAAAGCAGCTTTTATACACGCGCACACACACACATAATAAATATATATATATATACTCAAAACAGCAGCAAGATGACAATTAGAAATTTAAATCTGATCTGTGTGGTTCTGCTGCTTTTCAAATGAGCTCTTTAGAATTGCGCATGTACTCTCAAACAAATGGATGATCTTTTAAAAAAAAACTGTAGTATGTACCACATATGCTTAAAGACAACAATGATAATAAAATGGAGCAAAGGTTAGGTGAGTGCATTGATGACTATGAAAGGCATTACATGAAAGACATTGCATCACAGACCTCGCATGTTTATGTTCCCAGGCATGCACAGGAATATATAAATTGAATTTTACATAAGCAAGCCGGAAGGTGGTTTGAAGTGTGTCTACTTCAATGCCAGGAGAATCCGGAAAAAGGTGGGTGAACTTGAAGCATGGGTTGATACCTGGAACTTCGATGATGTGGCCATTTCAGAGATATGGATAGCGCAGGGACAAGAATGGTTCTAGCAGGTTCTGGGATTTAGATGTTTCAGTAAGAACAGGGAAGGTGGTAAAAGAGGGGGAAGATGTAGCATTGTTAGTCAAGGATGGTATTATGGTGGCAGAAAGGATGTTTGAGGACACATCTACTGAGGTAATATGGGCTGAGGTTAGAAACAGGAAAGGAGAGGTCACCCTGTTGGAAGTCTTCTCTGAATAGTTCCAGAGATGTAGGGGAAAGGATAGCAAAGATAATTCTGGATAGAAGTGAGTGTAACAGGATTATTGTTATGGGGGACGTTAACTTTCCAAATATCGACTGGAAATACTATAGTTTGAGTTCTTTAGATAGGTCAGTTTTTGTCCAATGTGTGCAGGAGGGTTTCATGACACAGTATGTAGACAGAGTCGAGAGTGTGATGCTGGAAAAAAAACACAGAAGTCAGTTAGCATCCTAGAAGCAGGAGAATCAATGTTTCAGTCATAAGCCCTTCATCATGAATGATACTCCAGTACCTGCAGTCCTCACTTTCTCCACAGTATGTAGACAGGCCAACAAGAGGTGAGACCGCATTAGATTCGGTACTGGGCAATGAAATAAGCCAGGTGTTAGATTTGGAGGTAGGTGATAGTGACCACAATTCAGTTATGTTTACTTTAGCGATGGAAAGGATTAGGTATATGCCACAGGACAAAAGTTATAGCTGGGGGAAAAGCAATTATGATGTGATTAGGCAAGATTTAGGATGTATTGGATGAGGAAAGAAACCTCAGGGGATGGGCACGATTGAAATGTGGAGCTTATTCAAGGAACAACTACACCGTGTCCTTGATAAGTATGTACCTGTCAGGCAGGGAGGAACTGGTCGAGTGAGGAAATCATGGTTTACGAAAGAAATTGAATCTTCTGAGAGTAGTCAGGGTGTGGAATGCCCAGCCTGCAATAGGAGTGGGCTCACCAACTTTAAGGGCATTTAAATGGTCATTGGGTCAAGAAGGCTTATGTGAAGATGAGACGTGAAAGCTCAGTTAGGGCACTTGAGAGTTACAAGTTACCCAGGAAAGAACGAAAGAGAGAGCTAAGAAGAGCCAGAAGGAGACATGAGAAGTCATTGGCAGTTAGAATCAAGGAAAACCCTAAAGCTTTCTATAGGTATGTCAGGAATAAAAGAATGATGAGAGTAAGGTTATGGCCAATCAAGGACAGGGAAGTTGTGTATGGAGTCAGAGGAGATAGGAGAAGTGCAAAATGAATATTTTTCATCAGTATTCACACTGGAAAAAAACACACTTGTTCAAGAAGGGGAGTAGAGACAACCCTGGTAATTATTGACCAGTGAGCCTTACTTTGGTTATGGGTAAAGTGTTGGAAAAGGTTATAAGAGATAGGATTTATAATCATCTGGAGAGGAATAATTTGATTACGGACAGTCAACACGGGTGAAGGTAAGTCATGCCTCACAAACTTTACTGCGTTCTTTGAGAAGGTGACCAAACAGGTGGATGAGGGTAAAGCGATTGATGTGGTGTCTCTGGATTTCAGTAAGGCTATTTGATAAGGTTCCCCATGGTAGGCTATTGCACAAAATACAGAGGCATGGGATTGAGGGTGATTTAGCGGTTTGGATCAGAAATTTGCTAGCTGAAAGAAGACAAAGGGTGGTGATTGATGAGAGATGTCTATCCTGGAGTTCAGTTACTAGTGGTGTACTGCAAGAATCTGTTTTGGGGCCACTGCTGTTTGTCATTTTTATAAATGACCTGGATAAGGGCGTGGAAGGATGTGTTAGTAAATTTGCAGATGCCACTAAAGTCGGTGGAGTTGTGGATAGTGCCGAAGGATGTTGCAGGTTACAGAGGGACATAGATAATCTGCAGAGCTGGGCTAAGAGTTGACAAATGGAGATTAATGTGGAAGAGTGTGAAGTGATTCACTTTGGAAGGAGTAACAGGAATACAGCGTACTGCTGCTAATGGTAAGATTCTTGGTAGTGTAAATGAGTGGAGAGATCTTGATGTCCATGTGCATAGATCCCTGAAAATTGCCACCCAGGTTGATTGAGTTGTTAAGAAGGCACATGGTGTGTTGACTTTTGTTTGTAGAGGGACTGAGTTTCAGAGCCATGAGGTCATGTTGCAGCTGTACAAAGCTCTGGTGTGGCTGCACTTTGAGTATTGTGTGCAGTTCTAGTCACCACATTGTAGGAAGGATGTGGAATCTTTGGAAAGGGTTCAGAGGAGATTTACTAGGATGTTGCCTGGTATGGAGTGAAAGTCTTATGAGGAGAGGTTGAGGGAGTTGAGCTGTTTTCATTAGAGAGAAGGTTGAGAGGTGACTTAATTGAGACATATCAGATAATCAGAGGGTTAGATAGGGTGGACAGTGAGAGCCTTTTTTCATGGATGGTGATGGCCAGCATGAGGGGACATAGCTTTAAATTGAGGGGTGATAGATATAGGACAGATGTCAGAGGTACTTCCTTTACTCTGAGAGTAGTCAGGGTGTGGAATTCCCAGCCTGCAACAGGAGTGGGCTCACCAACTTTAAGAGCATTTAAATGGTCATTGGGTAAACATATGGATGAAAATGAAATAGTTTAAATTGGATGGAATTCAGATTGGTGACACAGGTTGGTGCAACTCCTCGGATGCTGCCTGAACTGCTGTGCTTTTCCAGCACCACTCTAGTCTAGAATCTGGTTTCCAGCATCTGCAAAGGACCTGTAATGCACCGTAATGTTCTACATTCTATGTTATCAACAGCTTCTTGTGAACAACAGAGAAGAGAAAAAGGATTTGTAAACAAAAGTAGAATTAGAATTAGGTTTTCTTGTCACATGTACTCAAGTCTAGGGATACAGGAGTACAGTGAAAAGTTTACAATGTCGTCATTCATGGCGCCATCTTAGGTACAATATTTTCAGTTATAAAGTAGAAAGTAAATAAATAAGTTTGCTAGCTGAGCTGTAGGTTTGATATCCAGACGTTTCATTACCTGGCTAGGTAACATCATCAGTGGCGACCTCCAAGTGAAGCGAAGCTGTTGTCTCCTGTTTTCTATTTATATCTTTCTCCTGGATGGAGTTCATGGGGTTTGTGGTGATGTAATTTCCTGTTCGTTTTCTGAGGGGTTGATAGATGGCATCTAGATCTATGTGTTTGTTTATGGCGTTGTGGTTGGAGTGCCAGGCCTCTAGGAATTCTCTGGCATGTCTTTGCTTAGCCTGTCCTAGGATAGATATGTTGTCCCAGTCGAAATGGTGGGTTTTTTCATCCGTGTGTAGGGCTATGAGGGAGGGAGGGTTGTGTCTTTTTATGGCTAGCTGGTGTTCATGTGTCCTGGTGGCTAACTTTCTTCCTGTTTGTCCTACGTAGTGTTCGTGGCAGTACTTGCATGGAATTTTGTAGATGACGTTGGTTTTGTCCATGGGTTGTACTGGGTCTTATAAGTTTGTTAGTTTTTGTTGGTGGTGGGTTTGTGTGCTACTAGGATTCTGAGGGGTCTTTTAGTAGTCTGGCTGTCATTTCTGAAACTTCTTTGATGTATGGTAAGGTGGTTAGGGTTTCTGGCTGTGTTTGGTCTGCTTGTCATGGTTTGTTCTTAAGGAATCTGCAGACTGTATTTTTTGAGTATCCGTTCTTCTTGAATACGTTGTATAGGTGGTTCTCCTCTGTTTTCCGAAGTTCGTCTGTGCTGCAGTGTGTGGTGGCTCGTTGGAATAGTGTTCTGAGACAGCTTTGTTTGTGTGTGTTGGGATGGTTGCTGGTGTAGTTAAGTATTTGGTCAGTGTTTGTCGGTTTTCTGTAAACGCAGGTTTGTAGTTCTCCGTTGTCCTTTCTTTCGACTGTGACGTCCAGGAATGCGAGTTTGTTGTCAGTTTCTTCCTCCTTGGTGAACTTTATGCCTGCGAGGGTGTTGTTGATGATGTTAAATGTCTCTTCTACCTTGTTTTGTTTTGTGATGACAAAGAAGTTTCAGAAATGACAGCCAGACTACTAAGACCCCTCGGAATCCTAGTAGCACACAAACCAACCAATACTCTCAAACAAAAACTAACAAACTTAAAAGACCCAGTACAACCCATGGACAAAACCAACGTCATCTACAAAATTCCATGCAAGGACTGCCACAAACACTACGTAGGACAAACAGGAAGAAAGTTAGCCACCAGGATACATGAACACCAGCTAGCCACAAAAAGACATGACCCTCCCTCCCTCATAGCCCTACACACGGATGAAAAAAACCACCATTTCGACTGGGACAACATATCTATCCTAGGACAGCTAAGCAAAGACATGCCAGAGAAATCCTAGAGGCCTGGCATTCCAACCACAACGCCATAAACAAACACATAGATCTAGATGCCATCTATCAATCCCTCAGAAAACGAACAGGAAATGACATCACCACAAACCCCATGAACCCCATCCAGGAGAAAGATATAAATAGAAAGCAGGAGACAACAGCTTCGCTTCACTTGGAGGTCGCCACTGATGATGTTACCTAGCCAGGTAATGAAACGTCTGGATATCAAACCTACAGCTCAGCGAGCAAACCTACACCCTAAACCTCAACCTGAGCTACAAACCTTCATAAACCTTGCATAAATAAATAAATTGAAAGTTCAGCATTACAATTCTTCTCAGTATAAAGTAGTAATTAAGAAATAACATTTCCAAATCACAGTCACTCCACACAGAGTCTTCTCCACGAGGGCTCGATCTCTCTCCCATGCCTCTGCACTGCCATCTTGTTGCCAATTGCCAGTCAGGGTCAACAGCCACCTCGCCACAGGCGAGCAGAGTTCCCCTCTGGTACCACTCCAGGCTACCAGCCACTTCCGTGATGCCAATGTCAACGATCACCAGAGTTCTGCTCGGGCACATCAACCACATTACGGCTGACTGTCAATTCTTTTGATTATGAATATTAAAAAAGAGGTCATCCTTTGAGCCACACAAAAAGTGTGTCAAACTGAGGAAGCATAGGATGTCAACGTCTGTAAAAGAGACAGAAATAGGAACTAAACTTTCCAGCATCTGTACCCTGCTGGATTCACTTCCTCTCCCTTCAGTTGTTGCAGATGCACAGTTTTGCCCCTCCCCTCATGGAATGAAAAAAAAGGAAAGGAGGAGATATTACTTTGCTCCTCCATGTTGCACAGTGGAGGAAGTTTCAGTTTGTAGACACACATTTCCTGTATTTCTCAACTTTAAGTTCAGGCACTTGGTAATGAAAAGCAACTTGGAACACCAACAACTGCGATCTTCAGGAGATCTACAGCTCTACCATCTGGAAAGAAATGTGATAACAACTAAACTATAGTTGGGACTAATAAATGACTTGGATGATTTGATCAAGGCATATTTGCTAAAGTATCTGATAACATAAGGATTCGAAGGAAAGTAAGTTGTGAAAATGACATGAGGCTATAGTAAGATACTGTCAGGTTTAGTGAATGGGCAAGTATCTGGCAAATGGTGTATAATGTGGGAGAATGTGAGATTGTCCATTTCAATAAGAAGAATAAAAAAAATTAGGTAAATAGTGAGAAATTACGCAGCTCTGGGATCTGGAGGGATCTGGGTGTTCCTACTGCTTGAATCTCAAAAGGCTAGTTTGCAAATATAGCAAATAGGAAGACACATGTAATGTTGGTGATTGAGGAGAATTGAATACAAAGCTCGGAACTTTATGCTTCAGTTTCACAGAGTACTGGTGAGAACACATGTGAAGAACTTTGCACAGTATTAGTCACCTTTTTTAGGGAAGGATGTGAACTTTTCAGCGGTAGTTTAGTGTGTGTTTATCAGACTAATACCTAGACTGGGCAGCATGTCTTAGAAAAAAGCTTTGGACAGGCTTAGATGGAGAAAGAGTGGCTTGAATCGAACATATCAGATCCTAAAGGATCATGACAGGATAGATTTGAAGTGCAAATTTCTTTTTCTAGGAGAATCTCAAACCAACGGTTATTGTGTCAACATAAAGACTGCCCATTGCCAATGAAGATGGGGAGAACTTTGTTCTCTTTTTCTCGGAAGGTTGGGAGACTTTGGAATTCTCTTCCTGAAAAGACAGTTTAATAAGTTTGAAGGCAGAAATGGATAGACTTTGGTAAGCAAGGGGGTGATTTAGAGTTCTCATCAGGTCACATGATGTTGTGAAAAGGTTGAGAAGGTTCAAAGGCTGAATGGCCTTTTCCACTCCTAGTTCAAATGTTCATATCTTCAGGTATTTTCATTCCTGCAAACCTAACAAAAAAACTGTAAACCACGGCTGCCTTTGCAGTCCCTCCCTGTAATTATTTTTGTGTGTAGTTGCCATGTTCTGTTATACTTTGGGGGCTTATAAAACTCCACTGTTTTTAGATTTTAAAAACCTTGGAAATCGATCTTCATTTTTGATTAAATTAATTAATTGAAATGGGACAGCTGTGGGCAAAATCATTTTTTTTTAAATTGTTACATCCGACTGAAAGGGATTACAAAAAAGAGGAGAGTTGTGACCCCTCCTCACCCAATCTTTACACACATAATTTTCTTTCTCCCATATACGTTTTAGCCAGCCTGTCAATATTAAATGCACCAATACTTTGTGTCAGCCATTCGCTGTGATAATAGGTTCAACATTTTCACCACTCTCTGTAAAGAGGTTTTGTCTGAATTCTCTGCTTGTTTTCATGGTGACTATCACACGTTGATGGCCTTCATGTTTTTTCTCTTCCCTGCAAGTGGAAAGAACGTTCTCTGTGTCTATTCTATGCAAACGTTTCATAATGTTCAAGTAGGTTAACCTTGAGCCTTCTCTTTTCAAGAAAAGAAATGCAGCTTGTACAACCTTTCCTGATTAGGTTCATTCATTCACGTATGCTCTGCTTGAAGGTCCTTGGCAGTTGATTATTCATCCTGAGTCATTTTCTTGGCATTTTGTGTCAATGGTGGTTTGTTATTGCCTTTACTCTCAGGGACAGAGGGAGAGGAGGCAGATCTTATATTTACCTCAGGGGAGGCGATGGCCTTGTGGGATAATAATTAGATTCTTAATCCAGTGACCCATGTAATGTTCTAGAGACCCGGATTCAAATCCCACGATGGTAGATAGTGGAATTTGAATTCAATAAAATAAACTGTAACTAGGAGTCCAATGATGACCACGAAACAATTGTCGATTGTCGGAAAAACACATTCGGTTCACTAATACCCTTCAGGGAAGGAAACTGCCATCCTTCCCTGGTCTGGTCTCCATGTGATTCCAGACCCACAGCAATGTGGTTGATGCTTAACTTCCCTCTGGGCAATTAGGGATGGGCAATAAATGCTGGCATACCCAGTAATGCCCTCATCCTGACAATGAATAGAAAAGTGACAGGAATCAAACCCAAACTACTGGCATCATTCTGAAGCACACAATAATCTAGCTAACGGAGCTAACCAGCCCTTTCCTGCTAAGTATGGGAAGTGAGGAGCAGATGAAGGACAAAGACTCTATGGCAGGCACTCAGAGGAGCGAGTGAGGTGATGATCCTTGCAGCAAAGTATGCACAGTGGACCTGAGTGGGAATCAAGACATAAAGAAGAACACAATTTTGAAAGTTCATACTTAAGTAGGAGAAAGAGTAACATAAATGCAAGGTCTATATTCTATTTAGTCCAAGAATATCTGGACAGCTCAGAGCCATGACCTGCACATCCTGCAAGATATGGGAAATCCTAGAGACTCCTGGCAGTCTGAGTATTGAGGGTAGAATCAAAAACTTCATGGATGACACAAACATTCTTGGGTTTGGAAATGGTGAGAAGGATAATTATAAGTTGCAGGAGCTATCAACAGACTAGTCAGCTAAACAGAAGAATGGAAAATTAAATTCAACTCAGAAAATTGTGGAGAGCTGACATGGCAGAGGATTTCACTCTGAGCGGTAGGACCCTGGAAACTACTGAAGATCAGAGGGAACAAGATGTGCATATCCATAGATTCCTGGAGATTGCAGGGCAAGGTAGATAAGATCATCTACCTTCCCCCACCTTGTCTCAGCCGAATCCCTCCAGCCCGGCACCGCCTTCCTGACCTGCAGTCTTCTTCTTGACCTCTCCGCCTCCATCCTACTCCGACCTATCACCCTCACCTTGACCTCTTTCCACCTATCACATTTCCAACGCCCCTCCTCCAAGTCCCTCCTCTTTACCTTTTATCTTCTCCTGCTGAACACTCTCTGCTCATTCCTGAAGAAGGGCCTGTGCCCGAAACGTCGAATCTCCTGTTCCCTGGATGCTGCCTGACCTGCTGTGCTGTTCCAGCAATAAAGTTTCAACAAGGTAGATAAGATCACATGTAGGTTATTTCCATTTGTTAGCTGAGGCACAGAACACAAAAGCAAGGATGTTATGCTGGAATTTTACAGAATGCTAGCTACACAACAACTGGAGTATTACATGCAATTTTGGTCACCACATTGTAGGAAAGATGTGATCATACTTGAGAGGTTACAGAGGAAATTTACCAGGACGTTCTGGTTTGGACAGTATAAACAATGGGAAAAGACTGGATAAGCCTCATAATTCTCACTGGAGCAGCATAGGTTGCGAGGGAACCTGGAAACAGTATATAAGACTATGAGAGACACAGACAGGGTGGAGAAGAAGACTTTTTTTAAATTAGTAGTGGAGTCAAAAACATGGGCCATAAGATTTAAGAAAAGAGGTTGAAGACTCAGAGCAAAGTTGAGATTTTTTCACTCACCATCATAGAAGTTTGAAACTCACTGCCTGAAACAGTGGTTGAGTCAAAAGCTCGCTTAACTTTTAAACATTATTTACACATAGTGCTAAGGATTCCTGGGCCAAAAGCTGTAAAATCAAATGAATGCAGTCAGATCTTTGTTCACAGGGATGGTCAGGATGGGTCGATTGGCCCCCCTCTATGCTGTAAACATCTTTGAGTCCATGAGGTGTATCTTCACATTTCTGGTATCATCCTTGCAAATCCTCTTTGGATCCTCTCCACTACCTCTCCATCTTTTATTTATAATATGGCAAATCGAACAGCAAATAATTCTCCAACTGTCGTCTAGCCAAGTTTAGTCAATGAAACACTTCAAGCTTCCAGTTAGTGGCAACCTTGATACTACGCTGATTCTAAATATACTGAGACAGTACACTAAAGACCATGCCGTCATTCTTGTATTGATTCCTGCATCATTAGACAACATACTTCAAAGATGGGTGAACTCCTGTATCACATCAATTACTTTTTGCCAATAGTGATCGATATCTTACATGTGGCTTCCCAGGTGCTGGCTGACATAATACTGCAGTCTTCTTTAAGACTAATAATAAGCCCATAAACTGCAAACCTATTACCAGCAGAAAGCCCCTTAGAAAATGACACAAGGGTTCAGTCAACAGGATATAAAAGTTTTTGTTTATTATGAACCCTTCAACAATGATGACAGTCTTGCTAGATGTTTGATTGTATACTATAAAGTAATGTGAATAAAATAAAATATTCCTCACTTGGGCCTTAGCAAAGGATGACTGAGAATCAATTATGCCCAGCATTACTAGGAGTATGCTTTCAGGGTGGGGTTGAGGGAGTCAGTCCAAATTCTTAGAATGATTTTGGTGAGGTAATTGATTCCAGATAAACTGCATTACCAGAACGAGTAGAAGAAGACATCATTGCTTGCTTTTAAACTTTTATGCAAATGTTAAATCCCTTTGTGTCCAGCAATGCTAGAGCAAAGCATCGGAGTGCAATTCCTTTCACTCCCCTCCCAAAATAGACAGTGATCAAAGTACACTGAAAATAGCATGAACACTTGACCAATGTACTATGTTGACCTCATCCCAAAATATCAAAGGAACACAGTGGTACCATCAAAGAGAAGTTTTGCTCCTGTTATCTATTAGGCCATGCTGAAAAAATATAATTCATTAATTTTAGAATATGGTGACGAGACCTCAAATATTATCAAGGCTGAGATTCTTTTTTCTGTCCAATATCATTCAGGGTTTCTTGTGGTGGCCGGGTTGACTGATTTCTACATGGAAAAATATTCAAGGGATATTATCATTGACTCAAAAGTCATATCACACAGAAACAGATCCTTCAGCCCAATTTGTCCACGCTGACCTGGCTTCCTAAACTGAACTCGTCCCATTTGCCTGCATTTAACCCACATCCCTCTAAACCTTTCCTATCGATATAGCTGTCCAGAGCTTGTTGCTTTAAAGAATAAATTACTATGCATGCTCGAAATCTGGGTACAAAAACACATCATTTTCAGAATTTTCTACATTTATTATAGAATCTTACTGGGTTTCAAATGCAGATGTCTTTGGACTGTAACATTTCTGGTCAATCAATATTGAAGTTTTTCAGACTTTTTTGTTTGATGGACCCCCTTCCAAAATATGAACAGATTCACGGAGATTCCTTTCTTTTTCCCCCAGAAATTCAGGGAAAAAACACCACAATGACAGATAAAACAGGGATTTTTTATTCTCTCCAATAGGCATGAAAAGCGCAGGGAAGAAGTTAATATGGATGGGCTCCATATCCCTTGTATGAAAATGGCTGTAGATACACAATTGCCATGAAGAGAAAATTTAGATTGACATGTCGAGTGTGAACCCTTTGTCAGTTAATGTACTGTTAAAGGGATAACTTGCAAGATCAACCTACCTTTTCTCTTTTCACTCACTGACTCACATGCCATAAATTTAGAGCATTTTCTATCTTTGCTTCTTCATTACCATGTTGCTAACTATTTTATCACAAAGATGATGCTCTCTGTAAAAATCAACTGGGATAAACTCTAAAGACAAGAAAATATTCAACATTACCAATTGCCTCTTTCTGGTTTTCATACTATTTCCTCCATGCACTAGCAAATTAGTTTACAAGGTGAAAAAATTAAACTTGCACATCCCTGATAACACTGCTGCAGTTTACCGTCAAGGATGCTGAATTATTTGAACATGAACAATATAATCAATTATGCCGTGAGAAATGAATAGACAGAAATGGATCTGATGGGCATTACATAGATATGCTTGGAATGCATCTATGTACATTTCTGGTACATTTATGAAATATTTATGACATTTATTTTGAGCTATTTCTTCAAGTTACTCTGCAACATTATGATAATACATTGACTAGGGATTATTTTCCCAT
Organism: Chiloscyllium plagiosum; assembly: GCF_004010195.1. Classification (NCBI taxonomy): domain Eukaryota; kingdom Metazoa; phylum Chordata; class Chondrichthyes; order Orectolobiformes; family Hemiscylliidae; genus Chiloscyllium; species Chiloscyllium plagiosum. The sequence continues at coordinate 19,179,401 of NC_057723.1, read as the reverse complement.
TTTGCAGCACATTATAAAACATTGAAGTGTTTATAATATATGTAGCTTTCTTTTTCACCATCCCAATTTAATATCTATACCTCAGTAGCATTTTTCTGTAACAGGAGAATTCCTGCTATCTAGTTTCAGCTAAATGTGTTCTACTGATCATGGATAAAAACGAGTGCAAGCAAGTTAAAATTCAACAATTGCATCTGAGCTTGAAGTTTCTCCTTTCCCATCTTGATTCAGAGAAGCATCTCTGCCTCATTTTGTGAATCGAATCTGATCATTATAAATTCATAAGTGGCACAGATAAGGTGAATAGCAAGGGTCGTTTCTCTAGGGTGGGTGGGTTCAAAACTAGGTGGCATATTTTTAAGGTGAGAGCAGCAAGTTCTAAAAAGGACAAGAGGGGCAACATTTTTATATAGTGAGTGGATTGTGTGTGAAATGAACTGCCAGAGGAAGTGATGGATACAGGTACAGTCATAATCCTTAAAAGACATTTGGATAAGCACATGAATAGGAAAGGTTTGGAGGAATATGGGCCAAAGGAAGACCAGTGGGACTAATTAATTTTGGGAACGTGGTTGGTGTGGACTAGTTGGATTGAAGATTCTGTTTCCAAGCTGTATGACTCTACGACTCTATTTATTACAACTGAACAAATATGTGAATCAATGATATCCTGATCCAAACAGAAAAAGGCAAAGCTTTAGGGTCCCTATTTGCCTTCCTGATTTTGAGTGACCATAAATTTTGGATCAGGAAAGATACTAGCAGTCATGCACTGGACAATGCAATTTTAAAGTACACACTACACAGTGTCAAAAGTAGCAATGAGTAAGAAATCAGAATAAAGGTTAATGAGGAGCCAAAAGCACAAGAAGTGAAGAACATAAGCGATGGCAGTAATGATAAAAGAGCCAGAACAACTGTGAGTGACAGTGTAGTAGCGCAGCAGATTGCCAAGAGCAATTCAAATGATGACAAAGAAGGCTCTATCTCAAATGGAATGGTGGAACAATTTCTGAATTAAGAAAGGGCAGAATGGAATTGGTTTTGTCAGGGGAAGGCTGTATTTATAAAAGTCACTGATTAAATTAAAATTATCCGAGAGCAAGTGATGGATATAGAGTTCGTTCAGGTTGATCTTAATATTGTCACACCAGTGTCACTTTCAATCTAGAACTGCAAATTAAAGTTTGACCCAGCTCCATTAAGAATCCTGAGAAGATATAGCTAACCTTCCCCCTCACTATTTTCAAAAGTAACTTTCAAATATATTGGATGATTAATAAACTGCACCCTGATGATTTACTTGTGAATTACCATTTTGCTTATTTTTTCACTCTGAATTCAATATTAGTGTTACAGTGTTAAACTGCGTATGATTTTAATGGTTTTCTTGTTTTCAAAATGTTGCAGAGGTGTGACAATTTCAAAATGCTTTGGACTTTAACCATTTCCACTGAAATATAGCAGATAGAGATTTCTTAGACATGCACAAGGATTTCCATAGCTTTGCCATGATACCTTATGTCCATTGCCAATTTCATCTTCCTCCAGTTTGACTTGATCATTTGATATAGAAAGAGGTGATGTAAAACCGCAGTGTTGCTAAAAGGAAATGGGCAGGACAGAAATCCAGCACTTCAACTAAGGCAGGGAGTGTACATCATAAGCAACAAGGAACTGACTGGGAGAAATAGGTCACCATTGCTCTTTAAGCATGGAAATGTGTTCACTAATATCTGAGTTTGGAAAAAATTGTAAGTTTAAAATCATTCTTCCAGTTAAAATGCATACTTTATATTACATGCAGTTTGAATAAATAATTTTAAAATATACTTTCACTATTTCATTTCTTAAAAATTGCCTTCCAGCAGCATGTTAAAAAGCTGTGCTCTCTGTTACTTGGTTGTTTGCTTCTCTGATCACCCAAATAGGTGACAAATATTAACCAGGCTGAAAGTCTGGTTATTTTCAGAATATGCTATTCTATCTGGTTTCTGTGTTAATGAGGAGACACAAACAGAGCCATTATAGTGGAGGTCATTTTACATCAAAGTATCACAGCAAGGGGGCTAACATATTATGTTTCCTTAATGACAATCTAAAAAGTTGTTAACAGATTTGCTCACCATTAGTGTTAATCTCAAATACTGCTTTAGAGTCTAGACCTTGTAGCCATGACCCAGGATAACCCCTGAGAATAATGTGTGAAATGGGTTGCAGTGTAAATATATTCACTTTTAATGCATTAGCAAAATGTTCCTCCTAATTTTCTGCTCTTTCCACTTGCACCATTCCTGATGATGCTCTGCTGAGCCCTCTATTTTCCTGCAGTGTGGCATTAATTTGGTGGAACTAACAGCTTTTATGCTGCACTTAACTTTCTGCTTTTTAGATTTGTTTTCCCCTACATTTTAAAGAGATATCCATAATAGCTTATGACACATAGCTGGTACTGGATATGACTGAATAAAAATAAGGACAAATTTCAGAATTTTGAAAAAAGAGGAAATTAGCAATACAACAGGTCTAGGCGAAAGTGAGTACTGCACACGCACAAGATTAGAGTCAAGATTAAAGTAGTGCTGGAAAAGCACAGCAAGTCAGGCAGAATCCGAAGAGCAGGAAAATCGAGGTTTTGATTTTTGAAATGTCGATTTACCTGCTCCTCGGATGCTGCTTTTCCAGCACTATTCTAATCTCAACATACCATGTCTGTCAGCATTTCAGGGAATTTAGATTTGCACATGGGGAAAAATGCAGTGAAAGGAGGCCATAGGAAATGCTTCAAAGACTCCCTGAAGGCTTCCCTCAAGAAATGCAATATAGATGCAGTGCTCAGGAGACCCGTGATCAGAAGAAAGCAACTTGGAGGAACCTCCTGCATGAAGGGACACAATTCTTTGAGAACACCCATTGGCAAGAGAAAGTACAGAAAAGGAACCAGAGAAAGGAACGCCTCTGATCACAAAGCCAAGAACTAAACCCACCTCCCAGAAACACCCTCCAAATGTGAGGTTGGAGTTGTAGTTTTCGGATTGGACTCATCAGCCATGCAAGGATGTACAGAATCTCTGACCAGCAAAATGCAATTTTAGAGGTCGACCCATTAGCGAGTGATTGCTGATGATGGTGATGATGATGACCCCGAGTACCTACCCTAACTTATCTCTAAATACATCTCCCACCTTCTCGTTAATTTCTATCATATTTTCCTCATTGCCCACTGTAATCTCAAATTGGCCATAACTCTGGACAACTAGCTTTGTGATTCTATTACACAGCACCTAGCTTATTTTCCTGCCACAGCTGCTACTGCCAGGTGTGATAAATGTTCCTTCTCCTCAGGCATTTTCTCCCTCTTTTTTGAAGACAGCCATCACTATTCTCTCTTCAAAATATCTGTCTTCCTTTTTGACAAATGAATATCTGATGTTCAACCTCTTTTGCGTTTCCAGTCTCCTTGAAAATACTTTTGCCATCCAGATCTATTCCCACTTTTCTTGTAATGTTTTATTTGAATTTTTCATATCAGCTAATCAGCCCTCCCATTCCACAAAATTAACCAAAGTGCCATTTGACTTTGTCACTGTGACTTTGGTCTTGGTTCATGTTCACTCCCCATACTCTTCAATCTTTCAAGTGACAGTTCTCAACCATCTGGTCATTGTTACGTTGTTATTTATGGGAACTTGCCAAATGAAAATTAGCTGCTGTGTATCCGACAACACAACAGTGTATAGTAGTTTATAAAGCACTTTGCAATATTCCGTGGTCGTGAAAGGCACTATACAAATGCAAGTCTTTCTTTCTTAACTTACTTTGCTGTCTTTGAGGTCAACTTGACCGTTCTCTCTTGACATCTTGATTGCTTGTCAGTCTTAGCAAATCTGCTCTGGTTGAATCCACTCTGATCTATCCAGTAATATTTACCATGGCCTCCACAATGTCAGTTTGGCAACCATGGCAGACTTTATCCGCAGTCCCTCTGCTTCATCTACATGTTGCCATTTGATGACACTATTGGGAGACATGCCTTGCCTTGACTGTTCTTATGATCAAATCTATCACCTTAACCCATCTTGGCCCATCAAAACTTTGCTTCATGTGTACAATGATTATGTCATTTCAGTGGGTGGTTAAGAGTCAAATATATTGCTATAGGTCTGGAATCACATAGAAACCAGGCAAAATGAACAAAGTAGAATCCTTCCCTAAAGGATTTTAGTATACCAGATGTTACAACAATGTTTCACAACAACCAACAATGATTACATAATCCCACACTAGCTGAGGTTTTGTTAATTCCAAATGTTATTAAATTCAAATTTTACCATTTACCACACTGCAACTTGAACCTATATTAACAGATCACAAGCCTGGAGTTCTGAGTTACTACTCCAATTCCACTTTGCCACTTCATCTGCTTTTAGTCTCACTGAAGTCTCATGATGTGGTGACAAACATGGGCAAGGAAAACCAGATTACTACCTACCACCCTCGGATGATGAATCAGTACTCCATTGAACACCACTTGGAGGAAGCATTGAGAATGACAAGAGAACAAAATGTACTTTGAATGAGGCATGTCAATGTCCATCGCAAAGAGAAGTCAGGTAGCATCACTACTGACTAGGCTGGCTGAGGCTGAAAAGATAGTTAGTTGCAGGACTGCGTCTGTAGCAAATGGTGGGGGAACCAAGAAAGGAAAAACAACTTACTTACCTACATCCACACCAGATGCATCTGTATTTGACAGTATGAGTAACAGCCATTGTGGACACAAAGTTCTGACTGTACATGACAGACAATCTTTGTTGCGTTGTGTGACACCATCACAACGATGAATTGGATAGAATTCAAATTGATCTAGGAACTGAAAACTGGGCACCTGTGAGGTGCTGTGAGTCATCAGAAGTAGTTGATCCCACAAACAACATATCTCAACTCTACAGACCTACCACTTGACTTTGTGAATGGTTTTTGACAATTGGACAGCTGACAGGAGGAGGAGGTTCCATCAATATCCCCATCTTCAATGATAAGGGGGTCCAGCACATCAGTACAAAAGACAAGACTGTATCATTTAAGATACACCTTCAGCCAGAATTACCATGTGGATGATCCACCTTGCCTCATCCTTAGGTCCACGACATTATATATGCCAGTCTTCAGCCAGATCAATTAACTCAATGTGATGTCAAGAAATGGCGAATGACGCTCAATGTTGCAAAGGCTGTGAGCCCTAACAATATTCCAGCAATAGCACTGAAGATATGAGCTCCAGATCTCACTGCAACCCCAGTCAAGCTGTTCCATGACAGCTACAACACTGGCATTTACCAACAAGACTGAAAATTGTCCAGGTTTGGGACAAATCCTACTCAGCCAAATACTACCTTGTCATTCTGCTCTTGATCATCAGCAGAGTGATATAAGGGACTGTTGACAGTGCTATCAAATGTCACTTGTAAAAAAATAACCTGCTTACTGACTCTGAGTTTGTGTCCTACAAGGGCTTACTCCATTCTAATCTGGTGATTTCATCTGAATGATTGTGGAATCCAATTTCATCCAAACATGTACAAGAGAGCTGAACTCCACAGGTGAGGTACAGTGACTGTTCTTATAAGCATTGTAATATTGAACCAAGATTGGCATCAAAGAGACGGATAAAAACTAGAGTAGGTGAAAGTGAGGACTGCAGATTAGAGTCGAGAGTGTGGTGCTGAAAAAGCACAGCAGGTCAAGCAGGCACTATAAAAACTGGAGGAAATTGGAATCAGGGAAATCTCTGCTGGCTGAAAGGCATTGCTAACGTAAAAAGGTGATTTTTTTTTAGATTATTAAGCTTAACCTCGGAACATGACTGCAGAGTAGTGTCTGAAGCTTAAACATCTTCAATTGCTTCTTCAATGACATATAGATCAGAGGCTGGGAATTCTGCAGCGAGTTATTTACCTGCTCTCTCCCCATCATATACAGAGCACAAGCCAGGAATGTGATGGAATTCATGCCAGTTGCCAAGATGGGTGCAGCTCCAACAATAATTAAGTGTTTGATGTGATTCAGGACAAAGCATCTAAGTTGATTAGCAACTCCATATGCCAACTTCGACATTCACTCCCCTTCTTACCAGTAAACGATACCATGGGTATCAACTTTTATTTTCGGTATGGACTGGTTGGATCAAAGGGTCTGTTTCTGTGCTGCTGAACTCTGTGGCTCTCTGTACTGCAGTAACTTAACAAGCCACCTTGGACAGCACCTTCTAAATTCACAACCTCTATCACCTGGAAGGATGAGGGAGCTGATGCATGGGAACCCTATCAATTCTGGGTCAAAATACTGGAACTCCCCTCTAAACAACATGACATGGCCTATACTGTTTAAGAAAGCAGTTCACAAGTGATTTCTCTTGGCAATTAGGGATTGGCAGTAAATGCTGGCCTAGCTAGAGACACTCACATTCGATAATGAATAAAAATATTTCTATCTCACACCAGGTTCTGCTCAGCATCACTTTGTTCTGGAATACTAACTACTGGCATCCGGTTTATTTCAAATTTGAAATATTCATCCTTGCATTTCAATGCTTTTAGGACTTATTCTACCCTCATCTCTCTAGGCTGTAACAGCCCCTTCCCTCTGACATTCTTCTGAAACCAGCTCTCTATACATTCAAACCTCCCTTCACTCGATCAGTGGCACTCACATCATTGGTCACATGAGCCCACCTTACGAAAATCCTTACCCAAACCTTAATTTCTGTTGATCTTCCATTGCTACTTGACAGTCTATTTAAAAGACAACACATTGGTCAAGCTTGTTTGCACAACTCTAATATCTCCTTTTTCTGGCTCAGTAAGCATTTATTTTCCATTATATCTCTGTGAAAAGTTTGGTGCCGTTTTTCACATTAAAGATTGTTTTACAAAAGTAAGTTGCTGTATTCATTCTCTTCATACTGTCATTCTCCAATGGAAATGAACCCTTGACCATTCAACACCACTGAGTAACAAATATAATTTGTTGCATTTATTGCCAAAATGTCACATTGTGGATGACTCTAGCTAAAACGATGATCGACAGAAACTATTTTCTATTTTCCCCAATTAACAATGTAACGCTGTTAAAGGTTGTAGGTCATATTTTCTGAAATTAATAAAATAGAAAATACTTTTGAAAAAAAATCTACTCTTTGAAGTTCAGCTACACCATGACTAATAATAAATTCTCCTTTAGTTCTTCAGGCTACAAATTCCATCTCATTCTGAGTTGAAAAGTACAAGTTTCTTGTGCAAACATATCTCATGTCATTGTGCACCACATTTTGGCACTACTGCATAACTTTGTTAGCCCGTATATATTTGCAATAACTACATTGACTGGGTATGCCTTTGTTACTTTGCTCAATGGGCGGCACGGTGGCACAGTGGTTAGCACTGCTGCCTCACACCGCCAGAGACCCGGGTTCAATTCCCGCCTCAGGCGACTGACTGTGTGGAGTTTGCACATTCTCCCAGTGTCCGCCGGGTGCTCCGGTTTCCTCCCACAGTCCAAAAATGTGCAGGTCAGGTGAATTGGCCATGCTAAATTGCCGGTAGTGTTAGGTAAGGGGGAAATGTAGGGGTATGGGTGGGTTGCGCTTTGGCGGGTCGAAGGGTCGAAGGGCCTGTTTCCACACTGTAAGTAATCTAATCTAATCTGATTATGGCCTAATTTTGAGACGTGCTGGTGCAGTCACTAATAGTATGTCCTTTCATTACTGAGAATTCTGCCCAGGTTCATGAGATGAGTATCCCAACAACTCCAATGTTGTGGAAGGCTATACAGCCTAGTGACCATAATAACACTCATGAGAAGATAAAGGAGTTTTTCCAATTCACAGATAATATATTAAACATGATACAATCAGAGAAGAATCATAAATCTCTAGAATGTGGAAGCAGGTTATTCGACCCATCGAGTCTGCACTGACTCTCTGAAAAGCATCCAACTCAGACACTGACCCTACCTTATCCTTGTGACCCTGCATTTTGCGACAATGCTGCTCCTTTAACAAGGTTATGTTGGCCTTGGATTTGTTTTTCAGAGAGGAGTAAAGACACAGACTCCAAAAAGTCTAAGTTGAAGGATTTTAGGGCCAATTGGATTATAGCTAACAGATACTGCCTCAGGCAAAGGCTTTTAAGTTAATAAAAAACATTCAGCTTCCCTCTAGTTGTGGTTTGATTTTTAGCAGGAGTGTGTAAAAGCTGCTGGACACCAAAGAAGCAGGTCCATGCTTCTCTCTCTCTGACTTCTCACAAAAGGTTTGATTTTACCTTTTGTGCCAAGGGGTGTTTATGGGGATTGTGCAAGTATTTGGAACAGCATCATTAAGTTCGGATGATCTATTGGGTTTTTGGATTGTTTAAGTTATTTTGTATTCTTTTGTTTGTGTTTCCTTCTGTATTGTTGTAAATAAATTGTTTTACAGTCATAGAGTCATAAAGATGTTCAGCATGTAAACAGACCCTTGGTCCAACCCATCCATGCCAACCAGATATCCCAACCCAATCTAGTCCCATGTGCCAGCACCCGGCCCATATCCCTCCAAACCCTTCCTATTCATATACCCATCCAAATGCCTCTTAAATGTTGCAATTGTACCAGCCTCCACTACTTCCTCTGGACAACAAAGGCAGTATCAGTTGCTTTTTATCTCTCTCCTGCACTGACCTCACCATGTGCTTCCTTTGGCTGTTCTTCTCCCTTTTAAAACTGCTGTGGTTTTGACTTTTTTTTTTCAAAGTTCCAAAACAAAGTAACAGCATATAAAACAGTAATTGCTGCTCCTGGAATTCAAGGAAATCACCTCCAGCACCTAAAATCAAAAAGGAGCAGCTGTTACAGCCAGAAATTTTTCCCATCCTCCATCTTGGATTACCCAGAATCTCTTGTTTGAAACTAAATGGGTTGGGCCAGCTGCATCACTCCTGAAATATCCATGTTACATGTGCATAAAATAATTAACAAAGTTAGGGTCTGGGTCATTTCCTTGAAATGTTTTGAGGGTGTCTGGGTCACTTTCTTGAAATGTTTTGAGGATGTCTGGCCTGGTCCATAACAATTTCCCATGGCAAATCTACTCAGCCTGCATATCACTGGATGCAATGAACAATTTAGCATGGCCAATCCACCTAACCTGCACATCTTTGGACTGTGGAAGAAAACTGGAGCATCTGGAGGAAACCCATGCAGGCGCAGGGAGTTGGGATGTTATGCTGAGATTCTACAGAGCATTGGTGAGACCTCTTCTGGAGTACTCTGTCCAGTTCTGGTCTCCTTGTTATAGGAAGGATATTATTAAGCTGTAGATGGTTAAGAAGCGATTTACCAGCATGTTGCCGGGAATGGAAAGTTTGAGTTATAAAAGAGAAGCTGGATAGGCTGGGACTATTTTCACTGAAATGTAGCAAGTTGAGGGGTGACCTTATGGAAGTTTATAAAATAATGAGGGTTATAGATAAGGTGAATGGCAGATATCTTTTCCCTAAATTGGGGGATTTCAAGATTACAGGCCATATTTATAAGGCAAGAGGATTAAGATTTTAATAAAAGACATTAGGGGTAATTTTTTTTTCACACAGAACATGGTTAGTGTTTGGAATGAAGTTCCAGAGGAAGTGGTGAATGTGGGTACAGTTTCAATGTTTAAAAGACATTTGGATAAGGATATGAATAAGAAATATTGGAGGGACACGGGCCAAGTGCAGGCAGGTAGCACTAATTTAATTTGGGATTATGGTTGGACTGAAGGGTCTATTTTCATAATTTATGATTTTATGACTATGACTCCACATAGACAGTCACCAGAGAGTGGAATGGAACCCAGGTCCCCGGCGCTGTGAGACAGCAATGCTAACCACTGTGCCGCCCCTAAGTAGTATGAGGATACTAAGTTTCTGAAAATCAATAATAACAATTCTGAGAAAATAAATGATTTTTTCCAATTCACAGATAATATATAAAACATTAGGATACCAAGTTTCTGAAAATCAATATTATTCTGACAAATTGTTTTCCATAATCATTCTGATGACATCAGCAATGAAGGAACCAAAATAATTAAAACTTGTCCTTCAATCTCATTAAAATTGGTCTTCCAACTTACATGAGCTCAAGACTCTTTGAGTGCTATCACCCTCTCCTGCACTGGTCATCATGCTCCACAAGTCGCTGTCATCAGTAAATTTTATTCTAGCATCATCAATTACCTTCTTACTCTCACTGATGGCTAGATAAAGAGGATGTGGAAAAGGCCACACATACTGCAGCTAGGAACTATTTCTAAGACTGAAACTTTTAATTTCCACTTAGGTTATTTTTGATTTCAATTGGAAAGCAAATCCAACACATTATTTGTCCTTGTTTTACCTTAATTTTCCCGAAAAACCTTTCATGAAGAATTTTGCCAAACACCTTCTAAAGATCAAATTTAAGCCATGGACTGTACATTAATCATTATACATTTGATTAAGTAGCAATTTGAAGGTAATGCTGGGATAAAGATCTATTGCATCAGCACAAAGAATACTCAATATATGGCACATTAAAAATAGTCGTAGGGAATTTGGTAGGCTGATGTATTCTTTAAAAGAGAATAATGCCTTATTTTTCACTGTTGCTGTGGAATTGAAAATTAAATGCAAAATTATAAAAAACAAAAACAGCAAAGCAATTGAATGGACTCTTTCTGGCCTTTGGGGATAGGAGTGGTTGACTCAAACAAGTAGCAACCACATATTTCAAGCCCAGCCCTCAGGATTTCTGTGGTTTCTGAGAGAGAGGTGATACAAGTAAATAAAAACCATTGCTACCATTGGGTTGTAGATAATGAGGAAAATGTTACTGCAAGTTTAATTTTAAATAAGGGAAAAAAAAATTTCAAGTGTGTCATGATACTTTTATCAGTTATATGGATGCAGGCTAAGTGTATGGTTTGCCTGGAAATCTCTATTTCAGTGACCTTCAATTTGTTGCACAGGTCTCATATAGGAGGAAAATAATCACATTTAGTTTAAAAGCTTCCTATTTATTTTTCCAACAATCAAATAGAATAATCTGTAAATATCCCAGTAAAGCAGGGACAGTATATTTCCAATCTGATAAAAGCCAGCTTCTGGCTATTTCTCAAATTTGTCTAAACCACAGCACACTATGCTTCTGTGATATAATAAACAATTCAGAAGAAGCAATGTATCTGTTTATTAAATAATTCTCTGGAAAGACACATGCATCATTTTGTTTAATATTTTTATATATATTTCAAAAGTAGTTCAATGCAAATCTGACAAGCCTCTTTGTCTACATCTCACATTTTATCCATACAACTTTATTTTTAATTTGACAGATCATTAATAGGATCACGGAAAAGGTTGTGCTCTTTTAAAATCATGTTTCAATTCCCCTACAGATGGAACTAAAGAGCTTATTACAGGGATTGTGTGATAAAGTTAATTAGATACTGTCATTCCAAATGTTTGACCTCGTTTTGAATATATTGTAGGCCGATTGTTTGAAATTCTTTAAAAGAATTAGTTAATATTACATACATTTCTTTAATCCACCAACCCATTAAGGAAAAAGATTCTGGTTGTCAACAACTTTGCTTGTGCTGTAAATTATATTCTCATCATATATATTCTACAAGTCTGAAACTCATCAAACTCTTAAAATAAAGATAAAAATAGAGTATGAAGATAGAGTTGGCTAAAGTAGATAGCAAAGATATGTTGAATTATAAGACTGTAGAAAAATAATGGCAGACATTTCAGGGATATTTCATAAACTTTCATTAAAGATGCATCCCACTGAGAATGAACGACCTTCATGAGAAACAGCATCTGTGGCTAACAAGGAAATTTAAGGAGTGTATCAAATTGAAAAAGATGTAGAATGCTACACAAGTTTATGAGAGGCCAAAAACAAAAGGAAAATATTAGGAACCAGGAAAGGAAGACTTGAACATTTCAATACAAGAGAAAATTAGTGAAAGATATAAAATATACAGGAAAAACCTCCACAAGTTTATGTAAAGGAAAAATGGTGCAGCAAGAAGAATTGGTCCAGGTGAGTCAGAGAAATTAAAATGGTGAAAAAAGGAAATGGCAGAGATTTTGAACAAGTAATTTGTTTCAGGCCATTAAACTAGAAGGCACAGGAGCAAAAGTAAGCCACTTGGCCCATCGGGTTTACTCTGCTATTTAATGAAATCACAGATGATCTCATAATCCTCAACTGTAACTTCTTGCCTTTTCTCCATTAACCTTCATTTCCATACTGATTAATAATTTGTCTATTTAAGAATCATATATACTTGATGATTCAGTTTCTACAGCCTTCTGCAGTTAGAAAAATAATCCACAGATTCATCATCCTCAGAGAAGAAAATCCTCATCACTGTCTTAAATGGGCGAGCCCTTACTCTGACATAATGCCCTCTGGTCATACAGTCTCACATGAGGTTAAACTACCTCTCAGCATCAAGCCTGTCAAGGCCCTAAAAATGTTGTGTGCTTCAATATGGTTGCCTCTCATTCTTATAAATTCCAATTTGTTCAGGCCCAACTACTCAGCCTCTCCTCATAAGAAAATTCTCCCAAAGCAGGTATCAACTGAGTGAACCTTCTCTGGACTGCCTCCAATGCCATATATTATTCATTAGTAAAGGGGACCAATACTATTCACAATATTCTAGGTGTGGCCTAATTAGTACCTTTTCCAGTTTAATCATTGTTTTTAATATTCCATTCACTTTGAAATAAAGGCCAACATTCCATTTGCCTTCCCTATTACCCACTGAAGTTGGATGTTAGCTTCTAAGGAGTTAGTGCAAAGTTATGTATGGGTGGCTCAATGGTTAGCATTGCTGTTTCACAGTGCCAAGAACCTGGGTTCAATTCCAGCCTCAGATGATAGTCTGTTTGGAGTTTGCACATTCGCCCATGTCTGCACAGACTTCCTCTGGGTGCTCTGGTTTCCTCCCACAGTCCAAAATTTAGAGAGTCGGTAAGCACTTGTTGGGCTGAATGGCTTGTTTCCACACTGTAGAGATTCTATCTTCCCAAATCCCTCTGTGCTGGGGCTTTCTGTGCTATTTCTCCATTTCAATCATACTCAGGTCCACTATTCTTCCTGACAAAGTGCACAATCTCATGTTTTTCCATGTTATATTGAACCTGTCTAGTTTTTACCCATTCAATTAATCTGTGCACATCCTTCTGCAGACTGCTTGTGTCATCCTCACCTTTGGCTTCCAACTATTTTTGCTTGATCTGTCAAGTTGGCAATAGTAAATTAGCGTCTCCCACCCAAATTGTTAATATATATCACAAATAATTGTGGATCTCGAATAGATTTCCTGAGATAATTGACTTGTTAGAAGGTGCCATCCTGAAAATGCCCCTATTAACCCAAATCTCCGTCTTCTTAAATTCCTTCTTTCATATACAGATACATAAAGATGGTCAAAACATGGATATACAGTTGGAAAATAAAATAAAATGGAGAAACAGTTTGATAACACTAGTTTAGGCCATAGGATTTAGTGAGTTGTTCTCTTTCTATTCTTTTCAATCTTTTACTTTATTTGCTTTTGCACAAGGTTCTTTTCATACCTATGCACTATTTCATTAACTTGTTGAGAATTCATCCATTCACTGTCATTGAAGGTAGTCTTTTTCCTCCTTGAAAAGGGGATTTCCAGAGAGAGAAATGAGTAGAAGACAGCGAGCTGTTAATTGACATTTTCTAGTACATCCAATACTTAAGAGAGACACAGAGATTTTTTAAATGCTTTTTTTTGCTGTATGGATGGCTGTCTGTTGCAATAGCCCCACACAGGCCATAGTCATCTCACCAGGAACCTTATTTTGAAACCCAATTCTGTGATGTCTGCTTTGGACTCTCTATTCCGGGAAAAATGCATCACTGTGTACAATGGACAATGTGCTCCATTAAACATGACTTTTAAAATTGCAGACATTCTAACACACAGTCTCCTTAGTTGAAAGTATTCCATTATTTAATCCACCGTCCAAATAAAAAGACATAAAAAGGATGGGATATATATGCAAAAGAGATGGAATATGCAAATAGAGAAGTCTATGTGCTAGGGAAGTAATAGCACATGGTGGCTCCTTACATAAGCAAGAATATATTAGATACATAGGGGAGATGATTGTTTCGTGGTAATATCATTGGATTAGTAATCCAGAGGCCCAGACTAATGCTCTGAGGACATGGATTTGAATCCTACCAAGGCAACTGTTAGAACTTGAATTAAAATAAAATCTGGAATTAAAAGCGAGTCTAATGGCAACCATGTAAATAGTGTTGATTATTATAAAATACAGAGATGGAAATGTGTTGCTGGAAAAGCGCAGCAGGTCAGGCAGCATCTAGGGAACAGGAGAATCGACGTTTCGGGCATTAGCCCTTCTTCAGGAATGAGGAAAGTTGGTCCAGCAGGCTAAGATAAAAGATAGGGAGGAGGGACTTGGGGGAGGGGCGTCGGAAATGTGA
>NC_057723.1:19142370-19162205 GCF_004010195.1 Chiloscyllium plagiosum | reverse complement strand
CGGAGGCGAAGGCGGCGGAAGAATTGTTCGATGTCACGCCGCGTGTTGAATTCATCAATCCGGGAGCGTAGGGGAATGAAGTTGAGGCCTCTGCTGAGGACTGATCTTTCATCCTCAGAGAGGGGTAGGTCTGGAGGGATGGTGAAAACACGGCAGGGCTGGGAGCTAGGACCTGGTGTGGGGCTATAATACAGCTGATTAACTAACGTAGTTGAAGGAATGAATTCTGTCATCCTTATCCAGTCCAACCTATATGTGACTCCAGACCCACGGCAATGTTGTTAATTCTTAACTACCCTCTGAAATGACTCAGAAAGCCAATCAGTTTAAGGGTATCTAAGGATGAGCAACAAATGCTGGCCAGTGAGGCAACCTTCTTCACTGTCCACAACACTTCCAATTTTGGTGTCATCTGCAAAGTTACTGTACATACTCCCTATGTTCACATCCAAATCACTAATATAAATGACGAAAATCAGTGCACCCAGCACTTATTGTTAACACCAAATATGCCTTCATAGGCTCAAGCTGAAACAGAACTTTTGCAGTTCTCTTATTTAAATTCATTATGCCTGTGAATCTTATATCTGTGCCATTTTGCTTTAGATCCAACAATGACTTGAAATAATCTGTTTCTATTGATCCTGTTCCACTCCTTCATAATTTTAAAATGGCTTAATCCTATCACTTTGGCAAAAGTCTGATGAGGAAAGAAATCTAAACCAGATGCCAGGTAAGGACAGCACAATTAATTTAAATACAATTACAATATGTAATGATAATAGTTATTGACCCAGTTGAGGGTTTTTCTGCTAATGCAGGCACTTCAGTGAGACTTATTTCTCTCCATTAGACATTAACTTTGGATATGTAGCACTATGCATGGAGCCCCAAGAGAACAACAGATACGTTAATAAATAGTGGTATCGGGAGGTTTCTTATTTCCAGAATCTTAGATCTGACAGTGTATATGAATGACTGATAAAGACTATCACTTATAAAGCCAGGTTTAACAATACAGATGGATGTCTGAATTGATGCGTATTTGGAGATTACTACATCAATGAACAAATGTAGGAGTATGTTCGCAATAGCTGTATCAAAACAGAAAAGAAAAACTTCAAATGCTGTGATGTCGGTTGTAAATATTATGCCAGAAAAACTGTTCCGCCAATTTGGGAAGTATTGAGAATTGTGATATTTCGTAAATAACGTTTTATGTAGGAATATGAATAGACCACTCAGCATCTTAAATCTATTCTGTCATTCAATTGATCGTACCTGATCTGTTTACCCAGTGTTGCTCCAGACCCCTTGACACATTTCACTAATAAAAAGTGGTCAACCTTAGTCTCGAAAATTTCATTGATCCTATGCTCACCATCATTTATGACAGCCAATACCTTTTACTTAAAAAACGTTTTGTCTGATTTTATTCTTTAATAGCCCAGGTCTAATTTTGAGGATATGTAACATTATTCTGGATTCTACTGCCAGGGGTAACAGTATCTATCAAATTCCCTTATAGTTCTAAAAACCTTGATTAGATTTACTCTCGAATATCTCAGCTGCAGGTTGTACAAACCATGCTTAAGCAAATTTCCCTTATGATTTAATTGTTTAAAAACTAATATCATTTGGATGAATCTGCGTAGTAGTTTTTCTAATACCAATATATAATTTCCTGAGATTCTCTGCCCAAAATCCCCATGTACTCTAGATAGGGTTAGACCAATTCTGTAAATGATGGAAGCAAAATTTCCTAATTTTGGTATTATTTTTATCAAAAGCACTAAAGGATATAATGTGAACAGTATCTTTAAATTTTTTTCTGCACCATTAGATTAGTTTTTTGTAATCTGTACGTGTGAACAAAATTCATTTGCTCTTCCACAGCTTTTAGTATCTCATCATTTATGTTCCAATTTGCCTTTCTCAATGCAAAGTGAATAGCTTCACACTTTTGTATATTAATTCTCATTGACCATAGTTATATCCACTCACTTGGTCTGTTACATGCTTATAAAATCTAAAGTTCCCTTTTGAGCAGTTTGCTTTGTCTTCACACGTGGACACATTACTCCCTATTTCTTCATCCAAGTCAATTTTGTACGTTTTCAAATATTGAGAAAAGACTGCCTATCAACCAGGGAATATCTCCCTTACTCAGATTTTCTCTCTCTTACTCCAAATTATCAACTGAGAACACATTACCTCCTGTACCATGTATTTTTATTTTTGCTCATAATTCGCTGGATTAGTTCGGCATGACCCACAATTCACTAATCCATGCTGAGTTCTATTTATTAGCTCATAGCTGTTCAAGTGGTCATTCATTTTGTTTGTGATGGTGTGGTTGAGGGGATATTCTACTTTTCAATGTAGCATGAGGGAAATGGGCTGGCTTCTGGGAGAATTGGTAAGAAACTCCAAGGGCTGTAGAGTTTAAGTTTAAGCATGCGACATGAGCCTGATTTTCCAGATTTGAGTCAGGAACAGATCAATCTGATCTCTGAGCCAGTGCAGGGTGGGAGTGATCTGTTCCCAATCTCAGAGCAACAGTCCATTTAAGGGGAAAGTTTGATCTTAGACTAGCAGGGATGTGGGATTGGATCTCCTGATGGCTTTAAACAGAGACAAAGCAGCTGGTGGGGTTTGATCAGTAATGAGGGAGGAACCCTAACCCTGTTATGGGTCTGATCTGTTTGTGCAGGGGCACTTGATGGTGGGGGAGCGGGGGTGGAGTTAGCGTTGACGGCCCCGACAATTTCAATGAAGACACTGACCGTATCCTGAGGCTCTCTTCATCTTGCTGAACTTGTTAGTTTCCTAGGCACAAGACAATTCATTGGCCACTGAAAATCTACCAGGTGAGTTACATTTGAAACTTCCAACTTCATCAATATGTTGGGATGCTTGATTGTTATATTAGCAAAAAATGGAGGCTGATGTTAACATCCCAACTTACTCGAAATGTATACCTATTTAACTCCACCACATGTACAGAATCTGACACTTGCTCATCTCAGAATTTCTCCTCAGTCTTTGGTGTCAAATTCCATGAACTTCCTCGCAGTTTGATGTTCCTCTGATGGGATAATTGTGACTCATTTTCCTTTCCACCATTTTTAAATAATTAAGTGACACGTGTATTATTCTACATCAAAAGGTATAATTTCTCAATTAATAAAGCTTTGGAAAATAAGTCTATCATATCGACAAGTTTCTCATCTATTCATTTTAATACTCTGGGGCAGAAACTATCAGCTCCTGGAGTTTCATCTATTTTAAGGTTCAATGGGCCAGACCTTGCTGGAACAATAATAGTATGTCAATGGTGCACATTTATATTAAGAAGAAAATTGCTCAACAAATTCCAGGGTTTAAGAGAAATGCCATGAGTTTTGAATCTTCAAAATTTGCTGTTAATTTATGCAGCTCCACTCGCACTTTCACATAACACCAACTTGCCGTTAATCTCTCTACTTTTAAGGAAGCACAGAATTTCCAGAATAATTTCATACTTAACTCACTGCAGAAATTTTCAGTTGGAAATGAACAGTTTAAGTGCCTTTTTAATGACGTGATCATTGATTGGCATAATATTAACAATCTCTCAGACTCAGAAAGGGAATGAACTGAACTGTTCAATCTCATTGCTGCAGGTACTTTATTCATAAAGTTCTTGGTACTGCTGGCATTTGTCCTCTTCCTTCAATATAAAAACAAATGTATATTATTGTTTAAAGTGCAAAAGTGTTATAGCAACAGGTCAGAAGTCCAACTTATTGTGGATATTCTTGAAATACCAAAATATGTTTTTTATTTAAAAGAGGACTGATAGCGCAAAATACCTGTGAATGGAAGTTAAGTGGTGGTTCAGGAAACTGATGGGATATAACATTTGAAGTGTCAAAGAAGCTTCAAACAGACTGGACAGTGATATTTTCTGACTGCCAAATCAGGACTGACAAACACCTGCTCAGCTGACAGCCAAATTCTGCAGATTATGAAGAACAACATTAACTCTGCTTTTCCCTCCACAGATGCTGCCAGGCCTGCTAAGTTGATCCAGCACTTTCTGCTTTCACTTGTTCTACTTGTTTGTTGAATGTGGAAAGCCAAAGTGAGCATGTAAGGGTATTGCAGTGACTGATGCCAATTGGTGTAACATGTTTTAAAGCATGCTGGATGAATTAATACAATTCTGGCCCTAAAGACAACAGGTATTACTTGATCCACAATCTCAAAACAGCTTTGGATGTATCAAACAACAAATGTTACATACTGAAACAAAACATGTTTTGATATCAGTGTGATGCCAACTTAATGAAAACACAACTGGAAACTTCGGAAAGATAACTAAGATACCCAAATATTTGGATGAAAATCAACCCTGATACAAGTGATAGCTAAAGAGTTTCAAAATCAAAGTTGTTTATAAGTGTGTTTTTGCTTTGGTTTGCTAACCTTATGTTGAAGCAGAATTCTGTATAATTTACTTGTATAATACAGACAATCCTTTAGTATCTAGTTGTATGTGCTACTGTGTCATCCATTCAAATAAAAAAAGGTTTCTTAATAAATGATTTCACATACTGGGAGCTGCTACAGGGATAATATTGCCAGCTTTTTAATACCAGGTGATAACAGTTGCTGTTGGCAGATCTTCTCCTTTCAATGATTGTGATATTGAACTTTTCACAGTGGGATGCTGATTTTAAGCAGTCTCGTGCAGACAAATTCCATTTCTGTCTTTGCGATAAACCCAGAACAAACAGGGTCTTATGGAGCAGTGGTAGTGTATCTACCTTTTGGACCAGGAGGCCTGGGTTCAAGTTCCACCTGCTCCAGAGGTGTTTTATAAAATGTCCGAGCAGATCAATTAAAAATATCTGAATCAGAAATGAGAAACATCCAGCACATCTCCCATCTTATCTCAACTCAGCTCTGCTGTAAAACATTCCATAACTCTTAATGTGAAACTAACCTCCCTCAGCTACTCCTCCATTCCCTAACATATCAAAGAAATGGGCTTTCAATATATACACTGCTGATATCCATTAGTTGTTTTAAATCTTTCGTTGGATGTGAGCATCAGTGCTAAAACATTGTTTTTAAAGAGAAACAAAAATAGAAACCACTGTAGAAACTTCTTCAGAGGGGACAATGGATCCAAAACATTGACTGTGCTTTCTCACCACAGACGCTGCCAGACCTGCTGAGTTTCTCCAGCTTTTTCCATTTTTGTTTCAAAGCATCTGCAGTTCTTTTTTTTTGCCTTTGAAGAGGTGGTGTTGAACCACATTGTTACACTATCAGCACTGTTCAAAAGGGGGTTTTATGATTTTGACTCAGCTAGAGTGAAGAAATGGTATTGCAATTCAATCTTACAATGCTGTGTGGTGTTATGACAATGGATTAAAACCCTGGAATATTGCAAAAGTTTTTAGTTTTTAATTCAATAATCTGTTTTCTTTTAATATGAGCACTGCTATATGAACTGCAGGCATGAAGTCTATGCCCCTCTGGCACAAATAATGTGTGGAACCGATGGGCTATAACATCTGAAGAACTTCAAACAGAGAAAGAGAGAAAGAGAGAGAGAGAGAGAATCAGAAACTTGAGATAATGAGGGGCTGCAGAACCCCTGCTCAACAGCAAGCCACCTCTGCAGTTTATGACCTAAACTGCAGGCACATTTTGTATTTTTCTCTTTGAAAAATACACAGGGGTTAAAAAGACAGTTTCAGCTCTGCAGGAGTATGCTTGTGAGATTGAAGTTTGTGTGTGTACCAGGCTATGTTTAACAGTAAAGAGTGGTTGTGTGCTGTGAAGGTCACTGCCAACGAATTATCCCAGGGTCACACCTTCATTGCATATAAAGAACTTCTCAGTCTGACTGCTGAAGAGAAACTCGTTATCAATCATAATCTGTTTATTGGTCTGTTCTCGTGTTACCCAAATGACTACTAACTACTATATGGCTTCCATGTTTTATGCCACCTTCCTTCTTGGAGAGAAGGGTTAAATTTACTACTTTCCAGTTTAAGGGAACCTTACCTGAATTGAGGAAACTTTGAAAAATTATTACCACTGTATTTACTATCACATTCATAACGTCTGTTAAGACTCTAGGCTGAAGTCTATCTAGATCCGAAGACATGTCAGCTCACAGTTCCAGTTCGCTTCATACCACTTCCCACGTGATTTTACTTTCACTAAGCTCTCTCCCTTCCACCTCTTGAATAAACTCATTTCTAGAATGCTTCTTTTATCATCTGTAGTGAAGACAGAAGCAAAATATTGATTTTACTTTCACTAAGCTCTCTCCCTTCCACCTCTTGAATAAACTCATTTCTAGAATGCTTCTTTTATCATCTGTAGTGAAGACAGACGTTTCGGGCACAGGCCCTTCTTCAGGAATATCAGGAGATTCGAAGTTTCGGCCGCAGGCCCGTCTTCAGGATGAAGGGCCTGTGCCCGCAACGTCGAATCTCCTGTTCCCTGGGTGCTGCCTGGCCTGCTGTGCTGTTCCAGCAATAAAGTTTCAACTTTGATCTCCAGCATCTGCAGACCTCACTTTCTCCACCATGACCAATTCACCTAACTTGCATATCTTTGGACTGTGGAAGGTAATAGGAGTACCCAGAGGAAGCCCACACAGACACAGGAAGAATGTGCAAACTCCACACAGACAGTCACCCGAAGGTGGAATCAAACCCAGGTCCCTGGTACTGTGAGGCAGCAGTGCTAACTATTGATCCACAACACCACCCCATGGTGGAATTTGTAGAAGCTCACAGATGTGGCCTCATTCAGTGTTCACGTGTTTTGACTTTGAAACAGCCAGCAGTACAGCTTTATACTTTAAACAAGATAAAAGGTCAGATTCAGTCCTTGCAATGGTTGAATGTATATGAATCGTCTGAATTCCCTTTGTATGTGGACTAGTAGGTAGAGCCAAACACTTGGCATAAACACAGTCGGATTGCAATCACAGTTGAATCTGTAAGCGTGGTCATGTGACTGCTGGGAGCCACTATGTAAGATTCCTTGTACCCAGTTTCAAGATCGATCCACAAAATATGTGATATAACTACACATTAGTGACTGTAATATTGACAACCTGCGAGCTATTCCTTAATTTATACCTTTGAGTATAAGATCCATTGGTTGCCAGTTTAGGTGAAGATGCTGAATTGATTGCATTATTTGGACCCCAACTGGGGAAAGCTGATGCCAATTGGCATCGATCAAAAGTAAATGTCATTTGTGGCATATACCCTTGCCCAAAGATGAAGGTTCATCGGTTGTTCTATTCGTTAGCTACTTGATCGGCAGTAAATGTATTTTATCTCATGTAGGTATGATGGGAAAGTACAGCTTGAAAGGGTAGTGGAAGCAGTTTGTAAAGGAATTAGATATAACATTAAATGGACAACAAAATTCAGGACAATGTAAAAAGGATGAAGTGGGTCTAGGTGGATTCAGCAGACAGACGGTAGGAATGTCTTAGGGCAAGTGGCTTAATTATTCCATCAATTGGGTGGCATAGTTTAATAATTCTGAGGTCTGAAAAAGATAACTGTGAAAAAAGATGAATTTAGGAAAATATAAATCTATAGCGTTAAAGAAAATCCAATCCAGTTTGACAAAATATCTTGTCAGCGTGAATTAGTAGTGTCTTACTTCATAAGTTTGTCAAGTTACAGCTTTTGAGAATAAACATCATTTTTCTCCATGGTTAAAGTTAATTATTCTGGCTGTCTTTGATGCAAGTCAATGAGAAGTAATTTACCAACAGGCCAGCTAATCAGCTTAACTAAGTGGAAATTATGCAAATAATATACAAAAGCACTCACACTGTTGTGTGTAAAATGGCACAGAAACAAGAAAATAAACATTCTCTGACAGATGAAGGGTCAGCAGTGCTTGAAATGTTGAAGCATTTTTGGCATAAGAAATAAAACTATGAATCTCATTGGAAGCAGTCAAGGAGTCTCAATAAATTGAACAATGTGTGTGTAAATGTGTGCCCCACATTTTACAAACACATAAAATCCATAGCACTGAAACAGGCCCACTGATCTACACTGGCCTTTATTTTCTACTTAAGTCTTCTCCTATCCTATCTACATCCTTTCCATCACAGCCCCTCAGAATATCTTTCTTTTTCTTTATCTCTCATGTACTCACCTCATTTCTCTTTGATAGCATCGAGGCTATTTGATAGGTGAGGGTCATCTTTAATCTGTAAAGGTGTTTTCCAGCTCAAGAATTCAGAATGGGTATTGAAGAAGATGATAGAGACAGTGCTAGAATATAGCTGACCTATGCCACAGCTGAACCAGAATATTGTGGAACAAACATAATAAAGAGAGATCAGTAAAGTTGGGATTATTCTGCTTCAATGAGAGAAAGGAGATTCAGGGAGGGATTCAAAACCAAATAGAGTTTCAGTTGAACTATCAGGGAGGAACTTTGATCGAGCAAGTGGGTTTGTGACCAGAGTTCATCGATTAAAGCAATTAGCAAGACAACGGAGGAGAAATATTTACGCACAGAGGGTTATTAATATATTTTATGTGAAAGGATGAAATAAACAGATTTTTATAAGAATTTTTCAAAAGGCAATTGGACAAAAGATTTTATTAAGCCAGAGAGAGTTCAAAAGAAATTTACCAGGACGTTGCCAGGTATGGAAGGTTTGAGTAATAAAGAAAGGCTGGATAGACTGGGACTTTTTTCACTGGAGGTTGAGGGGTGACCTTATAAAAGTTTATAAAATAATGAGAGGTATAGATAGAGTTAACGCTAGTTGTCTTTTCCCTAGGATGGGGGATTTCAAGGCCAGGGGCACATTTTTAAGAGATTTAAAAAAGACATGCGGGGCAATTTGTTTGCACAGAGTGTGGTTCGTGTGTGGAATGAACTTTCTGATGAAGTAGTGGATGTGAGTACAGTTGCAATGTTTAAAAGACATCTGGTTAAATACACAAATAGGAATGATTTGGAGGGATATGGGCCAAGAGCAGGCAGGAGGGACTAGTTTACTTTGAGATTATATTTGGCATAGACTGGTTGGACTGAAAGATCTGTTTCCATGCTGTATGACTCTATGATTCTATGACTCTATGTATTTAATTTGCAACAGTTAGAGAGGAATGCTGGGGTATGGGAATAATTGAAAAGCCCATTTAAAGAGCAGCACAATTATGGTACAGTAGCTTGAATGTCAGTGCTGTCAGAGTGTCCAGGGGAGTTTTTCACAGGGACGGGAAAGCAGATTTATTTAGGGAGCTCAATCCATGAAAAGTGATATAATATCAGGAACCTGAAATTATCACATCCTCTTCACTGTGGGGATATTGTGGTGGAGTTCGGGGGTGGGACTGAAAGGTGAGCATGAATCCTTCACACAGCAATCAGCCAAGTCATTAACATAATCAAGGAGCTCACTAAAGTACTGCCTAAACCTTGTAATACACAGGATTTGATAGCTGAAACTTTATTGCTGGAACAGCACAGCAGGTCAGGCAGCATCTAGGGAACAGAAGATTCGACGTTTCGGGCACATGCCCTTCTTCAGGAACAGTTTTAGAGTCATAGAGTCATACAGCATGGAAACAGACCCTTCGGTCCAACCCGACCTGAAACTGGTTTGTTTAAAATTCTCAATAAATGTTTTGAACTTGTGTGAGATTGTGTCAATCATAATTTCTGGTCTCCAAATTTAAGAAAATGATTAAGCTCCTTGAAGTCATATTCACTGTCACCTCAGCTCTTGATTTTGTCTATAAATAGTAATTGATAGGAAAGAACACAAGTGCTCCTGAAAAAAAAAGACATATTTTACCTAAGGTTTTCATCTTGTACTCATCAGGACATTTGTTATGAATACAAAATTCAAGGAAACAATTAACATTCATACTGCATGACAGTACAGATGTTTTGGCAAATTTGTTGAGGTATTGCCATGGAGATTTTGCCCAATAATGCTGATTGATAGTTAACAGCCAAACTTTGTTAAATTTTAAACCAGCCAAGTTGATTCTTATTGGTCAGAGCATTGTCCTGAGCAATGAACCAGCAAATGGCTGTCAGGTATTTTGTTGATTTGAAACATATGCACTGCACGTTCTGTTTGTAAAGAACAAGGCCTATATGTTAATATATGTAGCTTCCAGTTCAAGAAAATGCCCCACACTCAGGCCCGACTAACAACCCTCAATTGGTTGTCAGCATAATTCTTCACACATTCTGGATTATACAGCAAATGTTGTCCAATTGCATAATCACATCTCACACTCTGTTGTGAGTTTTACTGTCATGCATTAGTTGCATACAGTCAGCACCATTTTTGTTGTGAACAACTGGAGGGACATGCTGTTTGACAGAATCCATCGGTTTTTGGGATGGACAGCTTTGATATCTGCGATCACACTGACACTGAAATTCATGGACCACATTATTCATCTGCGTGTTAGGCAGAATTTCTTTTTGGTTTGACGGCAGTATAGTGTTAATGGAAAACACCAGCAAAGTGAACCAGCTATCTCCATCTGTTGCTCAAATGTTTGAGATACCTTACCCTTCCAGGGTAATCTGAAATCGACTGGGAGCCCTTCTGGATCAAGCATACCCACTTTAGGGCAATCTGTGACTGTACAATGGAGAGCAAGAAATGGCCTGATAAGAGATGCCAATATCCTGCAGGTGGCAGAGGGCAGTTAAGAGTCAATCCCATTATTGTTTATCTGAAGTCACACGTCAGCCTTACCAGGTAAAGGTGGCAGATCAAAGGGCATTAGTTAATCAGGTTTTTATTTTTGGATAGTTTCACTGGCACTATTACTACAACTAGCTCTGAGTTCCAATTTTGTAAATTAGATTTCAAATTCCACCAGCAACCACATGGGAATTTGAACATGAGAACATAGACTATTAGTCCAGGCCTCTGCATTACTAGCTAAGTGATTTTATTCCTGTATCACCATCTCCCCAAGGTTTTGTTTTTGAGATAAATAAACGTCTTAATAGTTTGTCTTGCATTAGGATCAACACTTAGAGAATCAAAGAAGGATTTTTATTACTGGCTTAGGGATTTTTTTTGTAGAATTGTAGTATTTCCTATCACCACCTGCATAAATCTTGTACTATGAAATTGATCTGTGGATTGTGTTTGTCTGACCTGTTTAATATGATTTTCCTTTGATACAATTAGATTATAGGTAAAAGAATTAATCAAGCAATTCCAGGGAATGTATCGAATCTGTGATTGTGAAATAGTCACTATTATAAGTGCACAATCAGTCTGGCTTGAATTTTCTGCCAACTGGCAGAATCTTGTCCAATTTTACTCTCGTACCCATATGAATCCAATACAGACAGATGTAGCAATCATCTTCTCTTCCAACTAATTAAAATAAATCTGGGTTGACTTCAATCAGCTTCCTTGGCTTCAGTTTGCAGTACTAAACTACTTCTAACGTGTCGCTGAAATTAACAAAACTGGCAGGTGTGGAAATGGAAGTGGAATGGCACAGTAAGGAGTAATTTTCTGAGGCTGCTTTTCAGATGCATTAAGAGGTCAGTACATGGAGTCTACCTTGGCCTGTAACCAGTGATGTACCTTTGAATGCTTCATGTAATGCTTACTGCCTAAAGAAAGAAACATTCGATTCTCCAGCATGGACATTAATTACTTACTTGGAGATAGACCCATACATACAATTTTAGCAGATACTATTAAAACAATACTAACAATGTATTGCAAGTACAGAAGCATGAGGATGCATCCACCTCTGATAGAATAAATCTGCTCAGTTAAGGTGCAGCCTTCTAATCATATGGCAATCCTATACACATGACATTTTTTCCTGCTCTTTCCCTGAAGCCCTGCAATTTTTTCCCTTCAACTATTTATCAAAATTCCCTTTTGAGAACCTCAATTGAACCTACTTTCACAATGCTTTCAGGCAGTGCTTTCCAGATCACAGCCACCCTTTGTGTAAAAAAAATTTTGTGTGTTGCCTTTGGCTCTTTTATTAAGTACTTTAAACTGTGTTCTCTGGTTCTTGACCTTTCGTCAATGGAAGAATTTTTTCTCTATCTTTATATGCTCTCCGTATTTTTTCTAGAAGGAGAACAACACAGTTTCTCCTATATATATATATATTATATATATATATGTATATATAGAACATAACTAAATGCCCTCATCTGTGGAACCTTTATGGTCAATCTCTTCTGCATCCTCTCTCCTGCCAACACAAGATTATTTGGCCAGTATTATGACATAATACTCTATTGTTACGACACGGGGTAAGTCTCCTGCTTAATTTAAAATCAGCAACACAGAAAAGATTTATCTCGTGCAGTAATCTGTAAAATTCAAGTGGCCAAGAACTATTTAAAGTAAAAAATTAACAACTTTATTTCTTAAATTATAACAGAGAATAATTAACTAACAACTATTTACAAGTCCTTACTCTAACCTAACTCTTACCTTCCCTTCTATAATATTAGTCCAATAAAATTCCCGAATACGATTTACAAGGCAAAATGTCTTATCTCAAAACCAGGCAGCTTTCATTCTAATCTGTATTTTCTTTGTCTTGGGGATCCTGCTTCACAGTTTACTGTTCGATAAAAGGTGCCTTTTAAGAGAGCTATTTTCTGGGGTTTGTGCAGATGTCATTGGCTTGGCAGTTCTCCTCTCAACTGTTCAAATTTTCCCCGGTCTATTCTCCCAAAGCATCAGATTGTGTCATTGGCTTTTAAGATTGGAACTTGATATTTTTCAGGGCATAATTTAAACTGATTGGCCTAATTCAAACCTGTTTGTCATTTCCAGGCAACCAGATAATTTAGCTTTAGGCCAAACATTACATTGTTACCTTATTGAGAACACTTGGTGCTGTCACGTAGCTCTATCAGCTTTTAACTCTCTTAAAGGTACAGTACACCCCACATCTTCACGACACTATTTGTGACTGGACCTGTGTCATATCTTTTACATCCTAACTTCCTTGTTTCTATGAGCCAGACTTTCTCTTTGAGAAAATTGCCAGTTTTCCTAACAGATGTCCTGATGTTGCAATCCCAGCTCCTTCCTGGCAATGCTTATCCACCTCATTTCCATGATGAGTTTGTGGGATTGAGCTAGAGACGGAATCGTCACCTCATGAAGCAAATCCATGCAACAAGAGTAGTTGGATGCTGAGGAGTCCAATTAGAAAGCTCAACTCCATTCATTGGGACAATCCTATCCATAAGTGACAGACATGCAAACCTTCATCCCTCTTACATTCCACCTTCACATCCACATACCCCATCCATGTCACCTCCATACACACAACCCTCAAACTCCCTAATTACCCCTTCATACTCTCTAGGCCCCTTACCCAGGCTCATAAGCCCTGTAATATTTGTAAGTTTGAGAGATATACATCTAAAGGATAAAGTGCTCGAATACTTTAACACTTTCACAATGGCAGTCAATTTAACAGATACTTACCATTTCATTTTAAAGCTCCATAATCAATCACAATATTAATAACATACATAATTTCACATGTTATATTACATGAAAAGTTATGAACTTCTTCAAAATTACTCGTCAAAAGATTTCTGACTCCAGAACATGGTTTCCTGATGCTCAGAGCCCTTCTGAATTCTTGAGGTTCACACAAGCTTCAGAAACCCAACCAGCTCACTGAAAATATCAAACTCAGTGAAATACAAAATCAAAGTAGACACAATATAGTCATTTCTGCTATAACGCGGTAGTTCTGTTCTTGTGCAACCGTGTGTTATAAGAAAGTTGCATAATAGCAGCACCATTTAAACAAATGGGACTAGAAACGCCTTATCACCAATAAATGCTTTAAAAGTTCACATTATAGAAATAGTATCCCCAATTTGTCAATTGTGTTATAGCAAATTTGCATTAATGAAGTGCGTATTATAACAGAATGACTTGTATGGCTATGCAACATGAACATCAAGTTGTGTGTGCATTGAGTCATAATTCACTCGGTTTTCCATTCCAGTCAGATAGGTGTCTGGTGCGAATAGGGTTGCATCTTGATTCGACTGGACTCTATGTGATTCCAGCTCTCCAGTCTATGATTGACACTCGATACATAGGGGACTGCGAATGGTTATATGATAAGTGTCATTGTTATACCCATATACTGGAAGCAAATTTTTGTTTTTAGGTTTTGAGCACTGGAGACAAAACATACTTGTGAACTGCCTTGAGATGTTTTACTGTTTTTGAGGTGCTTTAAGATGTAAATTGTTGTTATACTATAATTTTTAAGGAGAAAAGAAAGCCTGCATCAGGCAATATGTTGCTGTTTCCATGACCAGCTGCAATATTTCTCTGCAATAGTTAAAATTGTAGATTGAGGGCTATTGGGAGCAAGACTATATCAGACAACTCATTGTTCTTCTGTCTCTTAATAGTCATCTAACTGCTGGAATCTCTTTGTTCCATGATCCCAGTCTTTGAGTAAGACTGAAGTTTCCAAAGATGGAAAGCAGTGCTTGTGGTGAACTTCCTAATCAGTTGAATGTTTGCAGTTCACAAAGGCACACACACAAATAATGCACAGCAATCTAAATAGTTTTGGTAAACACTTACATTCTCACTACCAATGCATATGTTAACAAACAATGAAATGCCACATCCCTTAAATCTCATTGCTACATTTGATTTACATCCTTCTGCCCAGTCCCAGTAGATTTTTCTATGGAAATATTATTCAGCATAGAATACTTCATAAGAACAGGTTGTGAGACAGAGTCTGAAAACTCACCCCTGAGGTGATCACTTACCCTCCTCTTCCCAAATGGAATGAGATTTGACAGAAGCAGTTGACATGCTATGTACCTTAATCTCTTTCCCTCCATGGCACACACAGAGTTGCACGTGAGAGCAACTGCCTCCTGTAAAATAATCTTGAAGTATTACCATCCACATGGTTTAAAGTATTTTGGGGAAGAAAGACCTAGGTCTGCATGTGCCAACTCTTCCTTGTGCCTTTTGAATAAGTGAAAAAGACTGGAACAATATCTAATTTCAGTTTCAAAGCCTTGGGACCAATGAAAAGTGGAAGGATGCTTACACCGTGTTAGATTAGAATGATAAATATTTTTCAAAATTTCACAAAACAAAGGACTGATAGTGAAGATTATGAGTTGGTCTCTGTATTGTTGTTCCACTTTAGCATTACAATTGAAAATATTGAAGAAAGCAAACATTGTGTACATGCATATTGTTATTGTCTGCTTTAATCCTGGAGAGAACAGGTTTTCACACAGCAGAGATTAATGAGAATTGAGCCGTGGTTATCACCAACACTGTATCATGGGACTGATGCAATGTTTTAAAGCTGCACACAGTTTGAATATGCTTTGGAAGAATGGCTTGAATTCCCCAGAAACCCAACAGAACAAGTGATTGGTTTAATGGAAAGAGAAAAAAAAACATTCTATGTGTGTTGTTTTGATAACATTTCTTTTCAGTCCTGCCCATTATTGCTAATAAGGGAGCTTTATTTTATTGTGTTCTAAAGCAAATATGCTTTTGTGGAGACAGTTTCATATCCTTAATGAATTGCAAATATTACACCACCACCAAGTTGGATTTATAAAATATTTTAAAACATCCCTTGACACTTCACAGAGGGAAAATAAATAAACACAAAGCATAAAGAGGACGAAGTCAGGGGAAAAATGTAACTTGATGAATGTCTTTAAACATGTGGAAAAAATAAAAGGGGGAGCTTCATGAAGGGAAACCAAGAGAATCAGGCAGCAACTTCGAGATTGGAGAAGAAGAAATATTGCATTACAGGACCAGAATTGGAGATGGAATGTAATGGTCACAGAGCTGAAGGAAGAATTTATTGAAATGAATGGAAGATCTATTTTGATACCTGACAGCAGACTTTTTTTCATGAGTGAAGTGTGTTGAGAAGGAAGATTGGGATATCAGTGACAAGGATACCTTGCATTCAGATCACCACACCACACTCAGTTCATTAGAAATAGAACTCAAGAGACACATTCGTATTGAAACTTATAGTTGAAGATATCATGTGACATTACAGAAGTTTAGAAACTATCCTGCTATGATGGAATGCAAGAATAATGTGCACAGAGGAAGTGCTTCTTAAAATGTTCAGGGACTACTTTTTTTTTGACTAAGTTGAAGTTGCGTAATTCATTTTGGAGGGATTTACACCGTGAGGCCTAAATAGTTTCCTTGCTTTATCTTACTGCACTTGCTGCATTAATGACCTAACCTGCCTCTCAGGCATCCCTCATGTCCAATTCCATCCGCGTTCACCACACAGTGTTTCTGCAACAATTTGTTTTTCCACAGAAACTCATCAAGGACTGGCATCTTTTGCACCTGCACCATCCTGAAAAAGCCATCCTGCTTGCTCAAGGATAGATTGTGAACATGTCAGGGAAAGGAAGAGGGCACCAATATTCTCAACAGGCACCTGGTGATCTTGTTTGAGGGGGTACTGCAGAGGATGTCATGCCACCCTGGCATGCTCACAGCAACTCTAAAAGTCCATTCACTGACATTGTTCAAAGCAGTGACTTCTTATTTCAGAAGTTGCTGTCTTCCAAGCAGCCCAGGGATCCACACAGATGTCTGAGTTTGCTACTTAGGTCAGTACGATATCAATGGTCCAGAGAAATGGGAAGCAAAGTTATACGAATGTCAATTACCTTCTTCACTTCAGAAGGGAAAGTATTACCTTTTTTTAAAATCATACCACTGTTGCTGTCACATTGCATCACTATACTGATGATCAAGTCTGGACTGATAGGTGGTAATTGGTTGTTGAATTCGTCTTGCTGTTTGTGTACAGGACATATCTGAACAATAGAGTCATAGAGTCATAGAGTCAGAGAGATGTACAGCATGGGAATGTAGATGCCAGTATTGCAGCTGTTGAATCGGATAGGAGTCCACAAGTTCTGGAGCAAGTCTTCAGTTCTATTATCAGAATATTGCTAGGCTCCACAATCTTTACAGTATCCAAGGCCTCCAGTCGCTTCTTGATATCCTCAAAGTGAATCAAATTGATTGAAGGCAGCCATCTGTGAAGCTGGGGACCTTATGTATCATCCATTTGGCATTTCTGGCTAAAGGATGTTTCTAATGCTTCAGCCTTATCTTTTGCACTGATTTTCTGGGCTCCTCCGTCTTTGAGGATGGGTATATTTGTTTGAGGGGCAAGGCAGTCTTTACATCTCACAAGAAGTGTGGAATGGTAACTGCTCATCCCTCGCCCTTCCCCCACCATCTCTGCTCTTCCAGTCAAATATCAGATGGCCAAATAGTATTGTTGACATATTGGAGACCAACAGCAGGTATGGGAGGGGTGGTCTCTACGCAAATTGACACTGTGGGCAAGGGGCTGTCCTGCAGCCAGCCAGCATGGTACCATCACAAACAGAAAGTTGGTCACAGCTAGAACTGTGAAGATCCCCTGTTCTCAGAATCAGCCTTTATTTTATACTGAAGAATAAAAAAAATTTCTAGGACTGACTCATATAAAAAAGACAGATAGAAACTGTCAACCACCCCAGCTGATTCTGTTGAGCAACAATAATTTGTAGATGATAAGGTTTCTGCGTATCACATTGCCTGTTAACTGTTTCAAAATGGCAGGTGGGCTGCTGATTTCCCCACCTGTTTACCTTTGTACTTCGGGAGACTGACATGACAGCAAACCTTTACCAACCAGCACCATCACACCAAATGTTTTGTCCATGAAAAGGGGGTGATTGGTCAGCATGGCCAACTTACAAATGTACAATCCAGACACTGTTTTCTGTTCAGTCTCAGGAACTGTTTGCCACCTCTACATTAGTATCTTCCTGTTTTGGGGGGGGGGGTGCTCAGAGTTGTCACTCAATGTCAGGTCTTGCTTCTTTGAGATTCAACTTTATCTGATGAGTTGGCCTTCATGTTATAAGAATAAGGAGTTTATAAAGGAGCTTCAGTTGTCTACTTTAAACGAAGCAATTTAAGGAAATCTGTGCGTTCCTAAAAAAAGGAAACAAAAATGATCTCACCAATGCAGTATAATGTTTTTAATTTGACTAACATCAAGGTTTTGAAGACATACAGGGGAAGCTACTGCATTCTTAAGTGTCATGGAAATACAATAATTTACGACATATCTCCGTTAAAGCAATGGAGAGGAAGGGGAACTGTTAAGTTGGAGTCTGTTTTTACACTGTCAAAACAAGAGAATGATTTCCTTGAGCAGTGAAACCTAAAGCTCAGTATTGTAAGCGTTAAATCAATTGGGTTTTTAGAGCAGTCAAGCAGGATAAAGCTGGTGGTCTGTTCTGAAATACCCACTGGGGGGAAACTTCATACAAATAAAAATTGCACATGTCTACAGAAAATAAATACCTTCTTAAAAATAATTTTGAAGCGAACCCAATGATTGCTGGATTTAATGCTCCAAATCCCTGTGCTTAAACCCAGCAATCATCGTTCTGTGTACTCTAAATAAAAAGATGAGCCAGCTTAAAATGGCTCTAAAGGACACAAACTTAAACTGCATCAGAGGTTAAATGCCAGACTATCTCCCATGACTGCATGATTTGTGGAGCTTTACTCCAATATCTGGTCTTATTGGGGAAAAGCAAGAGCAAGCAAAGATGATCAATGTCTTCTTTATTAAAAGAATATAAGCTTACATAATTTTTTTTCTTCTGAATCAGAGGACTTACATGCAGATAAATTCTTGAAGCCTGTGATCACATGAGCAAAGTTTGTTCATCCAACATCTGATGTGCTTTGTTGATCACAACCTTGAGGACAGATATTGTTTTATCAGGTTATTACTTTATTGCAATTAGAACGATGACATGGCCACGTGCCACAAGGTAACAGAGAGTCGATAAGTTTGAAACTTTTTTTTTTTGGCATTTCCATGTAATTCCATGATTTCCTTGAATGTCTGATTCCAGTTTGTAAGCAACGTTTTAAGATAAACTGAGGCCCATGGTGATGAGCTTATGCCAAAATGTTGATGTTCCTGCTCCTCGGATGATGCCTGACCTGCTGTGCTTTTTCAGCACCACACTCTTGACTCCAATCTCCAGCATCTGTAGTCCTCACTTTCTCCTGAGGCCCATGATGGGATGGGTACACAAGTAATTGGCAGATAGAAAGAGGAGAACAACTCTTTTCAAGGTGGAGAGAAAATTGCAGCGCTACGCTCTTAAGCACTGGCCATGGGATTACAACTCTTTTTCAATATAGATGAATGATCCGGACTTGGGTACATAGGGCATAATTTTGAAGTCAGTAAATGGCAGGAAATTTATTAATAAATGAAACAATGAAGTGGTAATCAACAGATGTCAGGAGAAAGCTAGTGCTTCCAAATAAACTTGCTGGACTATAAGCTGATGTTGTGTGATTTTTAACTTTGTCCACCCCAGTCCAACACCAGCTCCTCCAAATCAGGAGAATATAGATGAGTGAAATAGCCAGAGCAATGACAGACAAAACTTGATGCAAAGAAGTATGAAACTATTCATTTGGATAAGAAAGGTGAGATAATATACACTAAATGTTTTCATTTTAAAGGGGTTAGATGAAATGAAAGACCTGGGTGTACATATAAAAATCTTTCAACATGGAAAATCAAGTTAAGACTTCAAATAAGGCTTCATTGACTATATAAATAGAGACATGGAGCCCAAAAGCAGGGAAGTTGTGATGAACCTGTTTAAACGATTGCTTTGTACCCAGCTGGAGAATTGTGAGTAATTCT
>NC_057723.1:19073471-19142046 GCF_004010195.1 Chiloscyllium plagiosum | reverse complement strand
ATAGCTACCTGATGAAGGAGCAGTGCTCCAAAAGCTAGTGCTTCCAAATAAACCTGTTGGACTATAATCTGGTGTTGTGTGATTTTTAAATCTGGATGAAGAAACTGAGAGCATTGTTACTAAATGAAGGATGAATGGAGATACAGTAGTGTTGATAAGGCAGGAATGCTGCAGAAGGACTTGGACAGGTTAGGAAATTGGGCAAGGAAGTGGCAGGTGGAATGCAATGTGGAAAAGTGTGAGGTGATGCACTTTGGTAGAAATAATTGAACTGTCAACTGTCAAAATCTGAAGCACAAAGGGACTCAGGAGTTTTCGTTCAGGCTTCTCTTAAGGCTAACATATAGACTCTGTTGGCAGTTAGGAAGGAAAATGCAATATTAGCATTAATTTCAAGAGGACTAGATATAAAGAAGAACATTACAGCACAGGAACATGCCCTTCAGCCATCCAAGCCTGAGCCGATCCGTATCCTCTATCTAAATCTGCCACCTATTTTCTAAGGATCTGTATCCCTTTGCTCCCTACCCATTGATGTATTTGTCTGAATGCATCTTAAATAACACCATCGGTCTTGCCCCTACCACCTCAGCTGGCAACGCAGTGCAGGCACCCACGACCCTCTGCGTGAAGAACTTTCCTCATATATCTCCCCGAAACTTTTCCCCTCTCACTGTGAACTCGTGACCCCGAGGAATAGATTCCTCCAATCTGGGAAAACGTTTTTTGCTATCCACCTGTCTACACCTCTCATGATTTTGTAGGCCTCAATCAGGTCCCCCCCTTTGGTGTCCTTGTTTCGAATGAAAATAATCCTAATTTACTCCACTTCTCTTCATAGCTCGCACCCTCCATACCAGGCAACATCCCGGCGAATCTCCTCTGCAACCTCTCCAAAGTATCCACATCCTTTTGGAAATGTGGCGACCAGAACTGTACACAGTATTCCAAATGTGGCAAACCAAAGTCTTTTCAACTGTAACATGACCTGCCAACTCTTGTACTCAATACCCCATCCGATTAAGGAAAGCATGCCATATGCCTTCTTGACCACTCTACTGACCTGTATTGCCACCTTAGGGGAACAATGGACCTGAACATCGATATCTCTCCGTACATCAATTCTCCCCAGGAATTTTCCATTTACTCTATAGTTCGCTCTGGAATTGCATCTTCCAAAATGCATCACCTTGCATTTGTCCAGATTGAACGCCATCTGCCATTTCTCTGCCCAACTCTCCAACTTATGTATAATTCTGCTGTATTCTCTGACAGTCCCCTTCACAATCTGCTACTCCACCAATGTTAGTGTTATCTGCAAACTTGCTAATAAGGCAACCTACACCTTCTTCCAAATCATTTATGTATATCATGAACAACAGTGTGGCACCACTGGTTACAGGTCTCCATTTTGAGAAGCTCCCTTCCACTACTACTCTCTGTCTCCTGTTGCCCCACCAGTTCTCTATACATCTAGCTAGAACACTCTGAACCCTACGTGACTTCACTTTCTTCATCAGCCTATCATGGGGAACCTTATCAAATCCCTTACTAAAGTCCACGTATATGACATCTACATCCCTTCCCTCATCTATCAACTTTGTGACCCCTTCAAAAGAATGATGAGAATGCAATCTTCAAAATATACAAATGTAGAAATGTACAGGTGAGATTGTATAAGGCTCTGGACAGACCACATTTGGAATTTTGTGAGCAGTTTGAGTCCTGTATCTAAGGAAGGGTGTGCTAGCCTTTGAGAGGTTCCAGAGGAGGTTTACAAGAATGATGCCTGGGAACGAAGGGCTTGTCTTAGGAGAAGCAATTGAAGAATCTGGATCTATACTTGAATGAGGGAGCAGAATGAGAGAGATTTCATTAAACCAGAACACTGCGAGGCCTGGATAAAGTGGAGGTGGAGGAGAAATTTCCACTCGTAGAAGAGATGAGGTCCCAAGGGCACAACCTCAGAGTGAAGTGACGAAATTTTACAACTTAGGCAAGGAGGAATTTTTTCAGTCAGAAAGTGTTGTGTCTGTGAACTCATTGCCACAAAGGGAAGTGGAGGCTAAGTCATTGAGTGTATTTAAGTCAGAGATAGATAGTTTCTTGATTAGCAATGGGACAAAGGGTTATGGGGAAAAGGCAGGAGAATGGGGTTGTGAAACTAATCAGTCAGGATGGAATGGTGGAGAAGACTTAATGCGCTAAATGTCCTAATTCTACTCCTACATCTTATGATATTATGAACAGTCCACCCCTTGACTGATGACTGTTGACAACCATGACAAGCTTCCTAGCTTTGTGTTAGAGCTGGAAGGCAAGTCTAGACAAAAATACTGTCAGCCTTTAAGTTCTGGTTGAAGGAGCACAGAATAACAAGGGAAGGCAAGTCAATGCAAGGCAAGGAAAGGGGGCTGTGAGTATTCAAAGTGAGTGAACACAAAGCGAATGAGGGATAAGCCCTTTGATACATCCCAGTCCAATCCATGTAATGTATGCTTGTCCCAGTGTGCAATATGTCCTGACAGCTTTATTATAATGAACAGTACTGCTTGGCTCCAGAGTGCAGCTTTGAAGTGCAGGTCAGATTGTAAACGGTTTGGAAGTGTGCCACGATAAGTTGAGGCTGGTTCATATCTGAAGCCAACATCCATAAAAGTGGTTGGGGTAAGGGGGGAATCACTGCCCATGGGGCACGTTTTTAGGCATTGGTGTCTGCTATGCAAGATGAAGGGTTGGAGTAGCAGGCAGTGAGCTAGAGTCAGCAGGTAACTGCTCTAACTTCCTTGTTGCGAATTGCTGCCATCTACTTTCCATTCAGTGAGTGGGAGAATAGGAACCTGCATATTCATGAGATTATGTCATTCTGAGATATTTATGATAATACATGGATAAGAAATGTTTGGAGGATTATGGGCCAAGTACAGGTAGGTGAGACTAGTTCAGTTTGGGATTACGGTCGGCATGGATTGGTTTGATCGAACAGTCTGTTTCTGTGCTGTGTAGGTACAGACAATGAATGTTAGTTAGGAAGGGTGTTCCAGAACCTTAACCCAGTGACATTGAACTAATGTAGGAGGATGAAAGTAGTCCTCTTTCCACTCATTAGCAAGACTATTGTCTTACCATTCCGCACTTGATTGGAGAATGGGACGTTTGGTCTTAAGAAGCTAAGAATGTCATTCCTGTTGCTCTTAAATGATTTTTCAAACATTTTCACCAATGTTTATGTCATCCAGGGGTAAGGAAGATTCCACCCATTATTCCAAAGCATCTTCCTGAGTAAGGATTTACCTTTCAGAACTTGCCTTTCATCATCATCCTTGATGATCTTGAATGATTCCCATAACAAACTGCACTTACAAAACACCTTTAATGTGGTAAAATGTTCTGGAGCTTCATGGGATTAAACCTCGTGCCGTGACAAAGCGGGAGTCAATAGAACAGGTAAATAAAAATCTAGTCAAGAATGGCAGTACAGACGCACAGCAGTTTTGGGGTAGTTGGAGGATGAAGTGCGGGGTGGCGGTGAATTCCAGATCTTCGGGGCATGACAGGTGAATGTTATGGCCACCAAAATGAGACGAAGAGAGGGTGAAGCAAATAATAAGATGGATTTTCAGGAATGTAGTCTTCTCAGAAGTTTATAAGGCTGAAGGTGGTCATAAGGATGGGACACAATGAGGCAATGGAAATACGTTGACATGAAGAAAAGCTTTTTTTAAAGAAGCTGCAATGAATGCTGATATATCTTGACAAATTGGCAATGGAAGATTGGGACTTTGCGTCAGGTGGACTCTGGGCACCAAAGATTTGGATAGACTGAGATTTATTGAGGTTGGAGGATAGGAGACCATCCAGTAGAGCACTGGAATCATTCAGTCTCCCGGTAACAAAAACAGGATCATGGCTGAGGTGAACAAAGGTACGGAGACAGAAAGTGG
The DNA here is from genome assembly GCF_004010195.1 of Chiloscyllium plagiosum. NCBI lineage: Eukaryota > Metazoa > Chordata > Chondrichthyes > Orectolobiformes > Hemiscylliidae > Chiloscyllium > Chiloscyllium plagiosum. The sequence continues at coordinate 19,138,102 of NC_057723.1, read as the reverse complement.
TGTTTTCATGACGAACAGAAAATGAGATCAAGAGCTCAGCTCTGGGTCAGATAGGATGCAGAGTTTCATGCCTGAAGTGCTGAGAATATTTTTTGTTTTTATTTCAATCTTAGTGCCTTGGTTTTAGTTTCTATTCTACTAAAACTGAACCTAAGATTCAAATTAGCTTTAATAACCCTTCTTTCTGAACACTTCTGTCTCCCCACTGTATTACGTCACATAAAAACCTCACTCTTTTAAGTGTATTTGTTTTCATTTTTTCAAATGAATGACTTTACATGGCTCTACATCACACCAACTCTACTGTCTATCTAAAATAAAGAACTGCAGAGACTGAAGATCTGAAACAGAAACAGAAATTGTTGGAGAAATTCAGGAAATCTGACAGTATCTGCAGAATTGATGTTTCAAGTCCAGTCATCATTCTTCAGCACTGGTTGTGTGTCCACCATCTATCTGCTCATGCTATGTCGATCATCCTATATGGAGCATAGATCATCTTCATATATGGTAAGAACGTTCAAGCCAAAAGTCCTGTGGAAGTTCATGCACCACTCATTTCCATCTCAAGAAATTTCATTTTGATGCCTAACATTTGCATTTTCCTTTCTAAAAAGGTATCTATCCTTGTGATCATTTGTCCCTTCATACTGTCTGCTATTTTCCAGTAAATAAAAGCCTTTGCTTTTATAAATTAGGGCATTGAGCACAAGACAAAAATATTTTGTTATATTATTAGTTGGCTATAGTTAAGAGAATATCTCCAATTGTGTATACCTTGCCCGAAAAAGTTCACTGCTCCTCTCAGCCAGAGACCTGTGTTTGAATCCAATATATTCTCCCCATGTCTGCATGGTTTTCCATTGGGTATTCAGGGTTCTTCCCACGGTCCAAAGATGTCCACATTAGACAGTTTGGCCGTTCTACATTGCCCGGCAGTGTCCAGGGATGTGCATGTTAGGTGGATTAGCAAGTGTAAATGCAGGGATAGGGTTTGGGTGCGATACTGTTCGGAGGGTCAGTGCAGACTCGATGGGCCGAATAGCCTTTTTCCGCATTGTAGGGATTCTATGATTCGATAATGTGGGACATATCAGTAAAAATCATTTAGTGCCTAGCATAATAAACATCCAGCATAACTTTATCTTCACCAAAAGAAGACATTACAAGAGTTTAACACAGTGGGCTGAATATTTCTGCAGGTGTCGGGAGTTGATGCTGTGACCAAATGGAGCCTCTGGACTCACACTTGTCAACAGTGAAATCAGCAGAAAGACGTTCCTAAATATTGCAGTTATTTAGAGATTTCGGAGCTCGCTGTCCAGTTAAAGAATGGGTGGACTCTTGATGTTGCCTGTCCACTCAAAGGGGCAGTATATATAGCCCCACTGGAAGAGGCAGGCACAGCTGATACAAACAGGAAATGGAGATTAAACCTCAAGGCAGTCACAAAGTAGTCAGTTTAAAAAGGAAGATTGAGATGAACAGGAGCTGACAGACTCCTCGTGTCCCAACAGAAACCTCACACATTAAATGATCAAGTCTGTTGCTGCTCAGTGGGCAGCTGATCCAGATCTTTTCTCTATGGGAAACTTTCCTGGCAGTAGGAGATGCATTGGAGAAATCCCACCATGACAGCTAGTGAAGACTGAATTAATAATTTGATTTTAATTAAGTTAGAGGTGGTCTCAGTCATGGTGGCAATGGAACGAAGAATGATTACCCTAAGTTTGTGAGAAGATTTGTAGCTCGGGTGCTCATTGTTGTGGTTCTGTTTGCCGAGCTGGCAATTTGTGTTGCAGATGTTTCGTCCCCTGACTAGGTGACATCCTCAGTGCTTGGGAGCCTCCTGTGAAGCGCTTCTGTGATCTTTCCTCCGGCCACTACAAATGTCGGAGGAAAGATCACAGAAGCGCTTCACAGGAGGCGCCCAAGCACTGAGGATGTCACCTAGACAAGGGACGAAACGTCTGCAACACAAATTCCCAGCTCGGCGAACAGAACCACAACAATGATTACTTAAGCTACCTTATCCCCAGCCTCAACCCCTTCCTATTTATCTCTCAACTCCCTTTTCCCAACATTCCTGATGAAGGGCTTATGCCCGAAACATCGATTCTCCTGCTCCTCGGATGCTGCCTGACCTGCTGTGCTTTTCCAACACCACACTTTTCAACTCTGACCTCCAGCATCTGCAGTCCTCACTTTCTCCTAAAGTCTAATCTAGTTCACTACTGTCCCTTATGGAAGAAAATCAGCCATCTTTACCTGATCTGGCCTACACTCAAATACGGATCCATAGCAATATGGTTGACTCCTAAATCTCCTCAAATTGCTCAGCAAGCTAGTTCTTCCAAAGATCAATTAAAGATTGTCAAAAAATGCTGGTCTTGCTCAAAATGCTTTGCCCACACCCAATGAAATAATAGTTTTAAAAAAAGACATCCTGACTTAGCTCCTATTTCCGTGACCCCCCCTTCTTCCATGACTGCCATCCACAAGGTAGGAAATGTCTAGCCAGTTGAATGTTATTGTAGAGAATGGCCTACTAGAAATAGAGATGTTAGTAAAATTAAGAATGATTTCAAAAAGAGAAGTGGACAAATATTTGAAAAGAATACAAGGATGGCACAAAGAATGAGATCAAGTCAAGATCTCTTTCAGAAAGCCAATAGTGGCATAACTGATCAGATGCTTCAAAAGTCTGATTCTGTGATGTCCTATGTATAGTTGTGATCAGAGGGTTGTATGGGTCTTTAGTCCACATTGGAAGGTTACATCTTTAGTCATGTCATCAGCTTTTCTTTGAGCAGTTTGAAGGGCAGATGAAGTGACGGGCCTAAAGCAGTGAGAGACAGCTGTGTAGATCTATGCCTTCACCCTATAACCGTTCCAACCTTGCATCTCACTAGGATTTCTTAAAACACAAAACAAGCTTGCTGCAATTCCATGTATCTGCCAAATCGACAGCAATTAAATAAAATAGCTGGAAGATTTTTCATTTCCAACAATTAAATGACTGTAGCCTAGAAATAACAGTGGGTAATATTAACAGAAACGTGTGATGCATTCTAATGACTTTCATTTAGGAACTGTTTTAACATAGGGACTTTATAGGTTTGTTTGTAACAGTAGCTGAAAGAATCAAATGGAAGCATTCATCCACTAAAATGGCCAGCTGTGATTTCTAGGCTTACATTATTACCTGTTTTGCCTTACCCCATTCCCCAAAAAGAGATGGGGTGGAGTGACTTAAAGTTACATGACTCACTGTAAATGTTTTGAAAGGATTAAGAACCATGTGGATGATAGAATCTGTAACAGCCAAACATTTTTGTGATTGTTTTTAATTCTTGAATTCTCAATAGGTGTCTTCGGAGCTACTGACTTCTTGTCTCTTTAGAGAGTAAAATATTTAATTGTATACTGACAGTGAAAAGAAAATCCATTCATTGCATTTTGACTTCAGGAGCCTTCACTCACTGATTCAGAAGGCAACCACTTTAAACATATGGGTTTTTCCAGAGTGCCAATCTAACAATATTAAATACATTCTCAGTGATTAACGCACAAAGCAAGATAAGAGGTTCTGCAGAGAATACAAAAAAAACTACAGAGTGACATATACAAAAGTAAATAGGCAAGAAAGTAACAGAAGGAGTATGATGTGGGGAAATGTGAAATGATCCACTATGGTAGGAGGATTTTAAAGCATCAGTCATTGTCTTTAAAATGTGAAACACTGGAAAACATTGGGATATAGATGGTTTTCAACAATCTTGCACAAAAAAATTGCAATCAGTTCACATGCAGGTAGGGCAAAAATTTGGGAATACAAATTGTATGTTAGCCTTTATTATCAAGGTTTGCAGTATAAGAGGAACAAAACGACTGGATTTTACACATCTGTCAGTTGGTTTGAAGACAAGAAATGCATAAAATCTAGCAGCTGGTGTTTGTAGCCCAATCTGTCCAAAATTAAATGGAATTGGAGAGGTTCTGAACAGCCCATCTAGTCTTAAGCCTACTGAGGCCTCTAACGAGTAAATGGTCAATTAATGGTTGCTTAAGGGCTTCATTCTACTACTGCTGTGTTAACCTGTAGTGTGGAAAACCTCACAAGTTGGACAAGGGAAGGATGGGGTCGGGAGGGTGTTGTTGAAGTGGATCTCCTTTGTGGACCCTGGGCCAATTAGAGGCATCCCACCATGAAATTATCCACACTTTTCATCCTCACCCCTTGCACTTTGAAGGCAGACCCACACAGCCTCACAGACATCCCCAACCACAGACTTGTTTGGGTTCTTTGGCATGATGGGACTGCCTGTAGTTCCAACAGTTACCAACATTCCCTTCTCCCAGCAGCTTTCTCAGGTGGGATTTCCTCCAAAGATAGTAGTAGAAGTCTTGCCTTACTGCACTTAACCATTTAAAAAAACATTATTCGATGCAGTCATCACTGGCTGGGCCAATATTTGTTGACCATCCCTAATTGCCCTTGAGAAGGTGGTGGCAAGCGGCCTTCTTGAACCTCTGCAGTTTTTGTGATGTACAGAAAGCATTTGGTATGTTTGCCTTCATTGCTTAAACCTTTGAGTCGAGGAGTTGGGACGTCATGTAGAGCTGGTACAGAATGTTGGTGGGGCCTCTTCTGGAGTACTGTGTCCAGTTCTCATCGCCCTGTTACAGGAAGGAAATTACTAAGCCGAAGAGGGTTCAAAAAAGATTCAGCAGTATGTTGCTGGGAATGGAGGGGTTACAGAAAGAGGCTGGATAGGCTGGAACATGTTTTCACTGGAGTGTACGAGGTTGAGGGGTGAGATATAGAGGTTCATAAAATTATGAGTGGTATAGATAAGGTAGGTGCTTTTTTCCCTCAATGAGGAATTTCATGACTGGGAGACATATTTTTAAGGTGAGAGGAAAAATATTTTAAAAAGACATGAGGGGCAACTTTTGTTTTTACACAGGACGTGGTTCATGTATGGAATAAACTTCCAAAGGAAATGATGAATGTGGGTACAGTTACAACATTTAAAAAAACATTTGGATAATACATGAATAAGAAATAATTGGAGGATTATCGGCCAAGCACAGGCAGGTGGGATGAGTTTGGGATTCTGGTCAGTGCGGACTGGTTGGACCGAAGAGCCTATTTCTGTGCTGTAGGACTCTATGTATATACAACAATGAATTTTGGTTAGGAAAGAGGTTTAAGAACTTTAAACTATTGAACTAACAATGGTCTAGTTCCAAGTCAGGAATGGGTTTGGAGTAAAATTGTAGGTGGCCGTGTTCACAGTGTTAAATTGTAATGGAGCAGGCATCAGGATTGTGGAGTGACACATAACCCTCCTCATCATACCCCCCAGACCCCCAAACCACTCTGCCACCACCCACATCCACTGACCCTTGGCCGGTGTATTAGAGTATATCTTATCAAATTCAGTGCAATGTCTTACTGCAATTATATTTGTCTTTAGTGATTTCCTAGGGCATTGCATTTCATCTTTTGTCTCTTTACCCAAGGAAGGATACTCTTCCCTTCCAAAGGTTGTGAGGAATGCTTTGTTAGATTGACCTTTGGAATGAGAGGGTTGTCCTGTGAGGGGAGATTGAGTAGATCTGTCCTGTACTGTCTGGAATTTAGAAGAATGAGAGTGATCAGATTGATCTTGATGTGTATGAAATTATTTAAGAGTTTATCAGCTGAAAAGCTGTTTAACCTGGTTGGGGTGTCTAGTACTAGGATCCATTGTCTCTTGATTAAGGAAGGTAATCTAACAATGAGATGAGGATTGTGAATTCTTTATTCCCAGAGTACTGTAGATATTCAGGTGTTCAGCTGTTGAATATATTTAAGGCTGAGATTAGTAGATTTTTGGATGCAAAGGAAATCCAAAGATATGGGTGTAGAGCTGAAAGTGGAATTGAGGTAGAATATCCGTCAAGATCTTATGGAATTGTGGCGCTAATTTGAGGAGCTGAATGCTACTCAAGTTTCTTAGGTTCATATGATTAGGGAAGTCATTCTAATGGCTCAGACACCACTCCTCATACCACCATGCTCCCCTCCACCCCCAATAAACAGACAATAAGACATCACACAGACAGCTTTAATCGTATCTAAGTTAACTAGAAAACCAATGCAACCTAAATCAAGTCGACCAACTCTTCATTCACTCCATTCCTCTGGCACCAAACTTTGCAAATTATGGACTGTCAATTGACTGCAGCATAAAGTAACCTCTGGCTTCCCTGGAAAAATAAATGACAATGATCTTGCAGAAGGACATGAAGAGCCATTTTATCCTCCTTTGTTCACTCAAGCTGTCGTTTATTGATTATTTTATTTTGATGTAACCTTAACCTAACAAAAACATTTGACAAGAAGAATGGTAAAATAAGTAAAATGCCATAATTATATACAATGATGAAGAAACATTCTACATTGTCTCACTTGAGACACTGCAACAAAGTTTCCTCACGCTGAATTATTTTAACATAAATGGCTGCTACTCAGCCGCAATTGTAACCTCAAGCCTTTCCCTCACCTTCCCCACCTCAAAATCAGATATTTGGTGGAAAAGAAACACCTCAGAAGAAGCAAAACATTCGACATTTTGATTATATTTGTGAAGTAAATTATACCTGTCTAGGACAGTAACATCTAATGTTATATGAAGACGGAGACAATTAATGGTAATTGTCCAAACAGCGTAAAACTCACATGTAATTTAAACTATACAATGTCTCTAATACTTTGCATGATGATGCTATTCATTTTGCAAAATCGCTCATAAAAAAAATCAATTGAAATGATTAAGTCAATTGGTGCTTGCTGCGAAATTGGTCCATGTCCATTACTGTTCTGGAAAATGATCAGAGATGAAATTTCAAACATTTGGAAGAGTTTCTTTTTATATAATGCACCTGAATTTTATCCTCAGTGTAAGAGATGTTAGTGTTGGAGAATAGAACACAATCAATTTTGAGCTGCCAGCTTCAACATGAAGTACTCACAGGTCAGTGTTACTGTGATTAGATCCAAAGTAGAGCTCCCTTAACTCTGCACAGCTTCAGACTTAGTAATCTTTCTACTTAAAATATGATGGGAAAGTTCAACTGCACTTATTCTAGAGCAAAGTGATCCTTAGAAAGCTGCTGTTGTACAGGTTGCTTCTGACTGTTCCAAGATCTGAATTTTGCATCAGATCTATCCAGCAAATTTATATTCAATCTTTACATCAAGATCAAGTTGTATTCAATATCAATATCAATGTTCCAAATCTCAATTTTTTGTTTTTAAAGCGTGGCTTTGAACAGGTCATTCACACATACTGGGCAAACTATGATCCAATTCTCCACTTGCTCTTGTATGAGAAATTTGTAGTCAAAAGCAAGCTGTCAGAGGTAGAAACTCAAGTACTTTTCACTTTTCCAGCCATGAAATGGTCATAGGTCAAGTAGAGTGCAGATTAAAACTTCCTCAATGTTGCCTCGTCAACAACTGAACCTTATACATTAAATTCAACTTCAGATGACTGCACATACTGTACCGGTGTTGATACTTCCCATTTATCACCAGCTATCCTTGCATGCCCTTTAATTGAAATTTCAGTTTTGTGTTTTTTATTGCCAAAATATGGATGCTACTGTTTCGTGGACTTGTGCCAGCAAGGAGCTGAGTTGAGAATATTCAAACTGATCTACTGTGAGAGGACAATATTGTCAAGGAGATGTATAATAACATATTGGTAACATTGCTCAGAATACTGTTCAAGTATATAGAAGGAACTGCAAAGGAAAGTCAGACATGTCACCTTTATTCCTTTTTCAAAACCAATAACTGTGTCGCGAGGATTCAGAAGGCAAAGTTGTTCTAGTCAATTGTTCAGAAAGAAATTTCAGTCACATAAAAAATAAGAAAAAGTTAATTGCTGACAAAGTTCTCATAAATGTTCTGTAATGGCCATGAGCGAGGCAAAAGATCCAACAAAAAAGACGTTGAATTCTAAGAGGTAGAAAAGCAATGCAGTCATGTCAATTAGTACCAGCTACATGCTGCAGCATTGCTCCAATGATTTTCAAAAGGGAATTAGATCTAAACTTGGAAAGGACATTTTGCAGGGCTATGAGAAAAAAACATGGCAGAGGGACGATTGGACAGCTTTTTCAAAAAGCTGGCAGAGATTTGATGGGCTGAATGATTTCCTTCTCTGCTGTCTCAAAATTGCTTCCAAGTAATTCACACAGATTAAATAGAATTGTACAATACAGAAGAGTCCCTTTGGACCATCAAGAGTGCCCCACCAAAACCACTTGCCAGCACTAGGCCCATAGGCCCATAGCCTTGAATGTTGTAAAATTTCAAGTGTTTGTGCACTTGCTCAAAGTACTTTGCAGTTCAGACACCATTGTTCTGTAAGTGAATATGGCACCCATTTCTTTCACACAAGGTCTCACAAACAGCAAATGCAATGACTGACCAATGCAATATGTTCTTGGGAAATGTCAGTTGAGATAAGAATGTTGGATAGGGCACTGAGAGAAGTCACATTCCTCTTTAAATAATATGACTGATAATTCAACATTCTTTCAGTACTGCACTTGAATATTGTTGCAAATTACGTGCTCAATTTCTGAAGTGAGGTTAACCTGCAACCCTTTGAACTAGATGCAACTACCAACTTAATAGCTAACTCACAATAAATCAGGAATGAAGTGAGGAACCTTTCTAGTAAGTATGGTTTGGCTAATTATTGGATAATTTTGTAGCACCATTGCTGGAGCTTTAGTACAAATGGTAGAACATGAACCATACAGCTCCTAGTTCACATATTATGCTGAAGTACTTCAGATGAAAAGAAGTTTTTTTTTAAAATCATGAGGTTTGTTTAAGAATTTCACTAAACAATTGTAATTACAGAATGACAGACTAACCTACCAGATTGGATTGCATAAGTACCCATTGCATGTCAGTGGGTAAGGATAAACAGCTTATTGAAAAGACCTGGCATTAGTCCCGTGATGCTGAAGCCTATTTAGACACTAGAACTGCTTTTCACATCTGTTCAGCAAAGCCAGATCAAATAGTTCATTGCAATAACTATCTTGTCCTCTTGTTTGTTTTCATTTTAAATACTGCATTAGGATTGAACATGATATTAACTCCCAGCACAAATGAAACAAAAAAGGTAGACAAAATTAAATTTGGTTACTGCAAAAATCGTTCCATTAAATCTGACAAACAAGTTTCACAAAGCAGATTTGTCAAAGCAGGAATCAATTGTCAGAATGGAAAAAAAAGATCTCTAATTAGTTCAGCCAAAATGCCTCTTGCTTTCATCCTTTCCAAGCAGATACGACTGATTGATTTTTTGGGGTGTTTCCGGCAAAAACCTCAGTGGGATTTTCATAAATCCAGAAACAAAATCCGCTGTTACTTTTGTGCAAACTCATATTCAAGTTATGAAATTATTTCACTCAGCTAAGCTTTATTTAATATAAATTCATTTTTCCTGATTACAACGCTCTTACACCAGTTAAACAGGGAGCATTATTGCACAGCCGTGCTATCCTGAAGTGTTAACTGAGTAGTACATGCCACAGAAAGGGAGGGAAGAAAAAGAACTCAACTTGGTTGACTCCACATTGACCTCCTTTCTCGTTCAAAATCAACTTGGGATGGGATGAGATGGAGAGTTTGGGTAGTTAAGTGTTTGGCATCACTGCCCTTCAGGTCATCTGTAATCATTTATCTTGAGTTACTGTATTTTTCTTGCAGCCCAAGCTGGGAAGTAGTTATATGTGTAAAAATGTGCATTGCAGTGGAGACATTATTAAATATTAATTAGTGGTCAGTCAACATTTGAAAACTGATGTGATTATGATTGCAGACGTTGGAAGATTGCTAAGTTATACAAAATTCTCCCAAATCAAATGTTGTGCTCTAGTGTGTTCCCAAATTGCAGCCTGTTTTTAATCAATGTTTTAACATCTGAAAATACAGACTTTTTTTTAAATTCTATTCATAGTCTGCCAATTTTCATCTGAAGTTTTTTTTTTGTGTCTTTCATGGGATGTTGAGTCACTAGTAAGGCCAATATTTGTTGTCCATCCCTAAATGCCCTTAAGAAAGTAGTGACGAGCTGCCCTCTTGAACTGCTGCACTCCACGTGGTCTGGAAGGAAGTTCCAGAATTTTGAATCAGCAACAAGTTACATGTAACATTTTTTGTACTAATTCACTAAATTTGAAATACAGGATTGATTAAAAAACAAAACTGGTAAATTTGCACCATCATGTCGATGCTTATCTGAGCAAGCAAATCCTCAACTGAAGTAAAATACAAATCGGCATTAAGTCTGGACATCAAATTGAAGATCAAGACCAGAGTGTCTATGGATGTATACTGTACATCCAAAAGACATGTGGACATATGTGCATATGGACATCCAAAAGATATCACAGATTATTAAGTGAAAGTTGCAAAGTCATTTATGATATTGGTGGTAATTGTTTGGGAGTTAGGAGACAAAAAAAATCCAATTGACAGCAAGTGATAGTGACCCGTGCAAGCGCTTCAACATTTCACTAGATATATGACTTGGATTAAAGAATCGAGCATGAATTCAGGTTGAAGATTATACTAAATTAGTAAGTATAGGAAATTGTGTAAATCAGAGTAGGAAGTTAGAGATGATCAGACAAAGTAAATGTGAAAAAATACAATAATGCAATACAAACAGGGTCCAAACTGCATAATGTAAATAGAGTTAGGGAGGAAATGTAAGCAAACCACAGTTACATAATATATTCAAAATGGCGGTTGGGCAATGTTGACTCTATCTCAAAAGGGCTAGATTACAAAAGTAAAAAATTACCTTAATTAAAGAACTTTAGTTAAACTCAATGTGGAGTACTGCTTTCAGTTTTGGTCAGCAAACCTGAAGAAAGATCTCTATACCTGACACGGAGTTCAACCCTGATCAACTAAATGGATTCATTCATAAGGCAATGTTGCATAAACTTGTTTGTATTCCCTTCACCTAGAAGACTGAGGGGGTATTAATTAAAATGCTTAAGATGACAAAAGAATCAGATAACCAAAATTCAGAGAAATTAGTTTTTTTTAAAGGAACTGCAAAGTAAAGTCAGACATGCCACCTTTATTCCTTTTTCAAAACCAATAACTGTGTCGCGAGGATTCAGAAGGCAATGTTGTTCTAGTCAATTGTTCAGAAAGAAATTTCAGTCACATAAAAAATAAGAAAAAGTTACTTGCTGACAAAGTTCTCATAAATGTTCTGTAATGGCCATGAGCGAGGCAAAAGATCCAACAAAAAAGACGTTGAATTCTAAGAGGTAGAAAAGCAATGCAGTCATGTCAATTAGTACCAGCTACATGGAAACCTGGAAAAAGTCAAGAGTAATTCCAGTTGGGATTACAATCAAGAGGCATCTTATACACTGAGGATATTGAGGAATTCTCTTCCTCAATGATGCCAAGTCAATTGAAATTTGAAAAAGACTAAGGTTGACATATTTATGTTGGGCAAGGATATAAAAAGACAGAAAATGGAGGGGACAGATCAGACATAGTGGAACAGAATTGTAGCACAAGCTTGAGGAGCTAAATGATCAAATCAGAGTTACATTTATTTCAACAGCATTAAAATTAGATAATTTATATAAACAGATGGACATTCTGCTCTGTCAAATTCAACCTCCATATTTTCTCTGTATAGTCTCCAACCTGTTGACTTGCCTATTGTTCTTCACACTTGGCAAATGGTTTCAATAAAACATTATATAAGTCAAAGACATTTGATATATTTTTGATCAGCTATTACTTCGTTGCTGCTGACCACTCACCTTGTGTTTATCCTGGTGCACAGTTTGGGTTTGGGTGATTTTGGGCAGGCCATAAATACTCAGTGGATTTTTAGGGCTTGCACAACACAGATTTATTTATCCAATTTTCTTGTATGGGAAAAGCAATCTTTTCATTGTTGGCTGACATTTGCTGCTGCATTTTTCAATAAGTCAATGGCACATAATAACAGGAAAATGAATGGCCATTATCTTTGTAGCTTCCTCTAGTCTTATAAACATCTGTGATTTTCCAATTCAGACTTTGTGATTCCCTAATTTCTTTTGCTCCTCCAGTGGCAGAAATGTCGTCAGTTATCAGCTCCAAATTCTAAAAAATAAAGAATACTGTCGCAAAATGATAATGTTATTGGACTTGTGATCTGGAGACATAAGATCATATTCCACCCGAGGAGCTGGGGAATTTAAATTCAGTTGCTGAAATAAATGTTACAACCTGATCTCAGTCGAGGCTCCCTAAACTACCATTATTCCAGGTGTGTGCTACCCTAAATTGTCAATTCCCAGCTGAGGAGGGGTGAGCTCCTGACCCTTCCTTTTAACCCCTCCCCTTAATTAGTCAGAGCAAGGTTAATTTACAAAGGTTCTCTCCTTTATGGATACTTTTCTGCTGGACCAAATGCATGAAAGTTTTAAAAAGGGGTTAATTTCATTGGGCTTAAGTTAACAAAAGAGTGAAGTTATCAGTGGGAGAATAACAACACCCACAAACATGATACATGGGTAAGTGGGATGTCGATAGTCGAGTAGTCAATTTTGAGATCCTTGGCTGTTCACATTGATTGGCATTCTTTTTCCTTGTTTCTTTTTGATGGTAGTTATCAGAGAGCACTCAGTGAGCAAATCCTTCTTATGTCCTGTTTCCATTTAACAGACTTCTGGTTAGCTGGCTTCTTGCACTCAGGGACAGTCTTTTAGCTACAAAACAGGGATGACTATTGTGTGCTTCTTTAATTGTGACCTCCACTACACAGTATTACTCAAACCCAGGCTAGTGCACTCAAGCACTTCAGCTCACTAACTTACTTTCCACTAGCACACACAGATTAGATTACTTTACAGTGTGGAAACAGGCCCTTCGGCCCAACAAGTCCACACCGACCCGCCGAAGCGCAAACCACCCATACCCCTACATTTACCCCTTACCTAACACTACGGACAATTTAACATGGCCAATTCACCTAACCTGCACATCTTTGGACTGTGGGAGGAAACCGGAGCACCCGGAGGAAACCCACGCAGACACGGGGAGAATGTGCAAACTCCACACAGTCAGTCGCCTGAGGCGGGAATTGAACCCGGGTCTCTGGCGCTGTGAGGCAGCAGTGCTAACCACTGTGCCACCGTGCCGCCCAATAGAATAGAACAGAATAGAATCAAGTACGATCATTACATTATGGAAACAGGCCATTCAGCCCAATAAGACCACACCGACTCTCTGAAGAGTAATCCACCTTGTTCCTTTCCCCTACCTTATATTTACCCTTGAACAATGCACCTCACCTGCACATCCCTGAACACTATGGACAACTTAACATAGCCAATTTACCTAATCTGCACATGTTTGGATTGTGGGAGGAAATAGGAGCAAGCCGGAGGAAACCCGCGCAGACATGGGGAGAATGTGCAAACTCCACACAGACAGTCACCCGAGGTTGGAATTGAACCCAGGTCCCCGATGCTGTGAGCCAGCAGTGTGAACCACTGAACTACTATGCCATGCTAACAAAAGTTAATTTAGCTTTTAACCCTTGTTTTTTTGTATTCCTGAATGGACCCGACAGAAACACATCTTTCTCCCATCAGGTTCACAATCTGAGACAATTCCAAAAATATTACAGTTCAGTTTGTAAAGCATTTCTCATTTTAAAGTCCATTCCTTTGAAGTTTCCTCACACCTCAGCAGGTGTAACATTCCAGAGTCTCTCTCTCTTTGTCTTTCTTTTTTCAGGCAGTTGGTGAATTAACATTAACAATCATCTTTTTGATGCTATTCTCTTTTTCACTTTGGGATTGAACTTTTGCGTTCATCCTTCATGATGATAGCCACTTAAATATTCAAATAAGGGTTTCTTGCTGCAATGATTAACATTTTGGCAATAGTGAGCAGGCCATCATATCAACCTTGGTGGACTTCCAGTGGGCTTAAAGAAGGTGGGGTCCAGGTTCCTGTAGATACATTTAATCCATTTTTCAGACATATTATAACAAATCTCTATAAAGCAGGTGGGATTTTCTTTGGATCATGGAGGGATACCTGGAGGTAACAACGCTACCAGCTCACACCAACTCCTCATAAGGGTTTGTATGACTGGCCCTGCTATTGCTCTCCTCAACTGATTGGGAGATCTCTATTCTTCCAATGTGTCCTCTTCATCCCAGTGCAGTTCCAACTGTAGCCTCTATACTCAGTGGCATTGCTGAGCTGTCAGTCCTCTGAATGGTTGGGACCTGTTAGCAGTAGGCAGCTTTTTTTAATAGATGTTACCACATACCAGAAGTGGCTTGCCTTCTGCAGTCTGCCAAAGGGCATCACTTCCCACTTTTGGGCTTATCCATGTGACTCCCACTGCTAAATCCAGATCCTATGTCAGAAATGATTGCCACGTTACTACCATATTGCCACAGTCTGCTGTCTCTCCTCTGCTTGATCTGTATCAGCTCGACCATAGCAAAGTGATTAAACTGCCCTCTAAACTGGACACTCAAATTACCAAAATGTTATGACAAATTTTAATCAACATTTATTTTCATTATTCTTCTTATGATTTTTCTACCTCATCTGGTGTCAATACCTTTCTGATTACAGTCCTGTGAAATACTTTGCGATAAGCTATTGCAGTAAAGGGGATACATAAACATTAGCTATTGGTGAAAATCATATTCTATCACAGTCAGATAATATGACATCTGTGTCTTTTTTTATTAACTTATATAATTTCTTATCCGTCGTTGGTTGTACAGGGAGTCCTAAATTATAAAATTTATTCTTTTCCATGTACTTCCTAGAAAGGATTTATATGTGAGTGTGGATCTCCGGAATAAAAAATTATTCATTATTGAGTCATGTCTTCACTGTAACAAAGGCAGGAAGTCAAGTTCTTTTGCATCATTCACAGCAATTCTAACAGCTACATCTTCCTTATTTACAGATGCAGTGAAGATAACCGCTTTCCTCTGGTGTGAGACTGGTGTGCTGCTCCACAAAGTCAGGCACTCTACTCCAGGATCTTGCCAGCAACAGAGGGTTTGAATTATACAGAAAGGCTGGATCGGGTGGGACTTTTTTGTCTACAGCGTTAGGACAAGTGACCTTAGAGAGATTTATAAAATCATGAGGTGCAGAGATAAGGTGAATGGCAGGTGTCTTTTCCCTAGGGTGGGGGATTTCAAGACTAGGGGTCACATTTTTCAGGTGAAAGGAGAAAGATTTCAAAAGACTTGAGGGGGAACTTTTTTTTAAAGTGGCTTGTGTGTTGAATGAACCTTCAGAGCAAGTGATTGATGTGTGTACACTTACGTTTAACAGACATTTGGATAAGCACATCAATAAGAAATGTTTGTATGGATATAGACTGTGTGCAGGTGGGACTAGTTTAATTTGGGATTACAGTAGATAGGGAGTGATTGGGCTGAAGTGTTTGTATTCATGCTATGACTGATGCCAGGTGTTTATCTGTAGGCTACGCAGAGTCAAATAGGAAGCTAATCAAACAAGCTAATTTCTCCAGGATCACAACCAAAATCATCTTCAATGTCCTGGACACTGCATCCAAATGTCCCCAAGAAATTGGCTTCTAAAGCAAATCCTCTTTTTGCAGCTGAAGGGTGGAAGCTGATCTCAAAGAGAACAGAGAAAATGTTCAAAGAGTCTCTGAAGGCTTCCTTGAATGATGGCAAATTGACATCAGCACAATGAGAGAACTTGCTGCAAACTGTGCCATGTGGCAGTACATCATTCAACAAACCACACACCCACAGTCAGAAAGTAACCGCCATCATCTTTGCAGTGGAGTAGCAATGAGAGCAGAAAGAGTGGGAACATAACCCTGACTCGAGGACCTCCTCCCCCTGCCCCGTCACCACCTCACTTCCTCCAGATAACTCTTGTCCGATGTGCTCAAAGGCCTAAGGCTTCAGGATTGGCCAGCTAGGTCACTGAGGTCACAAGAATCATGGGGCCTTACAGAAATCACCTTTTTTTGAAGAGACAGAAATGACAATGATAAATGACAGACAGTACTGTATGAGCACCATCTCAGAAAACCTGCTTCCTGAATCTCCTTTCCTCCCTGATCTTGCACATAGTATCCAACCATCTTTGATCGCATGAGAAGAACTGGCAGTGTTCCGTTTCCTTAGACTATTGCACTGCCAAACATAGTTTTCTGAAATAGATACTTAATTGAGAATGAGTTGATTCAGAAACTGGAGCAAAAATCTTTCGTTGGTTCAGATACATCTTGTCTGCAAAAATCAATGATATTGCACGATTGCATTTGTTATTTTGAAAACGATGCAAGAGTATGTCATACTAGTTGTCTTCCTCTTCTACTGTGTCATACACATGTAGGACAATAATTTATATTTCAATTGTTATAAAATGCTCCATGCTTGATGGCTAACTGTGAGGTATAATGTGGGAAGCCCTTTACATCCTTGTATCTTGAGCCAAAAGTATGGAAGTGAATAATGTACATTCATTCTGAATCTTGAAGCCAAATACATACTCAGCCTATAACCTGATATGGTGAATTACTCAAAGCATTTGCTTTGTATCTGAAATTGCAATGAGATTGAGGCATAGTGGACAGCATTATCTCAACACAGCAAGGGAAAAAAATTGCATACACAGTCTGTGTCCCTTAAGTGCAGTGTGTGCCATGCAGCATTTGCCTTGTGTCCTGGAGACAGAATAAGGCGAACAGAGTGTTTATATGCCCTGTACCCTTAAGGTTTTGATATGATCAGCTGGACACTGACACTTGAAATCAGATGCTCCTGTCACCCTGAGGAAGAGCTCAGTGAGAGATGTACTAAGCAATCCATTGTACTCCTGGGACATTCCATTTATTTACAGCAATAATACTGGTAATTAATGTGGCTACATTACCCCCAAATTCTCAGCTACATGATGAAAGAATGCAAGAAGTGCAGAGAAAGGAAAACAGCTGGTAATACAGCAAAATTAAGAGAGATTATATAGAAGGTGGGAATTATCTCACAGCATGTTTTGGACTGTTTTTAAAACTGCGAAATACACAGCTCCATAATGAATATTTATATCAAGTAATCGCCAACCCTTATTCTTTGTCTTTGTTCTATTTTTCTCAGCCTGTCTTTGGTTATTTGTGTCAGATATGTAATGCTTTTTCCTGTTATGTTGGATGGTCTGACAAAATATCAAGAAATCCTCTCTGTGGATTTTCCTGCTGTTTTGAAGGACAATATTCTAACTGACTTGTGCAGCAAATATGATGTCTAGCTTTGCTCACTTTAACTGAAAGAGGATAACCATGATAAAGCAGCTCGAGCCTCATAAAGGAAGAAAGATTTCTTTTCTCCCTATTCTGCTGTTCTTGCTTGGTCCAAGCAATTCTGTTGCTGCTGTCACATAGAAATTCAAGAGTACTCTTTCAAAGCTAAAACCAATCTCCTACCTTTTTCACCCAACCTTTGCCAATTGAATGAATTCGACTGTCTGTCGCTAACAGAACATAATAAACTATGTCTGACCTTCAACATGCTTAGAAATTTATCTTAACTGATCACTGGGTCATCAAGACAATGTAATATTATTTAAGCACCAAAATCACATTACCCACGAATACAAAGCAGAAGCATCCCATCTTGATGTAACTTTTATGTCACCTAATCAGTGACAACTGATTAATTTAGTAAGGTGTTATTGTACATTATTTTTTAACTGCAAGTGACAAATAAAAATTTATTATGGTTGCAGCTGTTCTTAGGTTGCAACAATTCTTTCAGTTGCCAACTGAAAGTAAAGACACATTTCATTGAATTCACGTAATGAAAGATTCTAAATGCAATCAATGGGTTAACTATATAGACTCCGTGATCACAGAGAAGTGGGAGAAAGTCAGCAGTTCTCATTGTAGCTGTGGGGAGACAGAGAAAGAAGTCATACCAGACTGGAAATATTGCCTGTTTCTCTCCCCATATATTAGATTAGATTAGATAATTTATCCACAGTATGACTAACAGGTCCACACTGACCCTCTGAAGAGACCCACCCAGACCCAGTCTCCTACCCTATATTTACCCCTGACTAATGCATCTAACACTATGGGCAATTTAGCATGGCCAATTCACCTAACCTGCACATCTTTAGATTGTGGGATGAAACCGGAGTACCCAGAGGAAACCCACGCAAATACGGGAAGAATGTGCAAACTCCACACAGGCAGTTGCCCGAGGCGGGAATTGAACCCAGGTGCCTGGAGCGGTGGGGCAGCAGTGCTAACCACTGAGCCACTGTGCTGCTCAACATGATAAGTTTCTCCAGCATTTGTCTCAGATTTCCAGCATCCACAGTATTTTGCTTTTGTTCTATTCTAACCGATTGTTGGAACTAGTTCAAAGAGCTTAATAACCTACAGCTTTTCCCATGTTCCTGTATATGTGAGAAAATAACATGCACAAATTGGTATCCATTTTTCTTATGTCACAATCGTGGCACTTTAAAAGTATTTCATCAGCTGTAAGGCATTTGCAGACATTTTGAGATCACGGAAGATGTTATATGAATGCAAGTACTTTTCTCATTCAAAGCAAATTGCATTTTCTCTCTTCAACTTCCATCATTCAGCCCCTCTCAGGTTTATGTTACATTTTCTCTGAAAACTGACTCCCTGAGTTTTACTTCTTGCCAATTGATTGTATCATATGGTAAAGGTAAAATCTACACAGTCCCAGAGAACAATAGGATTCCTCTCTCATTAGTGAGAGAAAGATGACTGATGGTGGGTTAACTTGAGGGTCACCCACATCTCAGGCAAGGGGAAGAGATAAGAAGAGTCCTCCATGGTAACCTCAGCTAATGCAGGAATTGAACCCATGCTGTTGGCGTCACTCTGCATCACAAACCAGCTGTCCAGCCAACTGAGCTAATGAACCGCACCCTCTGATGGTATCACATTGAAGTTGAAATGGAACAATAACAATTCTATTCACTAATCAATAATGAATGAACTCAAATCATGGTTCATCCCATTTAAGACTGTGAGCAGTTGAATTTAAAATAAATCGGGAAGGTCCATTCAAGTTCCTGATCTGTCGGGGCCCCAATTAATGTCAGGATTCATCGAATAAGTTCTACACATTTAGACTGGGAACATCAAACAGTTTTTTAAATTAGCAAACCCTCCCAGTGTTGTTGGCTACACTGGAGGTGCATATTAGATCACATGGTGAATAAAGAGACATCTTTGATGTTCCGAGGATTGATCAATGATTTTAATGCATGTATGATCTGAACTTTCCTAGCTATTTTGATCAATATGTCTGTTCTATAATTGTCAGCTTGGTTCAATTCATCACATTCCTACAGCTGAATAGAAAGTTGTGAATTTCAGAATTGGAGGATAACCTAGATTGATAAGGCCATTCTGTGCTGAGGAGTTGCTGCATTATTGAAAGCATTATCTTTTGGATTAAATGTTAAATCACGGCCCTAGCTGCCTCTTTTGACCATCACAATTCAATGAGAGTTCCCATGGTCACTCCACAATCATTTGTTTCTTGATCAACGATCTCAAAAATAAATCAACTATTTATTAGTATCATATGTGCATTGGCTGCTGTATTTTCCCATAAAATCCAGAAATGACACTTAGAAAATAGTGCATTTGAATGCACTTTGGGACATCTTAAAAATGGGTCTGATTACAAACTTGTAAGCACAAATATTTCCATTCTCATTCCTCTGAACTTCATGTTCCATTTTGTATAAGTGCAATGGTGGAAAATAATACAGACCGGTCTCCACAGTCACTACCCTATGAAAATGCAGATGGTTTATGTTCAGGTACTGAAGACCCTCTTCAACTTGTAATGACCTTACCCAGCAGCCGGTCATATGGAAGCAGTTCTGCACTAACAATAGCAAAATAAACATCTTCAGTTGGGTAAAGATAAAAAGCTGGCTCTTCAAAGCACCTTATTTACCTGGTGCGCATTGCAACTTGTTCATAACAAAGTGGAGTGGATAAGTGGCAGAAATGTAACAGGTCAATGTTGAACTTGCTGCATTTGAATCCAGTGGCCTGACGTTTGTTCTATCTGCACAATGAAACACACAAAAAAATGTGGGTTTACTTTTACTTTTAGAACGTGACTTTCTCAGTTTTATCTTTCCCTCAAGTTCCAGATATCATGCACTATTCACATTTGAGAGGATGAACAACTGGACGTACCAGATTTCCCTTACTGTCATTCTAAGCTACAAGGAGACACACGAAGATTGCATAGTAATGGTTTTCTTTCCAATATTCCATCCTTTTATATATTTAAGTGCTTAGCTTTCACTCAGTGCATCTCTGCAGTGTAATAACTGAGCATGGGTGGGTCCACTTTCTTCCATGGCACCAAATCCCACATACACTCACTTTCCCTGCCTTTTCCTAACCTCCTGCTAATTTGATGCATCAGACGAAAGGATGATGCAACAAAGCTCACTAATACAAGGAGAAAGTGAGGACTGGAGATGCTGGAGATCAGAGTTGAGAATGTGATGCTGAAAAAGCACATCACGTCCGGCAGCTTCCTGCTCTTCAGATGCTATCTGACCTGCTGTGCTTTTCCAGCACCATACTTTCATTTATACAGGGATTTCACCTTTGCGATATATGTGATCATTGTGAATAAAATGAGAATGACAAAATGTGAATGACAAATTGGAGTTTTTCCTCCAATTTCTTTGGGAAGGTTGAAATTCAGGGGTTTGATTTTCCTGGAATTTATACAGTATAGCCATTCTCCTCTCTTTGGAGGTTGAGCCCACGCGTCAATTGCACATGGTGCAAGAAAAAAAAGACATTTTTGTTTTGTCTGCACTGTCCTGGGTTAATTGATCATATCAAGCAAAAGAGAAAAATGCAGGGGAAATAATAAATTCTAAAGGCTGTTTTACAGCACCAATATAAATATTGCAGATAGCAGATCCAATCTTGCAAAAATAGTATTAACGGCAATTATTAAGTTTCAATTACTGGACTAAGTGGTTTCTTGCCGCAAGTGACCTGATATTTCTTAAACCCACTCAGTAACCATTTTCCGCTGCCTTGAGGATTGTGTTTGCCAATCTAAGATAATCAGACATCAGATTATGCTGCACAAAACAAGAAATGTGTGTAATTGGTTGCAGACTATGTTGCCACACTAAATCTAGTGCGCTTGATATGGCACATTTCAGGCAACTTTGAAAATATTTTAGTTAACACAACTCCTGAAAAATTTCTTTCTGATTTCGAACTGCTAATATTGTCATAAATAGCCATTGGCAAACACCGTTGTGGTGATAAATTATTACAGCAAATAAGTATATGACCTGCAATATAGACAAATACTTGAGCATGCTAGAAGTATATCAGGTTGTTTCAATACACCATTCACACAGACAGTATAAGCACTAGAGATAGTTACTGACACAAGGTATCAGTGGACTTAGTTCACTGGTGGCATTCTTAGGATTCTTATCTTCAAATTATAGGGCAATGGGTTCAAGCCCAATTCTTGAAACATGAACAGATAATCAGTTTCAGGGGTGCCTTGCTGTTAGAAATGATGTTTTTCGGATGAGACATTATCTCAGTTCTGTCTGGCCTCTGAATTGACCTAATTTGAAGGACAGCAAAGGAGCTGTCCAAATGTCTCAGACATATCTGTCCCTCAAACTGCATCATTAAAATAGATTCTCTGATTACTATGACCTTGCTATCTGTAGGACCTTGCGATGTTTCCCTTCCATTGTGACAAGATTTGAAAATTCCCTGATTATCTACAGTTACAAAATGCTTTGGTACATGCTGAGGTCATAAAATGTTGCATATAAAAGCAAATTATATAATTCTGTGTACCTTTCATATGCCTAATGTGACAAACCAAGTGAAAAACGTGAACTGCAAAACTAAAGTTGACTTTACAAACGATAAAACATTTGTTTGGCTTCTACTTGTTAATTCTTTTGTAAACTCAGTGCCAAGCAAACAGACATGAGAATCTCTTGTCGCTAAGGCTCAATGTGTCTACATTAATCAACGTGACTGATGTGACAGAAAGGGCACGAGCTAATCAGACCTTTAGAGGTAATTATCAAGTAGAGAATTTAAAACACCATTAGTTCATTAGCCAACTGCTAGGAAACTGCTTGACTGGAGCGCAAAAAAACTTTTATTTGCTTTCTACTTCTTTACAATCTGGTTTCATTCAAAATGCATTTGACAGGTTCAAACTGACTCAAACAGTTAAGAGTTTTGCTAAATCCCTGTCAACATAAAAGAGCAAGATTTTGGCGATCATTTGTTAACTCTCGAGTACTTTGTTGTATCATATTGTATCCATGTATCATTTAGTTGTTCTTAGAATTCAGTTTTGGTGTCTCTCTTTAATTATACAACAGTGACTGACAGCAGCTGGCCAATGGTGTTCACACATTCACAGCTCTCCTGGAGGATCTGGATAGCTATGTCTGTTTTCAATTTCTTGATAATAAATTTAAAATAAAACTGAGTATCAGTACATGACAACCTGGTTGAATACAAATCAAATCAATATTAGGATGTATAGTGCACCACCAGGTTTATTAATCACATAGATCTTTTTATCAATGTTAAAGTATGTCTTAAAGAGAATGAAAAAAAAGACTAAAATTGAGTGGTGGAATGTATTTGTCATAATTTTATAACCTACCAGTCCCCCCTTGCTCCATCTCAAGTACCTACACATTGACAAAATGACCAATATCTGTCCAAAAAAAACCGAAAATCACTTTAAAAAGGCAACGTCCAGGTGAGTGGCAGCTGTGATGCTGAATCTAACTGCTGTCCTCACAATCCTAGATCTACTACCATGGCCATGCTTTACACTATAAATACCTTGCTTCATTTAAAAATCATTGCTTTAACCCTCGGAGGACTGCAGCAGCAAGGCTGCAGCAAAATCAGAGACTGCAACAGGGTTACAATTCCTCCTTATTTCATATGAAGTTTACTTTGAGGATACCAACGTGTTGGATTGCTCCAGATTGCTTTGGGAGAGAGATAAAAAAAAGACAGAGGATTAGATTTTGAAGTGTGACAGGAAAATCAAAAGGATGAAGGTTAGCTTTGCATTCTGAGAACTAGCTTCTCAGCACCCTGGGGTTAATCACACAGGCCAATAGCAACACAGGAACCACCAAAGGACAGTTATTGTAATTCAAATACAGAATATACTGATGTGAGAAAGCGTTGACATCATATTAGTTAAATTAATCCATTACCTAACTAATTTGTAAATCACTTAATGAGGAGGAAGAAGAGGATGATAAAGGGGACTCCAAGCCTAGCATTATCTGGAAAATGCCTATGCTAAAATTCAAAATAAATCATGATTGTTATACATGACAAAGGTAACAGCATTATTTTGAAAACTCATATGGTTAGAGCAGTCCGAACAATTTATGACAGTGATTTTCCTGTCTTTGCATTCCAGCACATGCTGTCTGAATGATAGCAAAGCTGGAGTTCATCAGCACACACTGGCAAGCAGTGAAACCCTTTTATCAGCTGTCTGCCTTCTTCAGCTCATCCTTGTTTCACCTTCTCTGCTACATTTGTACCCTCGTCAATATTACCACCTCAAAGCAGTCATAATGGTCAGAAAACTGCAACCTTAAAAATAATGTGTAGATCTGGAATCATCTGCTTTAAAAAATCTACAAGAGTCTTAGTATTCCTTACCACTCCAGTCACCATGACCTGCAGTTGTTTCCTCTATTTCCCAGCTTCACGTCTGAATCAAAGTTTGTCCACTTTTTTTTTCTGCAGTGAGTCAGTCCTTTACATACATGATTTGAAAGGAAAGAAAAGCTGGCAAAATCAGAATGAGGGAGAAAAAGGAAACCCCCGAGGTAATATCAGCTCCAGTTGCAGCATGAAACGTTACTCACGAGGTGAGCTCAAACATTACGGACGACCGATCGAGTGTATACAACCTTCTTCCGATTCAACCCAAAACAGTGCCACAGACTGAATGGAGGATGACATCCAATCCTGTGCTTAGAGCCAGGAGTACCCATGCATAGCAAATTGGGCTGTACCAACGCAGGGTTAGGGAAAGGGGGAAGGTTGCTAATGGTGTGATAATATTCCACAGGAATCAAACAAATAGTCTTATGAGCTGCTAAAGGTTTCATTGAAAGCCATTAACCCCACAGAGTCCAGAAAGGTAACCTTCAGAGGATGCTGCATAGTGCCTGGCGAGTATAGTACGATCCAGCTAAAATCTTGCCAAAGCAGTCTTGCTCAAATCCTAATTTCAAAGCACTTGCCAGTACAAACAGTGGGAAGCACCTCACGATGGGTAGAGATCGCTTCAGATGCAATTTTTACCAGGTGGAAACCTAGGTTATAAACTCCTCCCCATCAGCTGCAATCCAACACTAGCTGCGAACACAACAAATAGGATGGGTTAAAACTCCACCCCGAGATATAAAACTGAATCTGACTGATGAAGGTGACAGAGAATTTAGAATTTTAAAAGGGAACGGCACAGCAGGAAATAGCCTCAGATCTTTGTGTGTACGTGTTAAATATAGAATCAGAGAATGAGTAATAAAGCCTGAATTTAATCAAGGGGTAGAGAATGCCATAAACCATGAGAACAAAGCTCAAGTGAGTTTATGGACATCATCAGAACCCCCAGAGATCAAATTACCAGCGCTCTGCTGTCTTATTATTTTATGTTTTCATCTGCATTATGGCCTGTATAAAACAGGTGCAGTGTTAAAGATAGCGAAAAAGTATTGCTGAAATAACATATAATAGAGTAAGAAAGGATATTGTGGTGTCACCACTGCAACATAACTCTGTTAGCTGGTACTCAGGAGGGTAGAGTTACTTCTCAAAACCTAAATTGAGCATTTCTGATAGAGTAGTGGAAATTAGAATGCATTTGAAGCATTGAACCATTATTCTGCATACTGTGAGTTTATTCTGATTCCAGCAGCCGTTGCACTCATATTAACATTACAGTAGATAGCTGAATCATTTAGATCAAGGTAGTATCTTCTACTCTCAGAGATGCCGAGTTTGAAGGTGGCAGAGCAGATAATTAGGTGGTGTGGTGACAGAACTAAATCCTGTTGCTTCTCTGCCTCTCCAAGAATTAAGTGGAAGACCTTCCCGCTCTTGCTATATTTGAGGCGCTTAAGTGACCAATTAAGGGCTTTAGTTCAGCGTCACTGGGGGTTAAGCTAGCCTGCCATCCTGCAGCATGGACTTTCCCATTCAGAACTTCACTCTAACGGAGATGGGAAAACAACGGGGTTGAAGTGTGCCACTAGCCTACCTAACCAATTGACCTACCCACCTTCAAGCTCACCAGCTCCAGGAGCAGACACTGTAATACTGCTATAATGATGCTTTAATGAAAATATTGGGACTATAATGCAAGTGTTTGAGGGGACTTTTCCCAGTCCCTGAGTGGCATGCGAAATGGCGAGAAATTTGGGAGAATAGGATGAGCATGATCAAGTCAGAATGTGAGGAAGTAAAGACTGACTTTCCATTTAAGGTTTCAACGGCTAGATCAGAAGTAAGTTTATTTCCGTATATTTGCATCTAATTAGTAACCAATCGTGCCTCACTCACATGCAGTGCACAATTTGCCCCAGCACGGGTGAGGAACATAAATGGTGCCGATTCACCATTTGGAAATTTGAGCAGACGCAGCTCACAGTTTCTTGCCGAGGTCTTCTTCACCTGCATCCAACATCTCACGGCCAGCGACCACCTCCACCCTCCAGCCATGGCATTTAGAATCGTCAAAATGCCAGCCTCACCACATCCTTTTGGCCAATCATGGGCTAATTCGGAAAACATTTCCAGCATATTATTGCACTTCGAAACTCACCAATACTTCACTTTTCAATGCACCTTACCAGGTCATTCTGAATGCAGGTACACATACCCATCTCGTGTACAGGATGCAACTCAAGAGGTCTTTCTTGCTTTCTTAATGCACACTAGCACTTCATTGAGAACTTTTAGGCTTTTGGCATCTCTGCATGTCCTTGTTTCTTATTGCAGTCAGGAAGTCCGGCAGATTGTCATGGTTGCCTGCACTGAACAGGGAGACAGTGAGGACTGCAAATGCTGGAGATCAAAGTTGAGTGTGTTGTTGGAAAGCGCACAGCAGATCAGGCAGCACCCAAGGAGCAGAAATGTCGATTTTCCTGCTCCTCGGATGCTGCTAGACCTGCTGTGCTTTTCCAGCACCACACTCTGCCTGCACTGAACAGTCAAGGGACTTGACCTGTTGCAATATGAAATGGTTCAAGGTCACAAAAGTCAAATAGCCATGTTGCAATGTCGAAAGGGAATAGCCCTTCATAGAGTGAAGGGAAATTATGGTAAATCAGGGATTCCACTACTGTCAAGGGGATCCAGTCTCAGTCCAGGGGTTTGACCATGGTCAGTCTTGGGAGTTAGGGCAGTAAACATCAAGGTGGGTCATCAATAGCTGTCCATGCTGTGTTGGAGAAGGTAAAACACCTGAAATGGAGACATTAGACTTGAATATAAAGGGGATCATTACTATGGTTCTGGTACTGTATGGAAGGTCTAAGGGGGAGGGTTTTCCAAATTGCCACCAACTTGGCAAATGAAGGAACTGTGTGAGGTGTAAGTTGCTGGAAGAGCTGTTTGTGGTAGTGATATGTCCCAAGTGAGTGAGTTGGAAACACAGAGGGCAGGCTGGCTTAGTAGCTTGGGAGGACCAGGTAAGTGATCTCCACTGTGTGATGATGCTGAGAGTAGTAGATAGTTCGCCGCAGTAGGAGATATGTCGAGTGGCAGAGCTAGAGCGAGTGAGATATAGGAGAGAGTGTGGTGGCATTTACTCTGCAAAATGCAGAAGGTCTTTGAGACTCCCCCTAATGGGCGGCACGGTGGCACAGTGGTTAGCACTGCTGCCTCACAGCTCCAGAGACCCGGGTTCAATTCCTGCCTCAGGCGACTGACTGTGTGGAGTTTGCACGTTCCTCCACAGTCCAAAGATGTGCAGGTCAGGTGAATTGGCCATGCTAAATTGCCCGTAGCCTTAGGTAAGGGGTAAATGTAGGGGTATGGGTGGGTTACGCTTCGGCGGGTCGGTGTGGACTTGTTGGGCCAAAGGGCCTGTTTCCACACTGTAATGTAATGTAATCTAATCTAATCTAATGTTGCTGAGTGTTTCTTCTCACAGGGCTATCTCAGTCCATGCGGCCAGTACCTGGTGCTATGGCCTCCTTTGACAGCTCAGAGGAAAGACAACACAATCCTTTCAAACACAGTAGCAGCCAGGTCCCTGCCTACGAGCTGGGGTGCCGAAACGTCGATTCTCCTGCTCCTTTGATGCTGCCTGACCTGCTGCACTTTTCCAGCAACACATTTTTCAGCTCTGATCTCCAGCATCTGCAGTCCTCACTTTCTCCTCTTTGCCAATATCTCTTTCTCAGCCATTTCCTCTATAATAATGATTAAGCAGCAATCTGGGAATGCAACATGTAAAATGATGGGCAGCTGAGATTTAAATATGGACACAAGAGCATCACTACCAACAGGTCCTGACAGCAGCAAGTATTTCCACCGCTACGACTGCAAGATTGCAAAGGAACATTGCTGTGGAGCAAGTATTGAGATAAGCAGTCGAAGATTGCATGAGAAAAGTCACATGGTCCACAAAAGGAAAGCATCTATGAAATTCCCAAAAAAGTCACCCTGAGATAAAGAGTGGGATCATTCAGTGTTTAAATGTTTTTGAAATTTTAAGCTACAATGAAGAACCATTGACAGAACATTATTAGCAATGAAGAATTGATTTTTAAATTTAAAAATATCTTTGCAGTGATGAAACAAAAACAAACTGAGTAAAATGGATTCATTGCTAGAAAGTATCAGAAAATTCCTTACCTATCCGGGCAAATCACTGCATCAAAACTGTACAGGATTTAGAGCATTTCAACAATAGCTTACATATATATAGAGCCTTTAACATAGAAAATAAAAGTCACTTCACAGGAGGATTGGCATAATAAATTTGACACTGAGTCACCAAGGAAGACACTAGAACAGATGACCACAAACTTGGTGAAATTAAAACCAAAAGGGCTGCGGATGCTGTAAATCAAAAACACAAGCAGAAATTGCTGGAAAAGCTCAGCAGGTCTGGCAGCATTTGTGGGCAGAAATTGGAGTTAACATTTTAACTCAGAACTCAAGAAGGGAACTGAGAACTGATAAACATTCTGAAGAAAGGTCACTCGACCCGAAACGTTAACTCTGATTTCTCTCCGCAGATGCTGCCAGACCTGCTAAGCTTTTCTAGCAATTTCTGAACTTGGTTAACGAAGTCAGTTTTAAAGAGTGTTGTAAAGGAGGTCAAAAGAGAAGTCATGGAACGGTCAGGAAGGGAATTCCAGAGCTGACAGGCTGGCAACTGAAGATATCACCGTCAAAGGTGGGACAACTAAAATCAGGGATGGAGAAAAGATGTAAATGAAAAAAACGCAGACATCTTGTGGGTTGTGGGAGAGGAAGGGATGATGGGGTGAGATTTAGGAGGAATTGCAATATTGAATAAAAGTAAAATACTGCAGATCTGAAACAACACAGAGAATGCTGGAGAAACTCAGCAGGTTTCAGAGCATAGAGTCACAGAGATGTACAACATGGAAACAGACCCTTCGGTCCAACTTGTTCATACCGACCAGATATCCTTACTTAATCTAATCCCATTTGCCTGCAATTGGCCCGTATCCTTCGAAACCTTTCTTACTCAAATACCCATTCAGCCTCCTTTTAAATGTTGTAATTGTACCAGCCTCCTCCACATCCTCTGACAGCTCATTCCATACACATACTATCCTCTATGTGAAAAAGTTGCCCCTTAGGTTTCTTTTATATTTTTCCCCTCTCACCCTAAACCTATGCCCTCTAGTTCTGGACTCCTCTACCCCAGGGAAAAGACCTTGTCTATTTATCCTATCCATGCCCCTCATGATTTTTTAAATCTCTAAGGTCACCCCTCAGCCTCTGACACTCCAGGTAAAACAGCCCCAGCCTATTTAGCCTCTCCCTATAGCTCAAATCCTCCAATCCTGGCAACATCCTTGTAAATCTTTTCTGAACTCTTTCAAGTTTCACAACATCCTTCCGAGAGGAAGGAGACCAGAATTGCATGCAATATTCCAACAGTGACCTAACCAATGTCCTGCACAGCTGCAACATGACCTCCCAACTCCTATACTCAATTTTCTAACCAAAAAAGGAAAGCATACCAAACACCTTCTTCTCTATCCTATCTATCTGTGACTCTACTTTCAAGAAACAAGAAACCTACATTCCAAGTTCTCTTTTTTCAGCAACAAAGCCTGAGACCTTACCATAATGCAGCACTTTGCATTTATCTAAATTAAACTCTATCTGCCACTCCTCAGCCCACTGACCCATCTGATCAAGATCTCATTGTACTCTGAGGTAACCTTCTTCGCTACACCTTCAATTTTGGTGTCATTTGCAAACTTACTAACTATATCTCTTATGCTCACATCCACATCAATTATATAAATGACAAAAAGCAGTGGACCCAGCACCGATCCATTTGGCACACCACTGGTCACAGGCCTCCAGTCTGAAAAGCAACCCTCCCACCATCACCCTCTGTCTTCTACCTTTGAGCCAGTTCTGTATCTAAGCGGCTAGTTATCCTTGTATTCCATGAGATCTAACCTTGCTAACCAGTCTCCCATGGGGAACCTTGTCAAATGCCTTGCTGAAGTCCATATAGATCACATCCACCGCTCTGCTATCATCAATCCTCTTTGTTACTTCTTCAAAACACTCAACCAAGTTCGTAATACATGCTTTCCCACATATAAAGCCACGCTGACCATCACTAATAGTCCTTGCCTTTCCAAATATATGTAAATCCTGACCCTGAGGATTCCCTCCAACAACTTGCCCACCACCAATGTCAGGCTCACTGATCTATAGTTTCCTGGCATTTCCTTAACACCTTTCCGAAACACTGGCACCACATTAGCCAACCTCCAATCTTCTGGCACCTTACCTGTGACTATTGATGATACAAATATTTCAGCAAGGGATCCAGCAACCACTTCCCTAGCTTTCCACAGAGTTCTAGGGTATACGTGATCAGGTCCTGGGGATTTATCCACTTTTCTGCGTTTCAAGACATCCAGCACCACCTCCTCTGTAATATGGACATTTTTCAAGACATCACCATCTATTTCCCCACATTCGATATCTTCTATGTCCTTCTCCACAGTAAACACTGATGCAAAATACTTAGTATCTCCCCCACCTCCTGCAGCTCCACACATAGGCTGCCTTGCTGATCTTTGAGGGGCCCGATTCTCTCTCTAGTTACCCTTTCATCGTTAATGTATTGACAAAATCCCTTTAGATTCTACTTAAATCTATTTGCCAATTCTATCTCATGTGCCTTTTCTGCTCTCCTGATTTCCTGTTAAGTATACTCCTCCTGCATTTATATTCTAAGGATTCATTCAATCTCT
The DNA here is from genome assembly GCF_004010195.1 of Chiloscyllium plagiosum. Classification (NCBI taxonomy): domain Eukaryota; kingdom Metazoa; phylum Chordata; class Chondrichthyes; order Orectolobiformes; family Hemiscylliidae; genus Chiloscyllium; species Chiloscyllium plagiosum. The sequence goes on along the minus strand of NC_057723.1, from coordinate 19,107,405 downwards.
CTTGTCTGTACCTGACATATGCTTCCTTCTTTTTCTTATCCAAAACCCTGACTTCTCTGATCATCCAGCTTTCCGGACATCTAATAGCCTTTCCTTTCACCCTAACAGGGATATATTGTCTTTGGACTCTCATTATCTCATGTTTGAAGTCTTCCCATTTTCCAGGCATCCTACTACCTGCGAACATCTACCCCCAATCAGCCTTTGAAATTTCTTTCCTAATACCATCAAAATTAGCTTTTCTGTGGAGAGAGTTAACATTTTGAATTTGGTTTTGACCAGATTCTTCTTGCGCTAATCAAATTTGAAGGTACCAATCGCAGGGATCACTTTCACCACTAGATGAACTGCAGAATGGGATAGCGAGTCGAACGATTCATAGAAAGACTTTAGGCAGGCTCTACCTGACCAATTATAAGGAGGGACTGGGAGAGGTGGATAGACGTGGCTTCTGACATCAAGAAGTACCTGATATTTTGACAATGGGTTGAGTATTGGCCAATAGCCCCCTCACCATTGAATTGAGGACAGCAAAAGAGGCCTTTGGTAATGACACATCAGCAACATCACATTCTGAGATAAATGGAAGAAAATGAGAGTGCCTCAAGATGGAGGTAGCCTATGAATGTTTGTTAATAACTGGAAAGGCCATCACTTCCAGGCCATCCACAGATCCACAGGACAGCAAGCAGCCATAAATATAGCCAAGACGTTCTGCTGATGGAGTATGTAGTGGGGCATTTAAAATGCTGACTAACTTGCTGGTCCTTTCCTCACGTTTAGCTACAACATGAGGCCTGACTGCAGACTGAATAACTGAAGATGGGTCTTCATGGATTCCTATTTCAGCTTCAAAACAGAAGTTGCCAGAAAACGTCAGCAGGTCTGCTAGTATCTGTCAGACCAGTTGAGTTTTTCCAGCAATTTCTGTTTTTGTCTCTGATTTCCAGAGTCCACAGTTTTATCTTTTTCAGCTTTATTGGCTGTTTGCCACAAATATATCAATCACAGTTTTGCTCCCCACCAGCCTTTCTACAAATTGTTCCAAGTTAAAACCCTGCTGTGAACAGGCCAAAAGCAGGAACTTCTAGACACGGATTCCTACGAGGGAAAATAGGAATGCTCCCAAGTTCCTGAAATAAAGCATGACTGGATGACTCTTTTATTAAAATTTGTTCATGGGATGTGAACATAATTGGCTAGGCCAGCATTTATTGCCCACCCCTAGTCATCCAGAGGGCATTTGAGAATCAACCACATTGCGGGGGTCTGGAGTTACATGGAGGCCAAACCAGGCAATGATGGCAGATTCCTTCAATAAAAGGCATTAATGCGTCCGAGTTCACTGTTAATGTCACCAGAATGACATTACTAATGGCCATCATTGGTGCCTTAATTCAAGATTTTAAAAAATTTAATCATATTCTAACCTCTGCCAATGTGCAATTCAAACCCGGTCCCCAGAGCATTATCTGAGTTAATAGTCTGGATTAATCTGGTTAATCTGGATTAATAGTCCAGTGATAATCCCACTAGGCCATTCTCTGCCTGACTCCAGATTTCTTCAAAGCCTGCAATACTGGCAACTTAAATCAAGCCAATCTAAGGAAGGTGTTGCCCATGTACCACCAGAACATTACCTGCCTACCAGGGGCCCGAACATTTTAGACCACTGCAACACCTCTGTGAAAGATGCCGACTGCTCCAATCCCCACCCTCATTTCAGGAGCTCAGACCACAATGCCGTGTTTCTTCTCCCAGCTTACAGGCAAAATCTCAAGCAGGAGACCGCCTCACAGATACAGGCCCAGTGCTGGTCAGTGGAGGGAGATGATCAACTCTGGCATTGTTTGAAATCGGCTTGGACGAGTACGCCACCATCGTCACAGACTTTATTAGCAAGTGTGTGGAGGGCTGCATACTAAGGAAGTCAACCGGGTGTTCCTGAACAGGAAACCCTGGATGAATTAGGACATACAGAACCTGCTAGAAACTATGTGTGAGGCCTTCAGATCAGAAGACCAACTCAAATATATGACCTTCGCAGAGATTACGACAGCCAAGGACCAATACCGATCCAAACTAGAGACCCAGACAGACACCCAGCAATTATGGCAAGGACTGAATGACATCACAGATTCTAAAAAGAGACAGCACAAGATAGCAAATGATGACACATCACTTCAGGATTGACTCAATGCCTTCTCTACTCACATTGAGCAGAACTTCTGCAGAGAGGTAACACCTATTCCAACAAGTCCTGATGAACCTATCCCAACAGTCACTGCATCAGAGGTCATATCAGTTTTCCTTCGTGTGAATCCAAGGAAAGCGATGGGACCAGACGGAGTACCAGGCCGTGTAATCAGAGAATGCGCAGAGGTCTTCTTGGACATCTTCAATGTCTCCCTGCAGCAGGTCACTGTCTTTGCCTGTTTCAAGAGGGTCAACATCATCCCTGTGCCTCAGAAGGCTCATGCAGCATGTCTCAATGACTACTGCCCAATGGCCCTAACCTCGGTGGTTATGAAGTGCTTTGAAAGGCTGGTCATGACATTAATCAACTCCAGCCTCTCCACCAATCTTGACCCACTCCAAGTTGCCTATCAGACCAATAGATCCACGCCAGATGCAATATCACTTGCCCTTCACTCTTCCCTAGAACTTCTTGACACCAAGAACAGCTACGTAAGAATCCTACTCATTGACTACAGTTCAGTCTTCAACACTATTATCCCCTTGAGACTGATTACTAAACTTAGTGATCTTGGACTAAGCCCTATTCTCTGCCACTGGTACCTCAGTTTCCTGACCCACAGGTCACAATCAGTGAAGATTGGGGACAATATTTCATCCTCACTAACACTCAACACTGGAGCCCCCAGGGGTGCATACTCAGCCCCCTACTGTACTCACTGTTTACCCATGACTTGTCGCCAAATACCAGACTAATGCCACTTACAAGTTTTCTGATGACACCATCATAGTAGGTCAAATCTCAGATGGCGACGAAGCAGACTACAGATGGGAGGTGGAAGACCTGGAAAAATGGTGCACTGAGAACAACTTAGCTCTGAATACCAGCAAAATCAAGGAACTCATTATTGACTTTCAGTGGGATGTTAGTCATGCCCCTCCCATATATTAACAGCACAGAGATGGAACGAGTGGAGAGTGTCAAGCTCCTGGGAGCAGTCATCAACAACAAGCTTTCTTGGAGTCTTCATGTTGACGGACTGGTTACAAAGGCCCAACAACATCTCTTCTTCCTCAGGCAGCTGAGAACATTTGGCATGATGACAAATAGGTGTTTATAGATGTGCCATCGAAAGCATTCTGTTGGATGTATCGCGCCCTGATATGGTAACTGTCGTATTCAAGATCAGAGACAGTTACAGAGAGTGGTGAACTCAACCCGAATAATCACAAAGGCCAACTTCCCATCTTTAGAATCCATCTACTCATCCCACTGTCAAGGAAAGGCCACCAGCATTCTCAAAGATTCATCGCACCATGGCGATGCTTTTCTACAACCTCTACTACCGGGGAGAAGATACAGAAGCCTGAACCCAGGCACCAGCTGGTTTTGAAACAGTTTCTACCCTATTGTTGTTCGAATACTGAATGGACTCACATACTCTTAGCATTTGCCTGCATCTGTGTTTTTGTTTTTGCCACTATTTACCTATTATTTGCTTATCTATGCTATTTAACTCTGTGATCTGTCTGTATTGTTCGCAAGACAAAGCTTTTCACTGTGCTTCGGTGCACGTGACAATAAATGAAATTCAAATTCAAATATTTAGAAGAGCTTTACTGACTTATGAATGCCATTTGTAGTACCTTCCATGGTCCCTGGGCCAGAATTCTGTCATGATGGAGGATGGAGCTTTTTTTCTGCCCCTCATAATTCTGACTTAGCTGCTCAAGGCCTAGACCTGCATTTCCTGGAGTGTTTCAGCATCCCATCCCAATGGATACTTTGTAGTGGATTTTCTGGCTGTGGAGTATTCTCAATACATGTCTCAAGTGATTCAGAAGCCTGCTCAGCCCATGCTGATTCGACATCTTTAACAATAAGAAAGAAATAGTTCACATTTATATTGGACTCTTCTTATATCGTACTATATAGAGTCATAGAGCCATAGAAATGTACAGCACGGAAACATAGCCTTCAGTCCAACTTGTCCATGCTGACCAAATATCCCAACCCAACCCAGTCCCACCTGCCAGCATCCAGCCCATATCCCTCCAAACCCTTCCTATTCATATACCAAATCCAGATGCCTTTTAAAAGTTGCAATTGTACTAACCTTCACCACTTCCTCTGGCATTGGCAAGTTACCATTTTGAACTAAGGAACTTCATTTGCTATAGACAGACCTACAATGCCATTATAAACAGAGTTCCAGGATTCTGACCAACAACACTGAAGAAACAGTATATATTTTCAATCAGGAAGATGAGTGGCTAGGAGAGGGAGAGAGGAGAGAGAGAGAGAGAGAGAGAGAGACAGAGAGAGAGAGAGAGAACCTGCACAGTTACCGCCTTTGCTGTTTGAATTCATGTATCACTGGACATCGGAGTGTATCTGGGAAAATTAACAAACAGTGAAATTCACAACTAATCTTGGAGAAACTGTTGGGAGAATTTCGCAGCACAGAATCAGATAAGTTAATTGTTGTTTTAAGTCTGTCCAAGAGAAAGGCTGCAGTAGTGAGTATAGTGGATTCTTTCTTGATTATATGTTTTTGGAGATAAGTCTCTTGATTAAGCTTAAAATATAAGCCATAGCTATTAATTTAACCTGGGGCAATGTTTGTAGAGGAATAAGACGGTGTTATTTTCTGGGTCTGTAGATTGTGAAAGAGCAAAAATGGCCTTTGTAGTGATATGTACTTCTTGTCAGTTGTGGGTGTTTAAGGGTTACTGCGGATTATATCTGCCATAAATGCTGTTGGGTGCGAATCTTATCAGATCGAGTGGATTAGTTGGAGAGACAGATAGAAGTGATAAGGAATTTGCAACAGCAACAGTATGTGATGGATGGCAGTTATAGGAAGGGGAGGAAATCTCAGATACAGTCACATAGATGGGTTAACTCCAGGAAGGGGGAGAGAAATTGGCACCTCGGGCAGGAATCTTTTGTGGGTATACCCATTTCAAACAGGTATGCTGTTTTGGAAACTGTAGGGGGTGATGGATTCTCAGGGGAACAGAGCACGAACAGCCAAGTTTCTGATATTGAGACTGGCTCCAATGCAATGAGGGGTACATCGGCTTTCAAGAGATCAGTTGTGTTAGGGGAATCTGTAGTCCGAGGTACAGACGGACGTTTCTGTGGCCAGCAGAGAAAAAGCAGAATGGTGTGTTGTTTCCCTAGTGCCAGGATCAAGGATGTCTCAGAGAGGGTGCAGAATGTTCTCATGGGGAAGAGGGGCCAGCAGGAGGTCATTGTCCACATTGGAACCAACGACAATGGAAGGGAAAAGGTTGACACTGAAGGGAGATTACAGAGTTAGGCAAAAATTTAAAAAGGAGATCCTCAAGGGTAGTAATATCTGGATTGCTCCCAGTGCTGCGAGCAAGTGAGTGCAGGAATAGGAGATAGAGCAGATGAATGCATGGCTGAGGAGCTGTTGTATGGAAGAAGGAATCACATTTTTGGATCATTGGAATCTCTTTTGGGGTAGAAGCAACCTGTACAAGAAGGACGGATTGCACCTGAATTGGAAGGGGACTAATATATTGGCAGGAAATTTTCTAGTACTTGGCGGGAGGATTTAAACTAGTAAAGTGGAGGGGGGGGGGGGGGGCGTGGGTGGGATTCAGGGAGATAGTGAGGAAAGATTTCAATCTGAGACTGGTACAGTTGAGAACAGAAGTGAGTTAAACAGTCAGGGCAGGCAGGGACAAGGTAGGACTAATAAATTTAAACTGCATTTATTTCAATGTAAGGGGTCTAACAGGGAAGGCAAATGAACTCAGGGCCTAGTTAGGAACATGAGACTGGGATATCATATATAATCAGAGATTACCAGTGTTTCCATGTAGCTACATGAACACATACCACAAAATGTTTAAGAACCATCAGTAAATCCAATATGTCTGCTTTCATCAAATCTCTTTTGATGTCAATTTAACCTTTTTGATAAAATATACAACTAACTTTCCTATGTCGGCTCACCTTCTCCTAGCAGATCCACACATACCTCCATGTCACTAGCATAAATTGTTACCGTGAAGGGTTTATGAAATCAAGGAAAGCCAACCCTGGTTCATTGATCAAAATTGCTTTCTGCATCTCAAAGAGAGCTTACCACTCACCGGTCTATGCTACATTGGCTTGTTTTTGCTGTAAAACTGTTAGTGGAGCAGCTATAGTGCTGTAGTTTGCTACAAATTTGAGACAAATCACATATCCCCAAAAACTTCATAATTCCTCATTTAGATTCAGGAGCAGGAAATTCCACCAAAACTGATATTTTTCCTGTTCTCAGCATACATGTCTTGCCCTACTGAATTCTCTAGTTAGGTGACCTGTGTCTTTGCAAACACACTTCTGGCGTGGTTTATCATCTGATTATAATTGTCTAAATAGAGCTTCTGTTCTCTGATGGAGAAGTGAGAAACCCCAGCTACTTTGACTAACTTCACCTAATGACCTTCCTACAGATATTGGATCTCTGGTTTTATCTGGCCATGTTTCTCTGGACAAAAGGGATAGGATGAAATTTCATGGGAGAGGATTCTCCTACATCTACATCATATTTGGATAATGTCGGGCACCCTGGTTGGCACATCCAGACTCTTTTTAAACTTTATGAGCAACCGTATTAGATCTCCTCATTGTTCTGGCTCTAAATAAAAAAAATTATGGTGTTTATCTTGCCAGTAGTTGATTGTTAGCTCTCTTGATAGCAGGAGATTCAATTTGAAAATTATATAAGCCTCCTTCTGCCTTACTCACTTGCTCTTTCATCTTCCATTGTGCTTTCTATTTGACATACCTCTATTTGCTTCCACTCTTCCCAGCAGTTGTACTGTATGAACATATTGATACATGACAGATTTGATAATTTTTTCAGGTGACCTGGGCTGTTGCTCAAATAATCAATTTTAGCAATCCTCTTAGTTACCTAACATAGAACACTGGGTTGTGCGTTCAGTGGTTCACCTGTAATACTGACACTTCACCCCTGGTTAAATTTTCAGATCTTCTCTTGGCTTCAGTGGACCTATAAACTGAAGCATGTCCAAGAACTACGTCAGAAGGACTGAAAACCTTAGTAGATCTACTTTTTACATTAGGTTAGATTCCATACAATATGAAAAGAGACCCTTTGGCCTAACAAATCCACACTGACCCTCTGAAGAGTAACCCACCCAGAACAATTCCCCTACCCTATGTTTCCCCTGCCAAAGCACCTAACACAATGGGCAATTTAGCATGGCCAATTCACCTGATCCGCACATCTTTGGATTGAGTGAACCTTGGATTGCAAACAAAATAAATTCCAATCTATTGTACCAATTATGAGGATATTTTTGACAATTTGCCGTGATCATCATCTATGAAGGTTTGTCAGTACAGATCTAAAGCTCTTGGTGTGTGTGTGTATGTGAGTAGTAATCTGAAGACTTTAACTGTGTTACACCCAGACTATTCACACCTTCCTGAAAAAGTTTAAACATGATATTGGAACCTTGGTCTGACCAGATTCCCAACGATAATCCACATTGAGTCAAGGACTGAGTGAGCTTCTCTACCACTACCTGAACAATAATTATTCTTAAAGAGATGGTCTCTGGGAACTTAGTAACCATATCCATGATGCTAAGGACATATTGGTGTCCCAGGCTGGTTTTAGGTAAAGGTGTCAGACAGTCTACTAACACCATTCTTAACAGGGCTTCAAAAGCTGGTGTGGGAATGAGAGGTGCTGGTTCAATAACCTGTTGTGATTAACCTGCCAACTGGTACATTTTATAAAATTGCACCATATTCCGATGAAGACTTGATCAGGTATTACGTTGACTTCCTTATACTTGGGTCTTCAGAATCCCTTCATGTCCCATTATTGAAATTCTAAGGGCAATCCTTAATATTCCTTGATGATTTTTGGGCAATAACACTATCTGGTGAACAAATACTCACTTTTCAGCCATGGGTCTGTGAGGAGATCTCCACTTCCTCATTAAAGTCCTGTTCATATAGTAGCATTTCTAGTAGCATAGAAGCAACATGTTTACCTTCAGCTTCTATTGATTTGATTATTCTACTTTGCTTAACTCCTGGATTGGCTTGCTGAGAACTTCAATCAGAGAACACTTATTGGACATTTATTTTGTATTATTCAAATCCAAGAAAGTTTCAGATAACCAAAAATAAATCAATGGGGTCAATTTGACTTCTGATGATGGACCATTTTGAGCCACTGCTCAAGTTATGACATATGAAGGAAAGAATCCTAGAAGCTTTGCTTATAGCTGCTATTCCTCTTGACCTTTCTGTAACTAATACCAGATTTTCCAGCTAACTCATTCTCCAAGAATAGGTCAACTCTATCTGGATACAAATATGGACAACGGCAGATGGAGTTTAATTCAGATAAATGCGAGGTGCTGCATTTTGGGAAAGCAAATCTTAGCAGGACTTATATACTTAATGGTAAGGTCCTAGGGAGTGTTGCTGAACAAAGAGACCTTGGAGTGCAGGTTCTTAGCTTCTTGAAAGTGGAGTCGCAGGTAGATAGGATAGTGAAGAAGGCGTTTGGTATGCTTTCCTTTATTGGTCAGAGTATTGAGTACAGGAGTTGGGAGGTCATGTTGCGGCTATACAGGACATTGGTTAGGCCACTGTTGGAATATTGCATGCAATTCTAGTGTCCTTCCTATCGGAAAGATGTTGTGAAACTTGAAAGGGTTCAGAAAAGATTTACAAGTATGTTGCCAGAGTTTGAGGATCTGAGCTACAGGGAGAGGCTGAACAGGCTGGGGCTATTTTCCCTGGAGCGTCGGAGGCTGAGGGGTGACCTTATAGAGGTTTGCAAAATTATGAGAGGCATGGATAGGATAAATAGACAAAGTCTTTTCCCTGGGGTCGGGAAGTCCAGAACTAGAGGGCATAGGTTTAGGGTGTGAGGGGAAAGATATAAAAGAGACCTAAGGGGCAACCTTTTCATATAGAGTGTGGTGCGTATATGGAATGAGCTGCCAGAGGATATGGTGGAGGCTGGTACAATTGCAACATTTAAGAGGCATTTGGATGGGTATATGAATAGGAAGGGTTTGGAGGGATATGGGCCGGGTGTTGGCAGGTGGGACTTGATTGGGTTGGGATATCTGGTCGGCATGGACGGGTTGGACCGAAGTGTCTGTTTCCATGCTCTACATCTCTATGACTCTATATGAGAAAGCATGGATGGTGGAAGGAGTGGATATGGTGCCAATGAAGTAGGCTGCTTTATTCTGGATGGAGTCAAGCCTGTGGAGTGTTGTTGAAGCTGTACTCATCCAATTCATCTGGGCAAGTGGGGAGTATTCCATCAAACTATAGTACTATATTTGGACGACATGGTGGCTCAGAGGTTAGTACTGCTACCTCACACTGATAGGGTCCCAGATTCAATTCGAGCCTTGAATGTCTGTCTGTGTGGATCTTGCATGTTCTTTTCATGTCTGCATGGGTTTCCTCCCAAAGTCTAAAGATGCGCAGGTTAGGTGGATTGGCTATGCTAAATTGTCCATGTTGTCCAGGGGTGTGCAGGCTAGGTGGGTTAGCCAGGTGAAATGGACAGTTACAGAGATAGGGTAGGGAGGTGGGTTTGCATAGGCTGCTATTTGGAGGCCACTGTGGACGTTATGGGCTGAATAGCCTACTTTTATACTCTCAGGGCTATAGTACAACACCCTCCCTCAGGACACCCTGGAATACATTACAGGCAACAAAATAGGTTTTGAAATATATTCACTGTTGTATTTAAGAAAAGAACAGCCAAGTGGCACACAAGCAACAATGAGATAATCACTCAGATAATCTGTTTTAGTAATACTGGTCGATGGATACATAGCTCTCCAGTTTTATGTTATAGTAGCCTACAGTTTTGAGTGTGTTGTGCTGTTCTTTGTGCTGTAATTAGCCCAAATCATTCAGACCAGCATGAAAGGTTAAGGGAATTCAAAGCCCATCCAGTGTAAACAATTGTCAGTGATCACTTATCATAGTTTTGAAACCACTGGACTTGATAATGGGTCCCCCTGTCCAAGTCATCAGATCATTGATAATTGTGAGTTTTCACTAACTTTTTCATTAATTTTCAGGGTTTTGAAGAGGTTCCTAAATTTGAGTCAGTTCTACTTGATGCAACACATGTTTTAAAATCATTTCAGTATTTAATAGAAAAATGATTGCTATACTCTGATACAACACACAGACGGTTAAGAATAGCATTTTTTAAAACATCAATTTCAAAATCAGACGACTCAAGCAGTGCAAAAGGCACTTCAATTCAATTGTTGATTTTCATGTGATAAACCTATTTTCATTTGTGCTCATCAAACATTATCAAGCTGCCATTCTTAAAAACAGCAAGAAATAGGTTTCGAATACATGTATTTTAAAAAAGTTTGAAAACATTACCTAATTGCAATAGTTCATGTCATGATTTTACAAATTAGCTTCAGCAGAAATGAAAATTTGAAACAAAACTTCTTAAGCATTGCAGAATTTTCATGCAATTTCCAGCCAACTTGCTAATTGAAAACAAAAAACTCAATGCTTATCTCTTGTAGGAAATGCATTTCTGTTTGTTAAGATTATGGGGGCGAAAAGCTTGGAAAGTTTTCAACTATTTTGACATACTCTGGATTGAAACGGGATCTTATATTGTGATTTTTTGGGAAAAAAAGATCAACCAACAGCTTAAAGTATACTGTAGTTTATCAGATGTTTACTCAAACACAAGTGACTTTGGAGAAACAGCCTATTATTGGTTTCAAGGAAATATGATTATTGGAAACCTTAGCTTACCTGGAGACCCTTTCTGGTATGAGAATTCATATTAAAGACCCAGAAGTCAGTGAAAAGAACCTGAAAGCTTCTCCTGAAATTCATTTTCTCAGTAGAAGCACTTGGGAATCTGACGAAGTTTTCAAATATCAATATGTGTTTTCTCCTTGTTAAAAACCAAAAGGGTTGATTGAAGGCAATCCCCAAAGATTCAATTCAAGTTAATGGCAATCAGAATAGGATGTTGACTATCAATCTATGATTGTCAGTCATTCAGTTTTATCAACAAGAAATCCAGTGGATGTGAGATGTCATCATATTTATCCTTTCTTTTGCTGGATCACAGGGGTTTGTATTTTTGCCCATTTGTGTTTTTTTTTCTCAAAATCTCATCACTTCTGTCAAAACATCTTTTGCATTTTGCATGGCTAACTGTGTGTGGAAATGAGGTGATATGGTTTTAATTCCAGATCATAGCTGAGGCACCAACCAGTGTTTGCCACTTCATTCCCTTTCAGAACATAAAGCAATTCTCCACTATTAACAAACCCTTTGTCTATTGCACTGGGCCTCTGCCACTGTCAAAAGTATCAAATAAAAACATTTCCCAACACCTTTCAGTTCTGAAGAAATTGTACTATACTTGAAATGTTTACTGTTTCTCTTAACACAGAGAGTTTCTCCAGCATTCTCTGTGTTTGTTTCTGGTTTCCAACATGTGCCTTTATTCAAGTGCTTGCTACTTACCTTTAGAATACCTTTTGTTCATAAGAAGTAGATTATTCGATTTATTAAAGAGGACTGTCAAAGTTTTTTTATTCCAAATTGTAGTACAAAAAAAAGCATTTTACAATTGAATCAAAAAAATTGTAGTAATAGTGTCACTGGTTGAGTAGTGGGACTTAATTATTAGTGCATTCCTCGCACTACAGTCATAATAGTCTTTTATTTAAACAGAAATTCTCTTGGATCATGTCCAGTCCACATCTCTTTTATTATATTGAGAGTAGATTTGGCTTCTTAGGTTTCTCTCCATAACTCAATATCTTAAACCTGGATTCATCTCATTCAGTATTTTCAAATGTGTTATAGATTTTCTTGAAGTGAAGCCCACTCACAGTGGATCATAATTATTCAGATAACTTTACATGGATTCTTTTTAACTCAAAGAATATCAAAGTCACTTTTTCATCTGGATACATTCACATTAGATTTGTCTTAAAATATTGCCAGAACAAACTGTGATGATGACTTTAATATTTGATCAATAAATTTTTGACTTGTCATTTGCAATTCAATTTGTTTCTTCTATTTTATATTTATTAATGGTAAATTAGGTTAATGAATTATTTCCGTAACGTAGCTCTTGAAATTCTAACCTGTTTCTTTAACATCTTACTTCTACATGCAGCTCAGTAAAATTTACACACTTAAGATATTCTACATTTAACAAATGCCTCAATGTAATTTTTAAAGAAAACGGAGAGGACAGAGACACTGAACAAATGCTTTGTGTCTGTCTTTACAGTGAAAATAAAAGTTATATCATTCAATCCTTCCATGAAAACAGACATTGCAAACAAAACTAGTATTCATTTCCCTCCCTAAATGCCCTTGAACAGAGGGATTGCTAGTCATTTCAGAGAGTAATTAAGAGTCAAGAACATTGCTGCGGGCTTCAAGTCACACATAGGCCGGAACAGATAAGGATGGCAGATTTACTTCCCTAAAACGATAGTAGTGAATCAGACCTATATGAATAACTAACAGAGAGAGTTTGGTGGTCAGTATTACCACCAAATAAGACTGAAATGCTTTCATTTGCAGACTTTAATTGAACTTAAATTCCAGTGGCTGCCATTGTGGGAATTGAACCCATTTGAACCTATGTCTCGAGAGAATTAGCCTGTACCTCTGAATTATTGGTCCAGTGACATGATCAGTACCACACTGCTGTCACATTATACCAGAAAAATAAAGGTACTCAAGGAGCTAACAAAGAAGAGGAGCTTAAAACAATTAATACCAGCAGAAAAATAAAACAGATAAACTTAAGGGAAGATATAGCTCGGGTGGTTAGACGGGCAGATTAGTGGGAGATGGAATATAACACTGAGAAGTGTGAGGTGACACACTTTGGAAGACGTAACAGACATAGGAAGCTCAGAGGACAGTTTGGGGTGTTTGTCTACAGATTCTTGAAGGTGGAAGGACAGGTGAAGAGGGAAGTTACAAAAACATATGGGACACTTGCCTCTATCAGTTGGGCTTAAAAATGTGTTGCTGAAAAAGCACAGCAGGTCAGGCAGTGTCAAAGGAGCAGGAGAATCGACGTTTCGGGCATAAGCCCTTCTTCAGGAATTCCTGAAGAGGGGCTTATGCCTGAAACGTCGATTCTCATGCTCCTTTGATGCTGCCTGACCTGCTGCGCTTTTCCAGCAACACATTTTTAAGCTCTGATCTCCAGCATCTGCAGTCCTCACTTTCTCCTTTTTTCTATCAGTTGTGGCATGGATTGTAAGAACAGGGAGGTTGTCTTGGAGCTGGACAAATCTTTGGTGAGACCACGGTTGGAACATGATGCACAGTTCTAGTCACTAGGCTATACAAAGGATGTGATGGCACTGAAGGGGATGCTGAGCAGATTCACCAGGATATTGCCTGGCTCGGAGAATTTTACCATGAAGAAAGGCTGGATAAACTTGGGTTGTTTACTTTAGAGCAGAGAAGGCTCAGGGGAGAACCTAAGTGAGGTGTACAAGATTATGAAAGGCATGGACAGGTTGGACAACTGTTTTCCATAGTGGAAGGGACAATAACAAGTGTGAATAATTTAAAAGTCAAGGGCAGGAGATTCAGAGGAGATTTGCAGAATGCTAGAGTCATACTGCATGGAAACAGACCCTTCGGTCTAATTCGTCCATGCTGACCAAGTTTCCCAAACTAAACCAGTCCAACTTGCCCATGTTTGGCCCATATCCCTCCAAACCTTTCCTATTCATGTACCTGTCCAAATGTCTTGCATATATTGTATCTGTATCTGCATCTACCACTCCCTCTGATGGTTCATTCCACATATGAACTACCCTCTGTGTGAAAACGTTGCCCCTCAGGTCCCTTTTAAATCTTTCTCCTCTCACCTAAAAAAAAGCCCTCTAGTTTTGAGATCCCCACCCTGGGAAAAAGATCTTGGCTATTCACCTTATCTATGCTCCTCATGATTTTATAAACTGTCACCAGTCAACTTCCTATGTTCCAGTGAAAACAGTCCCAGCTTATCTACCTCTCCTGATAAATTAGAACCTCCTTCCCCACACACATACTTGTAAATTTTTTCTGAACCCTCCTCAATTTAATATTTCCGATAGCAGGGCACCCAGAACTGTACAGAGTATTCCAAAAGCAGCTTCACCCATGTCCTGTACAACCTCAATATGACTTCCCAACTCCTATAATCATATTGCTTAAAGGTCTGAGAATGAAGATAAACATGCCAAAAGCTTTCTTAACCACATTGTCTACCTGTGATGCAACTGCCAAAGAACTATATAAATGAACACTAGGTCTCTCCAATTGACAACACTACCCAGAGCCCTACCATTAACTGCATAAGTCCTGCCCTTGTTCATTTTAACAAAATGCAATACCTCGCATTTATCCAAATTAAACTCCATCTTCCACTCCTCAGCCCATTGGCTCAATTGATCAAAATCCCTTTGTAACCTTCAATAACCTTCTTCACTGTCGACAAAGTACCAATTTTAGTGTCATCCCCAAACTTAGTAACCATGCCTACTATATTCTGATCCAAGTCTTTCACGTATATGACAAACAGCAATGGATCCAGCACTGATCCCTTCAGAACACAGGCCTCCAGTCTGAAAAACAACAATTCATCACCACCCTCTATCTCCTCCTGTCAAACCAAATCTACCGTTCTGACCTCATCTGTCTTTTTGGTCAAGTCCTCAAAAACTCAATCAAGTCTATGAGACATGATTTCCCATGCACAAAGCCATAGTGACCATTCCTGATCAGTCCTTGCCTCTCCAAATGTATGTACATCCTATCATTCATAATTCCTTCCTCCAACTTACCTACCAATTATGTCAGGCTCACTAATCTATACTTCCTAAGCTTAGATGTTTTCAGGCAGTTCCAGACAACTCCATGACCATGTCCACGTCCCTGGACTGATAGTGGAGACTGCCCTCTGTTTACTGTGCTGGGACCAACTGACCGAAAAGTGTCTTCCTTGACCTGACTGAGGACAACACTTCTTAAATTTTGAGACATGGCCTTTTAGTTGATGCTCATGCAGAATGTTTGCCATGTGCATTGCTCGCACATAATGCAGGTGTGAGATTGATGTCACACTTTAGTATATAGCAACATATCCACCCCATTGGCTGATAACCAATAACAATCACGAGTGGTAGAGTGGTTTTGCATCTGCACTAAACAGCAAGGCTGGGCAGAAGTTACAGTGAACCTTTAAGCACCGGGTGTGGAGGCAAAGTGCAAGAGGTCAGGGAAAAACATATAGGTTGTGAGCTTCCATGCAGGCGCAAAGTGAGTGAATGCTAAGAGAGCAAGCGAGGAACCCTCAAATGCACCTAGATCAATCCATAAAGTGGTTGAGTGGTCATGTGCACAAAATGTCCTGGCAACATCATTTCAATGAAAGGTGCTGGCACTCTCCAAAGTATAGCATTCAGGTGCAGAACTATCTCACAGGTGAATCGCAGACGTGCCATGAGGGTGTGGTGAGGCTAATACATGCCCATTGCCAGTGCCTAAGGATAGTGGGAGTGTTCAGTTGCAGCCTATAGGCCATGTCCTGAGACGTTAGAGACTGCTATCCAAGAAGGAGGCCTAGAGGAGCAACCAGTGAGCTGAAGCTGCCCGGTAACCACCCTGAGTTTATCAATGTGGTAAGATTAACTAATGATGAGATGTTAATGCATACAATTGAAATCAAATAGGCCTCTTACTGCTCACTAGTATGATTGCCATCTTGCTATTCAAGACTTAGTTGGAGAATGGGACTGCTTGCTCTTGATGTTGAGCATCTCATTACTGTCAATCTCACCTGTTTTTCTCCATTTCCTTGCCAGTGCCCATTTCATTCAGGGTCAGGGAAGATTCTACCTAGTATGCTTTTACAAATCATAAATCCTATTTGCCAAATTATGAGCATTTTTGAGGATGCACTAGTATTGATTAATATGAATTATTAGATATAGCATACTTGGTTTTTTAAAGACATTCCACAAGGTGCCACAGGACACGTTAATGCTTAAGGTATGGCCTTGTGGAGATAGAGATAATATATTGTGGCTGGAGGATCAGTAACTGGTTAGAACAGTGATAAATGGAGCACTTACATAAACAGTAGGGGTTCAATACATTAAGAATGAGACAAGAAGAAATTTCTTCATTCAGAGGAATGTGAATCTTGGAAAAGTTCTCCCTTGATGTTTTGTGGTGTTCATTCATTATGTATACTCAAAGTTGAGAGAATTTTAGGCTCATGGAGAATCAAGAGATATGGGAAGCTGACTAGAAATTGAAATTAATGTGCAAGCTCAGCCATTCCTGGATTGAATGGTGGAGTGGTCAGATGATCTGGTTTTGTACCTTTTTAATTTTTTTTTGCCTGACCAACAGAGCGGGAGATTGCTAGGAGTTGGCATGAAGCAGTGTATTCATCTGAGTCTGATGAGAAGGAAATTTTTCAGCATTTCCTTTATTTCCCTCTTATAGCATCAAATGAAAGGTTATACCAACGAATCTGGAAATGCAACTTGAATTTGGATTCTTGCTGATCTTTCTGTGCACTGGGTTCAAGAAACAAAAAGAAGGACACTGACAATGAATTCACACCACTTTGCAGGTCAATCTGAGCTTCTATCTCACAACCACTGGCCAAGAGCAGTGGGGCTTCTGGGTCTACAGATATGCTTCTCTTTGCATAACCAATAAAAGAAGTACACAGCTTGTTCTGAGGAGGAAAGTCTATGTAAGTGGATCATCATGACTCAATCTGGATCATGAACAAATTAACCTAGACTTTTATCTATAAGACAGTGGACTTGAAGTGCAGCAGAAACTGAGAGAGAAAAATAGGCTCCAGGATTACTTAAGCATAAGGTTACTGCTGTAACTATTAGCCTGCAAATTTCGGCAATCACATAAAAACTGTTAGCTTATTATTTCAAACTCCGTTTCTTTCACTCTGTGTTTTCTATCTGTGTGCATCTTTCACACAACCCTGCACAAGGTCCACCTCAGAATTACAACTCTCATAACCTGGAAGAGCTAATGATTCATTTTGTAGGTAACTGTGCAGTTGTAGACACTTGCACAGTTGTGTTTCAAAGTAGCTCCAGAAATGGAGGACATCTTCCATGAAATGAAGTCCACCTACCCCTCCTTAATTCAGTGAAGTGTAAATGCATGGTCTTATAAAACATTAATTACTTAATATATTTTCAGTTCTATTATGCAATAAAGCTTCTAATGAAGGAAACTTCATACAGAAATCATGTTTTTTTGATAATGACACCTTCAGAATAAAAGTGGTATTGTGACACAATCTTGCTTAACAGAATTGTACAATGCCCTCAGTGTTCTCTGCTAGTGAAAGTATCAATATAGTCAAAATGAACTATGTAATATCTACATTAAAATAGCTGAGAACTTTTAGTTTTCACAGGATGTGGCAGTGTTTGATAAACATTCCTAATTGCCCTTGGATTGAGTGACTTGTTAGACCATTTTAGAGGGCATTAAGAGTCAACAACATTGCTGTACCTTTGGAGTCACATGTAAATGAGATCAGATGGAGGTAGATTTCCTTTCCTAAAGGAGATTAGTCAACCAACAAGGTTTTATGACAATTGACAATAATTTCACAGTCACCATTACTGACACCAGCTTTCAATTCTAGATTTTATTTATATATTTTAAATTCCACTTGCTGCCAAGGTGCAATTTGAGCCCATAATCCCACATATTAGCCTGGGTGATTGGATTTAATTGAGTGATATTATCTCTAGGCCATCATCTCCCATAAATACTGGTGACAGTAGTTTCTAAGCTTATGTTACAACCAAAGGCCAATTTCCTTGACTACAAATCTACTTCGCAAAATTTAGCAAAACATGGATAACAGTTTGATGTGGATATTGCTAAGCATGACAGCCATAATAGAGGATGCATCTTCCAGGCTTAGTGCTAAGGTGCCCTTTTGTAGAACTGTAGGGAGGATTTATCCTGTCTCTTGCAAGTACTACTGCTGACATTTCAGAGTTAATTTTTACCGTTGAGGTTAAAAACACTGTTACATTTCTCACCAATGATCTCACTCACCTAAAGTTAAAAAAGCATACATTTTCACTCTCTTTACCTCACATCTGAAAGTGAAAATACAAGAAAGGAGCTACACTTTATCTATGTCCAGAGTCATGTTTAGCCAGATTCTTTTAATAAAGGCAGCTTTGTGGCATTGACCTCAACAGTAATACAATCAGAACAATGACACATGAAAAATTACATCGACAAAATAAGGCCATGGGTCATATGGTCTAATTCTGCACTGCAACATTTAACCAAGCACGTGCCCCTTCGAGTTGCCAGAACATTATTGATCAGTTGCGTGTCTCAGACTCTTAGTAATTGGTATGCAAATTCCTTGGAAAGACTGTGAGAAAAGTGAGTCACTGTCAAGGTACAAAAGATAAAAGCAGTTTGTTCAAGCTAGTTGTTCATTACTCTTTGACAAAAGCTGACAGACTCTTAAAAGGAAGTTGGGTTCA
Organism: Chiloscyllium plagiosum; assembly: GCF_004010195.1. NCBI lineage: Eukaryota > Metazoa > Chordata > Chondrichthyes > Orectolobiformes > Hemiscylliidae > Chiloscyllium > Chiloscyllium plagiosum. The sequence goes on along the minus strand of NC_057723.1, from coordinate 19,088,574 downwards.
ATTCATCTTCATTAAAGAGTTAATTGTTCAGTGACCTTAGCATTCTTTGAAAGTACTTAAATTTTCAGATCAATAAGGACAAATGTGAGCCTGTTCAATAGTTTCAGATCTCTCTCTCTCTCTCTCTCTCTCGGTCTCTGTTTCTTGCATACTTCAATACATATCAGCTTTTGTAGTGTTGTATCTTTACTGGTAATATATGTATCCATCAATATGAAACAAAATTGCTCCATCATCCTCTATTCTCCAAATGCAGCCATATAAAGTGCAACTGCTAAGTTATTTTCTTCAATCTTTCAATGGTGATCGACATTTGTGTTCATTCTTGCTTCCCTCCTTGGCCATTCCACCTTTCCTGTGTGACCTCATCCAATGCTCTAAACCTCTTTATTTTTCCAGTTCTGGCCACTTTGTATTTCTGATTTCCACAAGACTAACACCTGCACCCATACATTTAGTTAAATAGGCCCCATGCTCTAGAATTCCATCCTTAAACCTACTACCTCTCCTTTCTCAGTTAAGACGCTCCATTGAATAAGTTATTGATCTCCTGTCCTAATCAGTCAGATTATGCGTTTGTTACGATAAAATGTCTGTAGTCCTTGTCCAGACTCCACTGAAACTGACAGAAAGTTTGGGAGTCCACAGATAAAGAGACAACCTGAAACCCAGAAGTTTCTCTCGGCCATTCTTTTGAAGAAGGTTTCTTGATGATGTTCTTCCAGACAGCAAATAACTTATCAGATTTCTGAGGGAATTGTTGAGATCTGGTGTTGTGCTGTTTGTCTTGCTGCAGAAACCTGAACATTTGAACCCTTGAAAAGGTCACACCTTGTTGAATAATGTGTAACTGGATTTTTAACAGTGCTGACTTCATGTTCACTGTTAAATATCTTTCATGCGTGAAAAGGAAATTTTGTATTCGTACAATGTCAAATTTCCCTAGTATATCAAAACAACCCATGTTTTTTTTAATTTTTAAGCTTATTTCACTTTATTACTACCTTAATTTAACTCTGTATTTATTTTGTTTTCTAAAATTTTAAAATGAAAGTGAAGAGATTCGTTGCTTTTCACTTTGTGTTCCATTGCTCCTCAGCTTCAATATGATTGGCTATTTACTGACATCATGCATGACGATCCCTTTGGTTTGTCACCCAGTAACGTAAGCAAACATCTACATTGAGGAGTCATAACTTCAGTCTTGGTGGCTTTCTTCAAGTTTGAGCCAGAATCTTTGCTGCACCTCAGTGCAGCCATGCTGATGTGAAGCAATTCAGGATGTTTTATGATGTTGAAAGCATTGTATGAAAGCAAGTTGATTTTGTTGCTGTTATACTTCTCCCTGCTGAGGGCTTTATCTCCAGACTTTAACCACGTTCCAGCTCTTGTGCTCCTAGCACCTGAATTGTTACAACAAAATAAGGAACTCAAAGCTGTTTACATTCAAGTATAAAGCTAGTGCTTCTAAATAAACCTGTTGGACTATAACCTGGTGTTGTGTGATTTTTAACTTTGTACACCCCAGTCCAACACCAGCGTCTCCAAATCATGAATACATTCAAATAACGCTTCATCGGAATGCTCAGTTTCCAAATGAATATTGAAACTAGCACCTAGTACCTGAACCCCGGATCCCAGCAGGACCAGCTAGTCCATGCAGTCCCCAGAAGCTGTAATCATTTAGTTAGGATTTCCAAGTGTGGAATTCTGTGGTCCCAACACAGCAGAATGATTTATTTAGAGCAATCGTTGGATTTTGGGATTGCTCATTCAGTGCAGTCCTTCAACACTAATTTGATGCTGATAAGCAGTGGAACTGTTTCACAGGTGTGGTGCCCATATAACAAAATAATTTTCCAGTCTCTGGGGTCTCTGCTTGAATAAATTGCCCGTTCAGTGTGATGTTGGAATGGTGGAACTATTTTACCCATCACTAGTTCCTAGACAACAGAATGATTTGATCAGTCAGTGTAGTCCCCTGGACAATGCAGACTGCCAGTCAAGCAATGACTAAGATCAGAGAGTGAAATAATTTTGACAATGTCATTCCTGATAAGTCTAGTTGCTCAAGAAATCAGTAGTGCAATTGCTCCTTAAAAGGTTACACAATGCTACTCATTTTAATAGAATTACAAATGAAACAATGTAATTTTCTTGAATAATTTCTGTAAGAACACTAGCTCTAGTTTGTGATACATCACTCTTTGAGGTCTGCAACCTCATAAAACGAGACCTTTAACACTTTTGCTGCACAATGCACAAATTCAATATCATGTGTTGCTGAAATTATGAACCTGCCATATTCAATAATTTTCTTTGGGACTGGGAGTCTTGATATAGCTGGCACTTCTTTGCACCTTTTGTTTCTGACTACTCACTAGAACCCATATGGCTGATTTCCTGGGGATCAATACTTGTGAAAATATCTCTTCTTCAGAGATAAGTCTTAGGAAAATGAAATGCAGATTCTTGATGTTAGATTTCTGTTCTCTTTCCATTACCCACAACAGTTTCAGGCCGTGTTCCCACGAAAATGAGGAATAAAGAGGAGTTAATACTCCTTCTATCCATACCTTCCTGACATTTCTTCATAATGTCATCTATTTCCAGGGCAGCTGAAGAGGGAGGCAGTGGATCTTTTGCTTGCCACCCCTTCAGATCAATGGGTCTGAAAGAAGTCAGACGATGAGGGAAAAGAGGATCTAAATTTATCAACTTTCTGTCATAGCCTTTGACCAATTGTTCAAGCCTGAGTGCCTTCAGACTATTGCTCTTTCCTCAGCTGAGCTTCTGTTGCTACACCCATTTCCCAGCACAAGACCCTGGCTGGTGCCAAAAGTATGACCTCGCAACTTGATGACTTGACCTACCAAATCTTGAGGATTCAAGAGACAGAGTTTTCCTCAGATGCATTATGCTTGTACAGAATTTGAGGAGATTTCAGGAGTGTAGAGGGCAGAGATATTGAAGGCAGATTTGCTAAACCCCATATGATAACTGTTAAATCCTTTCCCAAAATATGAATGCCTGATTCATTGTCCTTAACTACGTGACTCAAAGAAATATTATATTTTTCCTTTACTACCAATTTCAAACAGGGTAATGCGAACTAATAATCTTGTTGCAGTCTAAGTACATTTTTCAATCATCATAAATGGTCCATTGTTCTATTTTGTAAATAATTATCTTGTGACTTGATAGTGATACTAATGACCTAGGTCAAGCAGGAGTCTCCCCCTACTCAGGTAAAAGCTGTCTTTTATGACGCTCGATTTCAATACTCGCATGTATTTCAAGGTGCTTTTACATGTCAGGCTTTTTAAAAAATGTCTGCCTGCAGAGCTTCTACTATTTTATTTGCACTCAAATTATTACGCTGTGTTAAGACTCAAGAAGATGAATATATTCTCATAAGGAGAACTGTAAAATGTCACGCCTGACTTCAAAATAATCAGGGGAACTGATCAAAGTGAGAGAGAGATATTTGTTAGAAAATCTGTAACGCAGAAAGAGAGGATATGATCAGTGGTTCAAAATGTTACAAGTTGTCGGGAATCTTTGAGGAGAAAGTGAGATCTGCAGATGCTGGAGATCAGAGCTGAAAATGTGTTGCTGGAAAAGCGCAGCAGGTCAGGCAGCATCCAGGGAACAGGAGAATCGACGTTTCGGGCATAAGAAGGGCTTATGCCTGAAACGTCGATTCTCCTGTTCCCTGGATGCTGCCTGACCTGCTGCGCTTTTCCAGCAACACATTTTCAGCTCTGTTACAAGTTGTCCCCAACTGACAGAAAAGGTCCATAGCAGATAATACCAACTGAGCTGAAGCATTCTGAAAAGAATTGAGACCAATGTCTTTTTGCTTTAGAAAGGAGGTATGCATGGGTGGTGGAACAGAAGAAAAAAATAACAACGTTGACACTTGAAACAGGATTGAAAAGATAAGAGAAGTGGTTTTACTTTGCTTTCCTCCTACTATTATAGGAGGTGTGCTATAATAATGTGCATTATGTGTGAGACAATATCAATCATGGAAGAAATGTGATATTGCTTTGAGAGAGTTATCAAATTTGATCTCTTTTAATCAACATGCATGTTGTGATATTGATAACACTGTGCTTACTCTGACAGTATTATCTGACTCTGGTTCATCTGACTTTGAATTGTAGTTTGCTCGAGTTTTGCAGGTAGTTGACTGAAGAGCCATGAACTACTCTTAGAAATCCAAGTTCTGAGAAATTCATACTCAACAACCTAATATGATATTTCAGGTGACCAAACAGCGGCCAAAAAAACGTTGGGAGATGGTATGGGCACATTTGCATGTTTGTGATCCTCAGAGCTAACTGCAAACAATACGAGTGGAGCTGTCTCAGGCTGCTCTGATATTCATTAGCAAGCTGTCCAAAATCATCCAAACCATGCACTCCAGGTGAAAAGCTGTCCAAGTGGTCTGGAGAAGTCAGGTACTCATTTGGATATGGATATCTTTCATTGAGGTCAGGTGCTTTGTGGAAGCTGTAAGTTACACTTTGGGTTTGCTAAAGATAGATATGAGTGTGCATATACTCATTGGGATAGTCAAGGTCATAACTGCCAAATTAGTTGCCCATGGTGAATACTGGGTGGCTGGCAAGGTACATGGAAGGGGCAAAGGGGCAAGAATGGCGGGGGGGGGGAGAGTGGGTTAGCATGACTTGGAAGTAAGTTTGGTTTTGAATGATTAAGAAACATGGATTAGGCAGGAAGCATAGGATGCCATGAAAAAAGGGTCTGAGAGGCCATGGGGATGTGGCGATGGTATGAGATAGCATAGTTTGAAATGGATGAGCCATTAGCAAAATGTGGAGTGTGAGGGGTGAGGACTGAATCATTGATTTAGCTGGCTTTCATTGCTTCAGCAAGTGTTAGCTCACTGACCCAGGGTGCCTCAAAGCCAGGCAATTGCTTCACCAAACCAGTGCATCCCACTGTGACTAACATGAAACCTTGCATCGCAGCCCAACCCACTACCAACCAACCAACGCACACACACTCACACATATACACACACACGCACACACACACATACGCACATGCACACACACATACAAACATACAAACAAACACACATACACAAAACACGCACATGCATGCAGGAATATTGTTTGAAGATCTGGCCATATTTTTCTGGTTGATTTCCCAAGCCAATAATTATTTTGACTGTTCTCTAGACCTGGGAATGGAAATTGAGGCTGATAAATAATACAAAGAGGCAAAGAGTCCAACTTTGAAAAGGTGATTTTTTTTTACTGATATCTCGAAGATACCTTCTTAATGCAGAGAGTGATCAACAACTTGGGACTTTCAGAGAAATTAGCTTGATGAGGCAAAAGCATTTGGGTAAGAGTGTTGCAAATTTTAACTGATCTTTGTGTGAAGAAGTGTTCCCTGAATTTAAGGTTGTGCACCCTTTTCCATGGAATTCCTGAGGAACCTGCTTCTCTATTTCATTCATTTCCTCATGCACTGGCTGGGCCATCACTTGTTACCAATCCCTAATTGCTCTGAGTCTGACCACTTCAGAGGACATTTCAAAGTCAATCACATTGCTGTTGATCTGGGGTAATTTGTAGGCCAGTCTAGGTAAGGGCAGCAGATTTCCTTTCCAAAATAACATTTATTTTCACGGAATAACAGTGACATTGATGACAGACATGATCTTGACAGCCTCAAACAGTTCTGTCAGTGCCTAGACTGAGATTTCAGTTATGGTTTTATTTGGCATCTCTTTCCATGATGAATTGAAGGAGCCTTACATATTGCTCTTCAGGTAGGTTTAGAAATACTATTGTAATCGTCTCCACCATATTGACTACTTCCTGCTCACCTTTCACCCAACTGTTTTTGTTCTGCCTTATCTAAATGGCTCTTATCCCACATCCTGCAGCCCAAAAGGCAAAATGATAAGATGCCTATGACTGTAGTAAAACTATGTCCTTCACAAGGGTCAGAAATTAATTATAGAACGAGAGAAAGAGGAAAAGAAAGCACCCAGAACCAGCAACGTAAAATTACTAACCAACTACTAACCAATACAAATGATACATAAATATATGTGACAAATGGTCAGAGATCTGAAACACCAACCTCACATCTTTCTTGAATTGCGCTGACTACTTTCAACATTTTCCCATTTTTGTTGCAGCTTTCCAGCATTTGGACTACTTTGGTTCTCACTGAGCTCACTGAGCTCTTCAAATAGCTCAGTGGTTAGGGCTGAAGCAATCGAAGGGTATTAGGAAAAAGCAGAACAGAGTGTTGAGTTGGATGATTAGCCATGAACATGTTGAATGGTGGAATAGGCCTGAAGGGCCGAATAGCCTACGCCTGCTTCTATTTACTATGCTTCTATGGTATCGAATAACTAGTCACCAAGGGGAAATTAATTTCCTAAATAGGCTTTTCAAGCATTGGATCCTTTTTCAAAATTTGAAAATGCGACTTTTGAAAAATATTCTGAAACATATCCCGGATAGTTATAGAGGAGCCCAGTTCAATCCTGCAGGATGAACTGTATGGTCTGCCTGCTGGATTTGGTCCTGAGTTGCAATTGAATATTTAAGTCAATGTTATGGGAATATCTCTTTCCACTGTTTGCTGTTTTTGTGATGTGATAAAGAGGCTCCAGGTGGAGGACTTGAGCCAAATAACTGGGCTGTTAAATAGTGCTCCTTTGATAAGATAATGTAGCAGAAATTTGTTGCTGCTAACAGGTCATTTAGCTAATGCATCCCACCTGGAAACTTTTCATCAATGTACAAGCACTGCAATTCAGAAGAGCTTCCCTTGAAATGTAAGCAACCTGTGTTAGACTAAAAGCCAAATCAGAGAGAAGAGTCAAACAAAATGAATTATTTGGAGGAGGGCCAATTCAATGGGGTGAGAACGGATTTGGCCCAGGTAAACTGGAATTATCGATTGGCAGACAAAACTGTAACAGAATAATATGTTGTATTTAAAGAGCAGATAGCTTGGTACTGTTAAGGAGATTTCTATGTTCATGAAAGGTAAAACAGGAAAGAAAGCATTCCCGATGTGATCAAGAGTAAGATGAAATGCAAAGACAGCTATGCGACTGAGAGTACAAGTGAAAACTAGGATGCGTAGAGAAAATTAGATAAGGAAATGAAAACAAACAAATGAACATCAAAGAAAGAATATGAGAAATTATATGAACGTTAAAGTGAATGAGTGCTCCTCTGCAAGTGGGAAAAGGAGAAGTTGGAGCAACTTGGGACCTAACAGGAAAATTTCTCATGAAAGCAGGGGGCTTGGCTCAGATATTATATCGATTGTTAACAAGGGAAAAAAATGCTGTCAAAATCATAGTGAAAGATGAGGTAGCTGGAACGCTTCAAAACTCTTAATTTGAAGAAGTGCAAGAAAGACTGGCTGTGTTTAATAATTATTACATTTCAAGGATTGAATTGTGTACATCAAAAACTGTCTGTGAGGAGGTTGCATATTCTCCCCTTTTCTGTGTGAATTTCCTCCAGGTGCTCTGGTTTCCTCCCCCAATCCAAAGATGTGCAGGTAAGGTGAATTGGTCATGCTAAATTGTCCATAGTATTAAGTGCATTAGTCAGGGGTAAATATGGGATATGGGAGTGAGTCTGGGTGGGTTGCTCTCCGGAGAGTTGGTGTGGACTTGTTGGGCCGAATGGCTTGTTTCCATACTGTAGGGAATCTAACCTAATCTAAAGGATGATGAAAGATATTTGGATAAAATTATGAAGCCTCAGTCATGATCATCAAATCCTCTTGAGATTCAATTGCAATAGTTATACCATTGTTCAAACAAGAGAGCAAGGATAGATTTTTTTAACCAACATGTTAAGACTCCTCTGAAGTAATTGGGACTTGAACCTGGACTTCTTGGAATGTTTCAGAAAGGAGAGTGGTGAATAAGATTAACAGTTATGGATAAAATTAGGAAGGCAAAGTCATGTTCAATTCAAACATGATTTATTTTTGGTAAGTCAACAGTATGTTAATGGGCTGAAAATGTGTTGCTGGAAAAGCGCAGCAGGTCAGGCAGCATCCTGAAGAAGGGCTTATGCCCGAAACGTTGATTCTCCTGTTCCCTGGATGCTGCCTGACCTGCTGCGCTTTTCCAGCAACACATTTTCAGCTCTGATCTCCAGCATCTGCAGACCTCACTTTCTCCTCCAGTATGTTAATGGACATAGGATAATTATGTAGTAGACATGGACTTCCAAACAATGGTGAAGTATCACATAGGCCTCAACCTGGAATCACAGGGATTGCAGTAGCATGAATACAGCATTGTGGTGCTTAGCTTTTATTAATATTACATTTTGTCGAAATGAGGTCAATGTTTTTATCCATGGCTGCATGCTGTCAAAGGTTTGTTTCCACACTGTACATAATCTAATCTAATCTAATCTAAAAATAATCTAATCTAATAGTTAGCTGAGTAAAACAAAGTAATGGTAGACAATTGTTGTTCAAATTTGAGGAAGGAGTTTTGATAGATGTGCATGAAGACAACAGCTTTTCTTCATCTCTATTGAAGATCTAAAGTTGAATAAAATGGTTTCAATTTCAAATCTCCCAGATGACATGAAACTTTGGAAGTATTGTGAACTGTGAGGAGCACAGAAATAGAGATTTGTTGTTGAATCTTTGTATAGTCAGGAATTTTCCTGAATGTGCAAGGCCAACTCAAGAGAAAGTGCCCGAGATATTTATATGGCCATTCCCAGGATGTTTCTGAAGAACTCACTCCAGGCTTAAAATGTTGACACTGTTTCTATGTCCACCGATGCTGTCAGAAATGGAGAGTTTGTTTGGCTTTTGTTTGTTTCAGATTTCCAGCATTGTGGTGCTTAGCTTTTATTAATATTACTTGTTGTTGAAATGAGGTCAATGTTTTTATCCATGGCTGCATGCTGTCAAAGGTGAGATTGAGTATATAGCCCCAGGCTAACATAAACTCAGTACTGAATGATTTGCTTTAAATGTGAAGATGAATATGAAATGGATTTAGTTTGAATATGGTTTTAACTGGCTTAATGTTTCGAGAGAAAGGTACTTTCTTTTAAAATATGTAACAAGCCCACATACATGACATCAGAGTTAAGCTGAGCTCAACACAGAAGTATGGTTGGGTATTAGAGGAGATTAGAGTAGATTACTTACAGTGTGGAAACAGGCCCTTCGGCCCAACAAGTCCACACCGCCCCGCCGAAGCGCAACCCACCCATACCCCTACATTTACCCCTTACCTAACACTATGGGCAATTTAGCATGGCCAATTCACCTGACCTGCACATCTTTGGACTGTGGGAGGAAACCGGAGCACCCGGAGGAAACCCACGCAGACACGGGGAGAATGTGCAAACTCCACACATTCAGTCACCTGAGGCGGGAATTGAACCCGGGTCTCTGGCGCTGTGAGGCAGCAGTGCTAACCACTGTGCCACCGTGCCGCCCATATATACAGAATCTAATCCTTGCCATCCTAAAGCCATGTCTCTGTAAGGAGTCTCAGACCATAACTATTTACTTCAATGTGTGCAGTTAATTCATTCCCTTTTGTTACAATGTGGCACACATTCAGACTCACCATGTATCGTTTCAATTTTTGTGATCTTTAGATTAGATTACTTACAGTGTGGAAACAGGCCCTTCGGCCCAACAAGTCCACACTGACCCGCCGAAGCGTAACCCACCCAGACCCATTCCCCCCTATATTTACCCCTTCACCTAACACTACAGGCAATTTAGCATGGCCAATTTGGCTAACCTGCACATTTTATGGATTGTGGGAGAAAACCGGAGCACCCGGAGGAAACCCACGCAGACACGGGGAGAATGTGCAAACTCCACACAGTCAGTCGCCTGAGGCGGGAATTGAACCCGGGTCTCTGGCGCTGTGAGGCAGCAGTGCTAACCACTGTGCCACCGTGCCCCTATTTCTGTCTAGATCATATAATCTTGATTTAGTGGAGGAGAAGGCCATTCAGCCCACACCAGACTTCCAAAGATCACCCCAACCAGACCCACCCCATATCCTTGCACTTACAAACGCTAATCCACCGAGCTTGCGCATCTTTGGACTGTGGGAGGAAACCACAGGACTCAAAGAAAACCCACACAGACACAGGGAGAATGTATAAACTCCACACAGTCACATAAGGGTGGAATTAAACCCAGGACCCTGTTGCTGTCAGGCAGCACTGCTAACCACTGAGCCACCATACTATAATGAAAGGAGTTAACTTGTATGCAACAGCAGTCACTGTGAAGTTGCACATTAAGAAATGATTCTTTTAACTAAGATATTGATAGGCTCTGGAACACGCAGATATATCAATAAGGTATATGCAGACACAAATTACCTTGCAGTGCCTCATTACTTTAGTCAGCAGCTGTAAATTTAGCTAACTAACAATGAAAAGCTGCAATGAGAAGGATGTTCCTACAAGTGATTGACATCTTAGAGACCTAGTCAGGAGGTAACAGAAAGTGATTTGTAAGATAACTATCACTCTGGAGAAATCAATCAGAAATGTGGCACATATCACCTGTCAGTTAAAGACTGATCGTGTTAGCAAGCGAATCAGTAACATCCCTGAGCTCTGACCATTTGCAGAAGTGGTGATGACCAAAGGTTAAAAAGCAATAATTCTTAGCAGTTCTGTGCACAGAAAGACAGGAAGGTAACAGAACAAAAGACGTTCAACCAAACAACTAGAAGTCACAAATTGGACTTACATCTACCTTTTTATTGGGTGTCATACAAAAATAAACACTGCAGATGCTGGAATCCAAGGTAGACAAGCAGGAGGCGACATGAACACAGCAAGCCAGGCATCTTCAGAAGGTGGAGAAGTCAATGTTTCAGACGTAACCTTTCTTCAGGACTTGGGGTGGGTGTATGGGGAGCTGTTGGTAAAGAGGGTGGAGGTGGGATGGTGAGGGATGAATGCAGGTAGAGGGTACGACCTGGCTGGTTGATGGGAGGAATGAATCCGGTTGGTAGCTGAAAGTAAGGGTCAGTCAGAAAAATGAAAAGGAGGAGGAGGGGCTAGGGAATGAGTCAGGGGATGAGAAGAGAGGTAGTAGATTCGCCAACTTTAAGTACATTTAAGTCGTCATTGGACAAGCATATGGATGTACATGGAATAGTGTAGGTTAGATGGGCTTCAGATAGGTATGACAAGTCGGCGCAACGTCGAGGGCCGAAGGGCCTGAACTGCGCTGTAATGTTCTATGTTCTATATGTTATTTGAAATTGGACAATCAATGTTGAGTCATTTGGGCTCGAGGCTGTCCAAACGGAAGATAAGGTGTTGTTCCTCGAATTTGTGGTCTGATTTGCTGCAGCAATGGAGAAGACCAAGGATAGTCTTGTCGGAAAGGGAATTAAAATGGGTGGTGATTGGGAGGTCATTCCTTCCATTCCTTTGACTGATCCTTCCTTCCAGCTTACAACCAGATTCATTTCTCCCATCAATCAAGAAGATCATACTCTCTAACTGTGCTCACCTATTCCTACCTCACCAACCCTACCACCTTCACCTTATCTGCAGCTCCCCTAATACTCACTGAGGAAGGGTCAAATCCAAAACATTGCCTTCTCTACTTCTGATGCTGCCTGGCTTGCTGTGTTCTTCCAGTCTCCTGTTTGTCATTCTTTGTTACTTTGTCATACTTTTGTGAAACTTGTGAAAAGTGACTGAAAACTGCAAAAAGTCTTGTCTCTCAACTCAATCTATAATTGTAATTAACTTAAGTCTCCAATTTAACTTTAATTTTTACATTCCAGGTTTTTCAGGCAGGCTGTTTTAAAAAAGGCCTGCTTAAGTACTTTAGAATTATATCACAAATGTGTACATTAGCACTAAAATCAAAAATTGTCATCAAGCTCATACACGTTCCCTGGGCCAGGTCATTACATTCCATTTTTGCCATAATCCTCTCAGACCCTCCATACCAACATCTAATTCCCATGGCTCTTTCTAGTTCTTATGCTCACTTAATTAGTGTCAGTTCATTCCAACTCAAAACTGCCAACTTCTACCTTTTTGCTCTTATACTCTCCACACCAACTCACCCACATGCTGAAGCTTAGTGATAAACCAGAGGACTAAAAAGTTCTAACAATTAACAGATGATGACTAAAACAAACACAAAAAAGATCAACTTTGAGGTAAACCTACAAGTGAAATCAAGACAGCAAGAGCTTCTTTAAAGGTATAAAAAGGGAAGAGAGAATAAGAGATGCAGCGAATGGGGTAGAGGAAATATCAATAGGGAGACAAATATCGACAGAGGAGTTGATTAAGAATTGGCGCCAGTTTTCAGACACTAACAAGATTTCAAAACTACTAAATAAGGGCAAGAGGGGAGGAAATAATTGTAGTAATTACAATGAACCACCATGCTGGCTTCTAGAGGTCAGCACTGTTACTCACAGCGGGATTGATTCCACTTTCAGGCGACTGTCTGTGCAGAGTTTGTACATCCTCCCCATGGCTTTCCTCCCACAGTCCAAAGCTGTGCAGGTTGGGTGGATTGGTCATGCTAAATTGCCCCATAGCATCCAGGGATAAGCAGGCTGGGTGGATTAGGTATGGGAATGCAGGGTCACAGGGATAGGGTGGGGTCATGGGGATGGGTCTGGGTGGGATGCTCTTTTGGGGAGGAGGGGGGTTGGTGTAGACTTGATGGATGAATGATCTAGTTTCACTGTCGGGATTCTATGATTTGAACGATTAGTAGAGGAAAAAAATGCAAGGGAAACTAATGGGGTTAAAGACTTAAATCTTTCGATCTAATGGGATGCATCCTAGAAAATTAAAGGAAGTAATTACTGAAATAGTGGATGCATTGATAGTAATTTTCCAGGAACTTTAGATTCTGGAAAAGTCCCAGAGGATGATAAATCTGCCAATGTAACATTGTATTTAAAAAGGGGAGGAGACAAATGCCAGATAACTCTAAACCACTTAGCTTAATGTTTGTTATTGGAAAAATGTTACAGTTCATTCTAAATATTCTGCAACTACCTTCAGTCATTATCACCTCTTTATTGCTACCTTTGCTCCTGGAGCCATGACTCACCTTCTCTCAGCCTAGTATAAATACCTCCCTATTTCTCCCTTTTTTTTTAGCTTTGACAATGGGTCAGTTAGACTCGAAATGTCAGCTCTTTTCTCTCCTTGCAGATGCTGCCAGACCTACTGAGATTTTCCAGCATTTTCTCTTTTGGTTTCAGATTCCAGCATCCGCAGTATTTGCTTTTATATAGTCTGCAGAGAGAGACTGGTTAACTGAGTGGGCAAAAACTTGATAGTTGGAATGCAATGTAGGAACATGTGACATTATGCACTTTGACAGGAAGAATAGAGTAGTTGAATCTTCAAAAGGGGAAAGATTGCAGAAGGTTACAGCAGAGGGTTTCTGAGTCTTCAGGCACAAATCATAAAAAGCTAGCATCCAAGTTCAGTGTGTAAAAGGGAAGGAAAATTGACTGTTGGCTTTTATTTCAAAGGGAATGGAATATAAACATAGGGAGGTCTTGCTAAAACTGTACAAGGTACTAGCTGGAATACTGTGAACAGTTTTGGGCCCCTTTCTCTAAGGAACAACATACTGACATTGGAGGCTATAAGTTCGGAAAGCTAATTGTTGTCTCATGAGGAAAGGTAGAGTCAGTTGTGCCCATACTATATGGAATTTAGTCGAAGAATGAAAGGTAACCAAATTGAAACATACAGGATTTTGAGTGACACTTGATAGGATAAATGCAAAAATGTTGTTTCCTCTTGTGATAAAATCCGGGAGCAGAGGATTTTATCAGAAGGGGTCACCTATTGAAGATAGATGAGGTGGATTTCCTTCTCTGGATTACTGGTGCTGGAAGAGCACAACAGTTCAGGTGGCATGTTTCTCTGTTGATAGCAATTCTATGTTGTTCTTTACAGCAAAATGCGAAGAAGTTGGGTCACTAAGTATAGTCAAAGCTGAGATAGATTTTTAATCAGTAGTGAATGAAGGATTATGGGGGAAAAGGCAGCAAAGTGGGGTTGAGGATTATCAGATCAGTCATGATTGCATTGAATGCAGAGCAGTATGATGGGCTGAATGGCTCTACTTGTGCTTCTACATCTTATGTTCTTAAGGTTGAAGGTTACAGAGCAGATTGAAAAAGCAGTTATTAAACCATATAGGATAATAGGCTTTAGAAATAGAGGCATAGTGTATAAATCAAGAAGTCAAGAATTTATAAATTCTGTGTCTGGAATATTGTGTCCGTTCCTGGTCATCTCTTAGAATGCAAAAGCATGAGAGATTTTTCACAAAAGATTTACAAGCATCTGGGTGCAGGGATGGAGTTATCAGTTACATGAATGGAAGCTTTTAAAGAACAACAGAGGATTACTAAGAAGGAAATATGCAGAGAAAAAATGAGGTACGAAGGTAAACTGGCCAAAAATATAAAGGAGGATAGTAAAAGCTTTTTTAGGTATGTGAAAGGCAAAAAAATGGTTAAGACTAAAATTGGACCCTTGAAGACAGAAACAGGGGAATATATTACAGGGAACAAAGAAATGGCAGAAGAATTGAATTGGTACTTCAGATCTGTGTTCACTGGGGAAGACCCAAGCAATCTCCCTGAGGTAACAGTTGCTGAAGGACCTGCACTTAAGGGAATTTAAATTTAAATTTGCCAGGAATTGGTGTTGAAGAGACTATTAGGTCTGAAGGTTGATGAGTCCCCGGGGCCTGATGGTCTACATCCCAGGGTACTGAAGGAGGTGGCTCGAGAAATCGTAGATGCGTCGGTGATTATTTTCTAGAGTTCAATAGATTTGGGATCAGTTCCTGCGGATTGGAGCGTGGCTAATGTTGTACCACTTTTTAAGAAAGGTGGGAGAGAGAAAGCAGGAAATTATAGACCAGTTAGTCTGACCTCAGTGGTGGGAAAGATGCTGGAGTCTATTATAAAGGATAAAATTACGACACATCTGGATAGTAGTAACAGGATAGGACAGAGTCAGCATGGATTTATGAAGGGGAAATCATACTT
>NC_057723.1:19047223-19073144 GCF_004010195.1 Chiloscyllium plagiosum | reverse complement strand
CAGCAGGTAGTGAAGGCGGCTAATAGCATGCTGGCCTTCATAACAGGAGGGATTGAGTATAGAAGCAAAGAAGTTCTTCTGCAGTTGCACAGGGCCCTGGTGAGACTGCACCTGGAGTATTGTGTGCAGTTCTGGTCTCCAAATTTGAGGAAAGACATTCTGGCTATTGAGGGAGTGCAGCGTAGGTTCACGAGGTCAATTCCTGGAATGGTGGGATTACCTTACACTGAAAGACTGGAGCGACTGAGCTTGTGTACCCTTGAGTTTAGAAGACTGAGAGGGGATCTGATTGAGACATATAAGATTATTAAAGGATTGGACACTCTGGAGGCAGGAAACATGTTTCCGCTGATGGGTGAGTGCCGAACCAGAGACACAGCTTAAAAATACAGGGTAGACCATTTGGGACAGAGATGAGGCAGAAACTTCTTCACCCAGAGAGTGGTAGCTGTGTGGAATGCTCTGTCCCAGAGGGCAGTGGAGGCCTAGTCTCTGGATTCATTTAAGAAAGCGTTGGATAGAGCTCTCAACGTTAGTGGAATCAAGGGTTATGGAGATAAGGTTGGAACAGGATACTGATTAAGGATGATCAGCCATGATCATATTGAATGGTGGTGCAGGCTCGAAGGGCAGAATCGCCTACTCCTGCACCTATTGTCTATTGTCTATTGCAGAAGCTAGGGGTACATTGTGAAGAGAATGTTAAGAGGAGTTTCATTGATTTAATTTCAATCAGTCAAAGATTATGAGCAATCTGCAGAGAGTAGATGGGGATATTGATGGAAAGTTGAAGACCTAGAGAGAATGGAAAATGAACCAAAGACAACATGAAACAACTATTTATGCAGCAGCTATCCCACATCTGGAATACATTGAGGAGGGTGGTAGAGATGGATTCAGTCAAGATTTTTAAAAATGTAATGGCTATCTGAAATGTAAAAGAAATTAGGGCTATGGTGATAAGGTGGCAGTGGGGATAAAGGTTTTGTGGGCGTGAAGATGGGCCGGAGGAGTGGGATGAGCTGAGTTCTTGCAGACAGCCAGCATGGTCACAATTAATCAAATGATAACCTGCTGTGCATTAATCATTCAATGAGAAAAGGTCAGAAAAAGAGCTGAAGAATCTTTTGGATATATGAAGACAGAATAACACAAAGTGCTTCCTGATTATTTAAATGGAGAACAAATTTGTAGTTCTGTGGTAAATTAATATTTAACTATATGAATGCAAAATGTTATTTTTCTTTGCTTTTAATTGCATAGTATAACATTTAGTATTATGTCACTCTAAAGCACATACACATGGTGACCAATGTCAGGATTTTCATAAAATTTAAAGAATATCTTAAGTTACTTCAGGCAAACCAGGTTTATTTCTCAAAAAAAAACCCATCTTGCTCACTCCTGTTCTCTCTGTCTCTCTCTCTCACTTACATCCCAGAATGGATGAGTTCCAGGTCCATGGTAAAGATGGAGCAATAGTTCATTCAAAGGTCAGAGATGAGAACAAGTTCAGATGTGAGTGATCTACATCCCCCTCCTGCTGTCCCTCCACAACCCACACTACTTCATTCTTTCTCCCGCAACTTCAAGCTGTGCTTTGGGTACCACTGATCAACAATATTCTCAAACTCCACTCTCTAACAGATGGATATTAAATCTTGAGGGAATAAAAAGAAAAAAATACAGCAACAAACCAAATGAGCATCAATAAGAGACCATGGACACATTACTTGTTACATCTCGTAAAGAATAAGGAATATTTTGGCAGTGATGAAAATACGTTAATTGAATCGCAGCATTCTGCTGATGTTGAGAACGGTTTAAGCTCCACTTCCACAGCTTATGAGATCATCAGAAACCCTTCATTCAATTACTGTCTTGTATCGCACTGTGAGCCATCCATTACCTTATGTGCAATATACACAGGGCATGTAGCTCCCCAGGAATAAGTAGTGAAATAAAACCTGGTATCAATGGATTTCAAATCACGCAGTACAGAAGCATTTCAGTTCAAATTATTTAATTCACTTCCTGAAGTGTTGTGGAAGGTATTACCTGCTAAATGCAGTAAATTAAAATTGTGCTAAAGGTAGAACTGATAAAGTTAACCACTACCTTTGTTGGTTGGATTGGTCAATCAGGCAAAATCATCAGTATCAATTTGATCATCTGTTGTATACGCCACTCATTTTTTTCCCCTCCATTTATTATGGCTTCTGTGGGTGACTAAAATGATAATTATTTGGGTCGATTAACACAAGGCAGATTATATTCTTAAAATGTAACACACTTTATTATGAAACAATTGTCACTGAATTTGACAATGCTTTTCTACCTTGCAATATCTCTAAGAGTGATCCTATCTGAAATGTACCTGATATGATACTTCCATGTATTTCAAGAAATCTTCAATACCTACATTATGCTTGCCAGCTCCACCCACTGTGGCTTACATTTGCCTTCAGTTCCATGTTCTAGATCAAGGTAGTTGTAACTCATATGGAAGGTAACGAACAGGATTGGATCATCCTGGCTGATTTAACTTTTCAAATGGTTAGGTTAAGATTATCCGTCACAATACAACCTTTAATACCCTCTGAAGACACCGAACCAGCTCTTTAATCAACCAAACTGAAAGGTAGCCAGAGAATAAGTTGTGCCAAACTATTGGCCAAAAAACATTGTATGTTTTGATGCTCCTTGCAAGCTCTTCTTTTTTTAGAATCATTGAATCCCTACCACGTGGAAACAGGCCCTTCAGCCCAACATGTCCGCACCGACAATCTGAACAGTAACCCACCCACACTCATTCCCCCTACCCTATTACTCTACATTTACCCCTGACTAATGCACCTAACCTACACATCCCTGAACACTATGGGCAATTTAACATGGCCAATTCACCTAACCTGCATATCTTTGGGCTGTGGGAGGAAACCGGAGCACCCGGAAGAAACCCACGCAAACATGGGGAGAATGTGCAGACTCTACACAGTATACCCTGTCACTTCCTAGTCACTTTGCTCTACACATTTACTGATTTTATAGCTCTCCCAGGCTTTTTTCTTTGAAGTTTTCCTTTTCATTATGTCCAAAGCTATTTGTTAAAACTGAGTAACCTTATTTTAATTGTTGACCATGCTTGTTTAAATACACAACTTTTAGGGTGCATGCTACTTCTTCTGTATCATAGCTTCCAACTGTTTGTCTATAAAATGTATCCATAACCATTCAGTTTATCATAATCAAGTCAATTTTAAAAGAAATTGAATCAAATAGCACAATAGTTCATCATGATATAAGAAAGATAAATAAAGTATTAACTTGTAATTAAGATATAGTGAAGTTGAAGAAAAATGCATTGCATTATAACTCGGAGGCAATTAAACAGAAATATAATTCTGTGTAGCTCATCGTAGCAAAGATTATTGTCGCCTTGAAAAGTAACAGAAATTAACATAAATAAGATTTGAGGAATTTCAAATAGATAAAGGTTAAAAACTAGAATTTGTTGGAAAGGATATTTAAATGAATTAATTGCATATTTCAAGATTATAAACAAAGTTTTTTGACAATGGTGGAATTTCAAATACTAGGTGATTATAGTTTAAAAATTTCTCAAGAGTAAAACAAGAATTCAAAAAACAATTTCAGTGCCAAAATTGTAAAGTTAGTTATCGGGGGAAAGTCTGTCAAGTGGAACAGACAATTGGATTCATTTCTTCTGAAGGCAATTATCTGATCGGGATGGCATACCAATAGAATTTTTAAAAAGGCTGGATAGATTTGTTGGACTAATGACACTTTGCTGTTCCAAAAAATATTTTGACTTCTGTCTGTTGATGGAACATGTTGGGATTATCATTATTATATTTGCCTTTGGCAAACAGTGATGTTTAAAATAGAATTAAGTGTTTCCATCAGAATTAAATATGACAAACCATTATCTGAAAAGTACAACTGGGTAAAGATCAAGTTGAGAAGATGCCCCTCAATGTTTTATTATGGTGTTAAAAAATCAAACTTGAAAGAATTCAGTAAGCAAAACAAGCTCCATGACAATGCAGTCAGAAGCCCTCAGCATTACAAAGAAATAAACAAATCAGAGTGGAGACATTACTGATTGTAACCTTAAGAACTTGGGGTGAATTTTCATTCTGAAAGGTGGGTGAGGATGAAGCATAGTGGCAGGTTATTCCACACAACACGTCAGTGTGCAGATTGTTAGCACCATCCTGACTTTGGGTTGCTTTCCTGTGGAGGGACTGGGGACAAAAGGAATTAGCTCAAGTGAAAGGCCAATTGTGGCTAATTATCAGGGTACTCTGTAGTGCCAAGAACAGGCCAGTCGAATGCATGCAACCTTTTGGCAGCAGAACAATGTGGAAGCTCTGGAATAGGTTTGAGGCCCTCCTCATCGGTCTGGCCACAGATGTGGTTGTCAGCAAGCCTGTGAAGAGTCTTCCATTCCATAATGTTTTCCACTCTTCTGCATGGCCACTCTTGCCAATTATTAATGCAATTTGGTTTTTAAGCTGCTAAGAGAGCATATCAAGACATAAGTGCACCTTGCCCCTATCACCAGCAATGGCAGGGTACAGCTCTTTGCTCTTTTGCTTTAAGCCCAACTGCCATCCTTAAACAGACACAAGCATGACCTCTGCACACTAATTGGTTAATTCAGGAAATAAATCACTGTCAAGTGTTTCCTCAGAGAGACAGTACAACTTGAGATGTGAGGGGTGGAGTGTGTGTGATTCTTCTTTCTGATTCTCTCTGTAGCTTTCTATTTTGTTCACTGTCCATATGTCTGCCAGAAATGATATTGCTCTATATGTATTATTGTTTCAATCCTTCTCATCCTTTACTTAATTGATCATTCTCTTGCACATCATGTAATTTTGTTTGAAAACTCTCAGCAGGTCTGGCAGCATCTGTAAGGAGAGAAAAGAGCTGATGTTTCGAGTCTAACTGACCCTTTGTCAAAGATTCCAGCATCCGCAGTAATTTGCTTTTACTTTTATGTAATTTTGTTTGTCCTGTTATTGGGTGTATATTTTCCAAGCACAGTGATATAGAATATTATGTGGGCACAACATTTTGCTTTCAACCTGTTTCAGAAGTGACATAAACTTGTTTAAACATGAACAAATAATAATCTTTGCAAGTGAAAATCCAAAATATCCCTAGTGCAGAATTTTTCCTTTACAATTTTGCACCGCATCACAGCAACTATCTCCAAATAGAATGTGCCAAAGGGCAACCATGACCTTGGCAAAGTTTCTGATGTTAATTACTCTGAGGCGCTCAGCAAAGTCAATGAAATATTGCATCAGCTAATTACTTTTCCCACTGAAATTCCACAGGAATGACCAGACTAGACTCTGTTCCCCAATTCCTCAGTCTCAGAAATATGGAGAGGCTTTTTACACTTTGAATATGTGAATAGCAATGCAACGTGGGATCACAGAACAAGCACTCCAATCAATTCCACTACACATTAATGCAATATTGCTACCAGAAATACTCTTTCAGACTGTGCTTAATTAATGAAATGTATTGCCTCCAGTTTACTATATTAAATGTTACATAGAATTTTTAACTCCTTTGACTTCTAATCCCCTGAAACCCGATAGCAGTTTATAAAAAGGAACAGAAAATAATGGCTTGGAGCTACCTTTTCCAATACTTCAGAGCAAGCAGTATTTGCTGATTGATATGGCTGACAAAGTCATATCTCAAACTTGATGTACCAGAAATTCAGGTTTTGTCGACCAAACCATCTGGAAGGGTGTATTATGGATCAAACCAGACACCCTCAATATATTTTAAGAAGGTAGCCTAGACCCTAACTTTTTCTTATATAAAAGATAAATCTGAAATGCCATGTTCAAGATGCAATGCACCTTGTCAAGCTACTCGACGTTAAGCAAAACAATTTATTTAAACACTACAATTAAAATACAAACAAAAGAAGAATTTAGAAAACTTAGCTAATGGAAAACTTAACTAAATTTTGGATACATGACTATTACTAATTAATTGTTCCAACATCCCATAAACACACACCTTGGCAAAAAGGCAAATTCAGACACAGACTCTCAGATGCAGTTTTCCAATCCAGGAGGCAAAAACATCAAGAGATAATTCAGAGACGGTAGCAGCTAGGAGGCATTCACTGAAGCTCCAATTCTTTTGAGAGCCCAATAGATTCTGATGTTACTGAGAGAAACTGAAACCCAGAAATCTGGATCCGTGAGAGCTGGCTACACCCTTCAGGCTGTTTTTAAAAAAAAACCCAAGGCCTCCCAAGCTGCCTACACAAGTGTCAAAAAGGGATGGCACTGGAAAAGCATCCGAGGATGCTGCCTGACCTGCTGTGCTTTTCTGGTGCCACCCTTTTCGACACTGGTTCTTCAGCGTCTGCAGTCCTCACTTTTTCCTGTTTACACAAGTGGGTCTGGTAGCCAGCGTGGCACCTCTTCCCTATAATCTCTCTTCAAAAAACAGGACAAAATAACCTCTTAAACTGACAGCATCACCATAGGTGTTCTCCATTTAAGCTTTCACACAGGAAAAAAGACAGAGGAAAAAAGAAATCAGGAATAGGACAAGAGGTAAATCTGCCCCAGGCTGAGGATGGGTTGTCTCATGGTTAGGAAAGTGGGCAGATGATCCTGAGGTTTGCACCTTTCAATTCCATCATGCCAAGCTGTAACACTGTCTCTAATAAATCTGATAACTTGTGGGCGAATGGCAGAAAACACTAATCACTGAAAATATCAGATTGTCATTAAAAAAAAATTGATTCACTCATGTCATGTCCATTCTGCCTGCTTTACAATTGACTTGACTTCAATCTCCCATTTGTAATTGACTGTTTGTGACTTCAGGGGAACTGAGTCCAGGCAAAAAATATTACCTTTCCAACATGAATAAATAAAAAGAAAATCTGCAAAGAGTCCTGCATCCAGCCTTCCTACCAGCAAGTAATGTTCAACAATGAGAAGAAAATGAAGAAACTTGCAAAAATGAGAAAAAGAAATGAACATTTTGGGAATTAGGTTGTGAAACTATAGGAAACATAATTCAAATATAAGGTTCAGACAGATCAGAAACTGCTTTATAGTGATAAATTCCTTCTCTCAAAAACGTCAGCCAAAGCATAAACAGGCATACTTGTACATATGTACCTGTCTGCGTGTACGTGGTAAATTTCTACTTTTATATTCTTCCCCAATTAAGGACAAGATCATTTTGTTTCAAGCCTCTCAGCCTTATTTTCCTCTGAATGTTTAGTTATTTATTTAACCCATGCACTTTAATATGTAATTTTTTTTAAAAATGCACCTAAAATATAAAATTTGACATTCTTGATTGATAAATTGGTACTAATGTACACAATGTAAAATGTAATTGTCTAATTTATGAATGTGTGTCATATTTTACACTAACTGTAAACTCGACCTAATAACAGGTGAGCATTTCAGTTCATAGTTGGTTATAGCGAACAAATAATAACAACACATTAACAAGTCATGAACTCTCTTTACGTCACATTTCAATGGCCTGAATCTTAGTGAGCTTATCAATGCTCGCTGTTGTTTTGGAATAAATTGGACAGTAATTTCCAATGCCTGAAAATGACTAGCTGAATGTGAAAATCATGATGTTGCCATCCAATTTACACATTCCTCCACAGGTTTTGTTATACTAGTATCCTGCTGAGAGACTTGGCACTAAAATATATGAAGGATGTAACGTTGTATTTATGACCCCTTATACACCTCAGAAAATGTTAGGACTTGTCCAGGGTTTGAGCTATAGGGAAAGGCTGAATAGGCTGGGGCTATTTTCCCTGAAGTGTCAGAGGATGAGGGGTAATCTTATAAAGGTTTATAAAACCATGAGGAGCAGGGATAGGGTAAATCGACAACACCTTTTCCTGGGGTGTGTGAGTCTAAAACTAGTGGATGTATGTTTAAGGTGAGAGGGAAAAGATTTAAAAGGAACCTAAGGAACAACGTTTTCATGTAGAGGGTGGTGCATGTTTGGAATGAGCTGCCAGAGGAAGTAGTGGAGGCTGGTGCAATTACAATGTTTAAGAGGCATCTGGATGGGTAGATGAATAGCAAGGGTATAGAGGGATATGGGCCAAATGCTAGCAATTGGACTAGATTAGTTAAGGCATGTGATTGGCATAGATGATTAGGACCATTCTGTACATTTCTCTGACTCTATGTCTTAAATATGTGATGTATGTTGACGACTGTGTCTACTAAGGGAGGAGTGCTGGGACCTATGTCACACATGAAAATGAGCTGTAGCCTTTCTTTTAATGAAAGCAACACATCAGTGCTTCTAATCATGCATGCTCTCCTTTTAAGAAACGATACCATCCTTGCACTCTCACTCATGCCAACATCCAATGTACACTTCAAACTGACTACACGACCTCTGCCACGACCACCATGTGCCAAAGTGATACCCATGCTACAGATATTACCTGTTACTGGTGATTCACTATCTCACATAGACAGCTCCTCTGGCATTTTGGTAATTTGCAAGGTCATCAGTTCCCCTAAGTATACAGGCCTCATGAGTCAGCCTATGTGCCTGGTTATGTTTATGCTATTGCTGATGTGCTTGAGATTAGAGATTTGTCCTCAGTCTAGACCATATCTTTGGTATTGTTTGCCCTTTTGTTCACAAAACACCGTAAATTTATTTCAATGTCATTTCTCGCGCAGATACAGATATTCACCTCTTATGCATCTATTCACGTCTGCTTTGTGTTCAGCTATGGGAGATGATTATACATAGAAGCCGCAATGCTCAGATTTATGTGCTAGACACAACACGCATTATGCAGCTTTGGAACTCCATATCTATGAACTCAGTGACTCACCTTGCCAGAATGCAGTAGTCACTGAATATTTTTGAGCATTGAATCCACAATCTCTAGTGGTCTCTTGTAGCACTCAGTGCTGCTGTAATCTCTATCCAACCCTTCTTTTCTTTGGCTTCCTATAAAAGTGTTGGATGCCTGTGAATTGCTCCTACCAAAACCTATAGAATTTTAAGTGTACCTGGCCTTTAATGGAGTTCAACTTTAGAAATAGCATGTGCTGCGTTTATACAATTTTGTGACTCTGCCTGTTTAGGTTTGCAAGCTGCAACAGAAAACAGAATACACAGAAATCAGTCAGTTAATGTCACATGTGCTGCATAACCTGTAATGTGTTTTATTGCATTAAATAAACTAACCCATGGAGTTAATCAATTTCTGAGCAATTGAGTATTACATGATTATTATTAAAATGTTGTGGTAGCTGTGGTGGTATAACATTGTTTTGATGTGGCCTGTTGTGCTTGAACGCTGAGCAATCAAGTTAATCTACAAGTGGAACATCTGCAGTCTTCAAGCATGCTAAAGTGCACAAATCCTCCATGTCCTTTTGTTGCAGCATCAGAGACTGTTGAAAACACAACTTGATGGTAAACAAACAGATCCCTCATGAGAGGTCAGTTTAAATCACTTGAGAAAGACAAATGATCTGGGTTGATCGTGAGTAGGGGAAGGTTAAAGACATAAAAACTGAAAGGACAGTGAATGCTGTAAATCACAGACAAACATAGAAATTGCTGGAAAAGCTCAGCAGGTCTGGCAGTATCTGTGGAGAGAAATCAGAGTGACCATTCCTGAGTCACTTGACCCAAAACATTAACTCTAATTTCTCTTCACAGATGCTGCCAGACCTGCTGAGCTTTTCCAGCAATTTCTAATTTTGTCTCTGATTTACAGCATCTGCAGCTTTTTCTGTTTTTATTTAGTATTTAACTCGCTGCTATTTCTCTTCTAGGCATGTCCACCTTGAAGACGTTCTGCTCCTCTCTCAGAGAGGATTTTTGTTCCAATCTCTTTTCTTGTCCACCACATTAACTTCACTGTCACTCCTGGTGTTGACCAGGTATTCACTAAAACTCTTTTCCACAGCCACATCACATTCTGCAGTGATTGCCTCCAGCTCAGACTCACCCCACATGAATTCCAACTCCAGTTTCTTCCTTTATGCTTTAATATTCCACGGTCAGCTGCTCTCACCGCATCCTGAGATCCATACTCAGTGCCATGTGGTGTAATATACACACTCTTGACCTCTCTCCCCAACAGCACCACATCGCACGCTGACTCAGGGCTGCACCACTCCGCAGTTCCATGTCATCTTCTGAATCATTCAATACGCTAAAAAGAAATTCTTTCTTTTCCTTTCATGCATCAAGGCACACAAGATACAACAATGTAGAAATACTCTCCCTCCACCTGGAAATCTCCCTCTGGCCACTTACCGGCACTCTATCTGTTCATTCAGAACTGTCAATGTGACATTGGCTGCCTCAATTTCTCTGCCCACCCACTTAGCCATTCCAACCTATCCTCCCGGGAACTGACTGTACTCCATGCTCTCTGATCCAACATGTCTTCAGAATGGCCACCAAATTCTTTCATTTAAATTGGTATACTGTCTAAATGGATTTAAAATGCTTAATTGACATTCACAGCTATTGTTTCATGATTCAGGCTCATCTGATTCTGAAAAGCAAACCATTAAAATCTGTTCAGCAATTGGACATCAAGGTCTGCTCAGGCTGAAACACATCAGGATTAACAGCCACTGAGCCAAAACTATGCAAAGACATGGACTATTTTAGCAGATGAAAAATTCAGAGTCAGATCACAGTTTCATATTTATCGATGAGAATTCATGCCATTTAGACAGAAACTAACAGAATCCATCATCCACTGCGCAGGCAGATGCAGAGAAAAGGGCTTTTCATATGATTTTAAAGATGGGGATCTAACAAAGCGAGTTGTTGAGCTGGTGAGTGTATCCACCCCAAGGTTGCTTTACTACACAAACCAAATGGCTCATTGTCTCAAAGGGCTACTGAAGACTGGATATAAGCACAAAGTAATCCTTCCAAGTTGTAAAACTCATAGGTCCTATGCAAAAACTTGATGATTAACATAATCATTGGAAAACCCAAGCATAGTAAGACATGGGGAAAATGTGTGCACCTTCTGTGTGCACTAAAAAATCTGCATTGCTTGCAATCAATTTTTCAAGGCAAATAGTAGTATTGGAAGAGGCAGCACACGAGGTGAAAGCTGAAACATCCAGAAAGAGCTGTGCACTGACCTAAATAGATTGCACAAAAGGATTATCTCCCAGCTATAATAAAATCCATCTGGTATCCTGCCAGATATATATATGAAGTAATCAACAAACCAGAATCTAACAATGTACACAAGACAAATAGTGGTGAATACATATTTCACACCATGAATCTTGTGGAAAATATCAATGTCACTGTGCCATCCAAGACATTTATGTCCAATCTGTCCTGAGAAAATAGGTGACTATTCATTATTGGCGAAGATTGATGCAGGACTGAGTGACAATATACAATCCCTGTGAATTCTTAAAACCACCTACCTACATGCAAAAGTATGAAGAAACCTACTGATGTAGATATATACCATACAATGGTTCACCAGTTCTGTGTTCAGGATCAAAAGTGCTGGAGAGTAAATATTATCAATTTGAACATCATAGAACATCTATATTGGAGACATGGTGGGGTCAGTAACTATAGGCATTTCAGCACGCCATGACCTCTCACGAATCACAAGCCACAGCATCAGTCACATCAGGGATACACAGAAACTGAAGTAGATTATTCAATACACATTTGCTTAGTTGGATGGTTTGTAATGTATAATGATGGCAACAGTATGTGTTTAATTCCCGCACTCACTGAGGTTACTGTGAAAGACTCTCCTTCTTAAGCCCTTTCCTTGCCTGAGGTGGGCTGATCCTTAGGTTACACCACCATGAGTCAGCTCTCTCTAATGAGGTCTGGTAAGACTACGGCAACTTTACCTTTAAACACCTGCAGAACTGAATATGAAAAAAGCCGGGAAAACCTAACAACTAATGAAGCAGTGAGTGGAAAAGATCAACATTTAAAAGAAAACAAAAAAGAAAAGATTGAAGATGTTCCAATTATTAGACCAAGTAATGAAGTGGAAAATACATTGGATGAACAGTTTGCAGATGGCACCAAAATTGGTGTAGTGGACAGCAAAGAAAGTTACCTTGGACAACAATGTGATCTTGATCAGATTGGCCAATGGGCTGAGGAGTGGTAAATGAAGTTTAACTTAGGTAAATGCGAGGTGCTGCATTTTGGGAAAGCAAATCTTAGCAGGACTTATAAACTTAATGGTAAGATCCTAGGCAGTGTTACTGAACAAAGAGACCTTGGAGTGCAGGTTCATAGCTCCTTGAAAGTAGAGTCACAGGTAGATAGGATAGTGAAGAAGACATTTGCTATGCTTTCCTTTATTGGTCAGAGTTTTGAGTACAGGAGTTGGGAGATCATGTTACGGTTATACAGGACATTGGTTAGGCCACTTTTAGAATAGTGCGTGCAATTCTGGTCTCCTTCCTATCAGAAGGATGTTGTGAAGCTTGAATGGGTGCAGAAAAGATTTATAAGGATGATGCCAGGGTTGGAGGATTTGAGCTGTAAGGAGAGGTTGAATAGGCTGGGGCTGTTTTCCCTGGTACTTTGGAGGCTGACGGGTGACCTTATAGAGGTTTAGACAATCCTGAGGGCATGGATAGGATAATTAGGCAGTCTTTTCCCTGGGGTGGGGGAGACCAGAACGAGAGGGCATAAGTTTAGGGTGAGGGCGGGAACGACATAAAAGAGACCTAAGGGGCAATTTCACGCAGAGGGTGGTACGTGTGTGGAATGGACTGCCAGAGGATGTGGCGAAGGCTAATACAGTCTGGATGGGTATATGAACAGGAAGCGTTTGAAGGGATATGGGCC
The DNA here is from genome assembly GCF_004010195.1 of Chiloscyllium plagiosum. NCBI lineage: Eukaryota > Metazoa > Chordata > Chondrichthyes > Orectolobiformes > Hemiscylliidae > Chiloscyllium > Chiloscyllium plagiosum. The sequence goes on along the minus strand of NC_057723.1, from coordinate 19,060,238 downwards.
AGCTACTGGCAAGTGGGTTGGGATATCTGGTCAGCATGGATGAGTTGGACTGAAGGTCTGTTTCCATGCTATACATCTCTATGACTATGACTCTAATAGGCAGTATAAAGCCATGGTGCAGAACAAAACTATATATGCCAAGTAGCTTTAAACTACTCAAAGTAGCTGAAGAAATAAGATCAGCTATTAGCTAACTTGAAACATTGTATGGGTCTTGTGTCAGGATAAACAAGATCTGGATTAACAGCTGACCCAACACAAACAGGAATAGCAGACATTATCACAGATAATTGTGAATATCAACTTCTAAACAAAAGATCATCATAAGATTGAGACATATCAGCAAAATACCTATTTATTATAGAGATTCATAGGCTCACTTGCCAATTGTTAAACTTTACTTTGGAAAAGCGGGGACGTTGTATCTGTACCTTGCTTTTAGAAGAGTTCACGTTTTAGTAACTCCACATTCTGTGTCCAATCAATGATGATATTCTGTCTGCCAATTCATCTTCTTTTGGGTTTGTAAGCTGCACAGACACAAATCAGCTGGTTGCTGTGATATCTGCTTCTGAACTTTTAATGTGTTTTACTGATTGAATACTTCCTTGGGTTAGTTTAATTTCTGATGAACAATTGATCTTTCACTTCTCATGAGAAACAAGGGGCAGCTGGCCCAATCTCTTCCCCAGTGGTTCTTCTTTGTAACATTTTAATGAGATTGCAAGGCAAAAAGGTTTGTGAGCATTTCAAAGTTCACTGTTTTCCTTAAGTTTGCGTGCTTATCTGCATGAACTAATTACAACATTGCACAAATGAATACTGCTAATGGTGTGATTGAGAGAATGACTCCATGTGTATCTTCATGTCACATACATTGCAGTTGCAACTCCAAGGTGGCACATTGCTCTCCATGATAACTGTCAACTCTCGGAGCTTTGTCCCTCTCATTCACGGTTGTGCTGATGTGACAGATTTGGTCAGGGGATGACATTACGGCTGTATCAAGTAATAGAATAGCAAGAAGGCAGTTGAATGGGATAATGAGCTTAATGCTGCACCTCAGCCATCCAAAGAGTTGAGCAAGTTTGACAGATCATTGTACTTTGCTGACATCAAATCGTGGTGGTAGAACACATCAACCCCCACTGTTGTATTCTGAAAATACATTTAAAGCAGCAGTCTTTTAATTCACTGATGGTAAAGTAATTTCTCCCCCAATGTATGCCCATGATGCACCATCAGATCCAATAAAATCTAACAGCTGGGCAACATTTGCAGCCCTGACACTCAGTTTATGACACAGCAATGTCCTCTTCAGTGCTTAGTCAATACAGCTTTGAAGACCTAATATGATATTCAACTTTAAAAGGTGTATTTTGTCCTTTTTTTTAATGAAGAATGGTTGAGACAGAGTTGCTGAGTGGCACACAAAGCCAATAAAGTTAAAAGCTTCTCAAGCCTTGGAATTTTTTAATAAGTTGGAATAATACAGGCAGCCTGGATGGGTGGAGTCAAGATCCCACAGAACCAGAGCTTTCTGCAGTTGCTGCGGCTTGAAATTGGATGGAGAAACTCTTATTCCTCTCTGTGTTACAGCTAAAAGCTAGGTTTCTCTTCTTGCTGCTCGGATTGTATGCCTGACAATCTATTTTACTGTATTTGCCTTTGCCAAAGGTGTGCCTATGGGATGTTATTATATTGGAACACTTAATTAATAGTGGTTAATACATTTTAAAGCATTTTGATAGAGTTACAGTTCATCCCATTCTTCAATGGTGTCTGTATTTTAACTGTAGTGTTAAAATAAAGTATGTTTTGCTTAAAGTTGAATAGTTTAACCAATCAAATTGCATCTGGAATACAATGCTTTACAGTTGTCTTTAAAGTAAGAAAAAGTTAGGGTTGAGGCTATCTTCTTAATATATTTTGAAGTGGGTTTTGGTCTGGTCCATAAGAGATACGCAAAGACATGTCACGTGGGGCCCTATTGTGGAGCTGGCATTTCTCTCACATCTGTGTGCCTTACTCAGGAAAGAAAAATCAGGTTCAGATCAGGGGAAGGCCAGTAGTATTGTTTAGCCAGGTCAGAGTCGAATGCTTCATTAAACTGGTAGAAAGTAGACATCGTCCAAATTACTCTCTCCCTTCTTCTTTCTCACATTTTCACTCACATTTCATTTTCAGATGAGGAAATGTACATACAGAAAAATCATGGTAGCGGTTTTGGACAAAGTTGAAATTGAATCCTATTGTTGAATGAATCACACAGTTTACTATGGCAGTACAATGACAGTATACAATTTTGCACAAGATATTTTACAGCCACTGGGACTGGACGTTGGAGTATCTTAAATAATGCATCCACACGAAAGTCCAGACCCAAAGGTCAATAGTGATTGTTAATGTTGTTGATACATCAAGAGGTGAGAAAAGCTTGAGCAATCATACTGATGTCACAAAATAGTATGACAGGTTTAATAACATTGATATTTATTGTTTCTTATAAAACTCTTAAAAGGATAGAGAATAGATGGTGAAAGGGTGTTTCTCCTGATTAGAGACCAAGAAACAAGGGAATACAGTCTTAGAAATCAAGGTAAGTAATTTAAGAGTGAGAGAGGAATTTCATTACTCAGAGGTGTTAACTCTTTCAAATTCTCTAGTCCAGAGGGTTGTGGAAGCTCAAACATTAATTAAATTCAAGACAAAACTTAAGAAATTTCTAGTTACTACCAACATCAAGGAATATGGGATGTTATGGGAATACAGTCAAGAGGCTACTTCTGCTCCTATGCTCCTATTGTGAAGATTGTCAACCAGTTGAGAAATAGTTTTATATACTGTCTCTACTCGAGAAGTTGCAAACGTTGACCTACTCTTAGGAAATAAGGCAGGCCAGGTGACTGAGATGCCAGTAGGGGAGCACTTTGGGGCCAATGACCATAATTCCAAGAGTGTTAAAATAGTGATGGAAAAGGATAGACCGGATCTAAAAGTTGAAGTTCTAAATTGGAAGAAAGCTAATTTTGATGGTATTAGGCAAAAACTTTCAAAAGCTGACTGGGTGCAGATGTTAGAGGGTAAAGGGTCGGCTGAAAAATGGGAAGCCTTCAGAAATGAGATAACGAGAGTCCAGAGACAGTATATTCCAGTTAGGGTGAAAGGAAAGGCTAGTAAGTATAGGGAATGCTGGATGATTGGTGAAATTGAGGCTTCGGTTAAGAAGAAGAAAGCATATGTCAGGTATAGACGCCTGAGATCGAGTCAATCCTTAGAAGAGTATAAAGGCAGTAGGTGTATACTTAAGAGGGAAATCAGGAAAGCCTGAGATCGAGTCAATCCTTAGAAGAGTATAAAGGCAGTAGGTGTATACTTAAGAAGGAAATCAGGAGAGCAAAAAGGGGACATGAGACAGCTTTGGCAAATAGGGTTAAGGAGAATCCAAAAATGATCTTATAAATATATGAAGGACAAAAGGGAACTAGGGAGGGAATAGGGCCCCTCAAAGATCGGCAAGGCAGCATCTGTGTGGAGTCGCAGGAGATGGGGGAGATACTAAACGAGTATTTTGCATCAGTGTTTGCTGTGGAGAAGGACATGGAAGATATAGAATGTGGGGAAATAGATGGTGACATCTTGAAAATTGTCCATTTTACACAGAAGGTCGTGCTGGATGTCTTGAAACGCATAAAGGTGGATAAAACCCAGGACCTGATCACATGTACCCTAGAACTCTGTGAGAAGCTAGGGATGCGATTGTGGGGCCCCTTGTTGAGATATTTGCATCACTGATTGTTACAGGTGAGGTGCTGGAAGACTGAAGGTTGGCTAATGTGGTGCCACTTTTTAAGAAAGGTGGTAAGGACAAGCCAGGGAACTATAGACCAGTGAGCCTGACGTCGATGGTGGGCATGTTGTTGGAGGGAATCCTCAGGGACAGGATTTACATGTATTTGGAAAGGCAAGAGCTGATTAGGGATAATCAGCCTGGCTTTGTGCATGGGAAATCATATCTCACAAACTTGATTGAGTTTTTTGAAGAAGTAACAAAGAGGATTGATGATGGCAGAGCAGTGGACGTGATCTATATGGACTTTAGAAAGGCATTCAACAAGGTTCCTATTGGTAGGCTAGTTAGCAAAGTTAGCTAACTTTGGAATACAGGGAGAACTGGCCACTTGGATACAGAACTGGCTCAAAGGTAGAAGACAGAGGGTGGTGATGGAAGGTTGTTTTTCAGACTGGAGGCCTGTGACCAATGGTGTGCCACAAGGATCACTGCAGGCTCCACTACTTTTCATCATTTATATAAATGATTTGGATATGAACATAGAAGGTATAGTTTCTAAGTTTGCAGGTAACACCAAAATTGGAGGTATAGTGGACAGCACAGAAGGTTACCTCAGAATAGCGCGGGATCTTGATCAGATGGGGAAATGTCCTGAGGAGTTGCATTTAGATAAATATGAGGTGCTGCATTTTGGAAAAATAAATCAGAGCAGGACTTGTACACTTATAAGTAAGGTCCTGGGAAGTGTTGCTGAACAAAGAGACCTTGGAGTGCAGGTTCACAGCTCCTTGGAAATGGAGTCACAGGTAGGTAGGATAGTAAAGAAGGCATTTGGTATGCTTTCCTTTATTGGTCAGAGCATTGATTATAGGAGTTGGGAGGTCATGTTGCGGCTGTACAAGACATTGGTTAGGCCACTGTTGGAATATTGTGTGCAATTCTGGTGTCCTTCCTATCGGAAAGGTGTTGTGAAAGGGTTCAGAAAAGATTTACAAGGATGTTGCCAAGGTTGGAGGATTTAAGCTATAGGGAGAGGCTGAATAGGCTGGGGCTGTTTTTTTTCTGGAGCGTCAGAGGCTGAGGGGTGACTTTATAGAGGTTTGCAAATCATGAGAGGCATAGATAGGATAAATAGGCAAAGTCTTTTTCCCTGGAGTGGAGGAGTCCAGAAGTAGAGGGCATAGGTTGAGGATGAGAGGGGAAAAATTTAAAACTGACTTAACGGCCAACTTTTTCACGCAGAGGGTGGTGCATGTATGGAATGAGCTGCCAGAGAAAGTGGTGTAGGCTGTTACAATTACAACATTTTAAAAGCATCTGGATGGGTATATGAACAGGAAAGGTTTGGAGGGACATGGGTCAAGTGCTGGCAAATGGGATTAGATTAGGTTTGGATATTTGGTCAGTATGGACAAGTTGGACCAAAAGCCCTGTTTCTGTACTGTACATCTCCATGACTTTGTGACTCTAAAAAGGATATAAGTGATAGTGTTGTGACAATGAACTGGGCTCTGTATTAAAATGTACATAGATGACTCAATACTGCGCATTCCCCATATAACATATTTTACAGACAGTTTCCTCAGATGCCCGGCATTTAAACCTGGACACTATCATGCAGTTGGTGAATTTCGACTTATTTTTCCCTGTTGTCTTAATGTTCCTCACAATCTATGATAGAACTGTGAAGCTTTGCTGGCCATCACTTGGTCCTTCCCAGTGTCATTTGAGCCCCATAGACAGCAGCCCATTGGACAATATAAGAATGTGAAATCTTATCGACCTACAATTAGAGGTGAACTGATCAGATTAGAATGCTGCTGACAGTTTTGGTCTCTGACATTTTATCTGCATAAAACCTACACCTTGAAAAATAATTATCAATAGTTTGTAAAACAGTGTGCACAAATTTCTTAACGAAAATACTATGCGCATTTATATGAAGAATGGATGCCAGCATAACAAAATATGACCAACACAGAGATTTGTGGAGAAACTGAATACTTCCAGCAACATCTGTGAAGAGACAAACAGAGTTAACATTTCAAGTCTGGTATGACTGTTCAGAACTGGAAAATATAAAGTTTTCCTATTTGAGCTGTGCAGCCAAAATCAGATACATCTAGGCCAGATGTAACCTATTTAGATTCAAAATAATACTTTCCTCAATTTTTGCCCTCACAATGTACCATCTCCCATATTTCAGAAAATGCCCCAGTGTGACTTTCCTTTTCCTAGCCAAGTGAAACTGCCTTTTTTAGCTTTAAATTAGATACAACTTGGCTCTGGGCATTTGGATCTATGCGGAATTGAGCTGAAATTGCTCCAATGGATTTCAATTCGGACTCTTACAACCATCAGTAAATGGATACTTTCACGCTGTCTGAATCCACGCCTCAGATGTGACAGTGCAGGTTCAAACTCACTGCTGCACTCTGTTCTCTGACTATTGTGTCAATTCATCCCCGAATTATTTTGAGTTGTTTCACTGTGTGCCATGCGCTTATCATACTTCTCACTGCTGCAAGACAATTTATAACAAGTCAGTTTCTTACTGAATCAACACTCAAATATCAAGTCCAAGATCAGAAAAAAAAACAATTAAACTGCATAGTACAGATCCATAAAAGTTGAGTAAAACTATACTTGCTGATACGTAGCAAAATGAATCAGCCTCAACATTAATGAAGACACACTGGGAAAACAGTTTAGACCCTATCAGAATGCTACTGCCACTTGTGACTATGGAATCCAACTTCGAATGGAGTGCCCAGCAGTTGCTTTTTTTTTCTGGATAATGCCAGGAATAGATGGTCTGAGTTATAAAAATAGGCTGGGTAGGCCAGGACATTTTTCACAGAAGCATATGAGGTTGAGGGGTGACCTCATAGAAGTTTGTAAAATCATGAGGGGTATAGATAAACTGAATAGCAAAGCCCTTTTCCCTAAGTTGGGGGATTTCAATATGAGGCCATATTTTTAAGGTGGGAGGATTAAGATGAAAAAAAAACAGGGGCAGTTTTGTTTACAGAGAGTGGTTCGTGAGTGGAATGAACTGCCCGAGGAATTGATGGATGCAGGTACAGTTAGAATGTTTAAAAGACATTTGGATAAGTACGTGAATAGGAAAAGTTTGGAGGGATATGGACCAATCACAGGCTGGTGAGATTCATTTAATTTGGGATTATAACAAAAAGAGAAAATGCTGGAAAATCTCAGCAGGGCTGGCAGCATCTGTAAGGAGAGAAAAGAGCTGACATTTTGAGCCTAACTGACCCTTTGCCAAAGCTGGTCAGTTTTGACAGATTTGACAAAGGGTCAGTTCAACTCAAAGTGTCAGCTCTTTTCTCTCCTTACAGATGCTGCCAGACCTGCTGAGGTTTTCCAGCATTTTCTCTTTTGGTTTCAGATTCCAGCATCTGCAGTAATTTGCTTTTGATTTGGGATTATGGTTGACGAGGACTAGTTGGACCAAAGCATCTCTTTCCATGTTGAATGACTCTGTGACTCTATAAATCAATTGGTGTCCATTCTCTGGGTTGCCTGACGGTAATAATGGAATGACTCTCTTATAATATCAGAAGAAGGATTTCTATTTCAAGGAAACTACTGCTTGAGTTACAATGGTTCAGCAACATTTGGCTCTTTGAGGTTTTAGCAGTCACAGGAATAGAGAGAAGACTCGGAAGGCTACACCTCAGGTCTTGCACTCATGCCAAGTGGGGGGCGAGAAAAGCTGTACCAAGGACTGAAGGAACAGGACAATTACTCCAACCAAGGAGACATTCTTAGAAATGGCCAAAGCAGTCAACAGCAGAACTTGTGATTCCTCTAACCTGGAGAAAGCGAATCGAGAGGACAGAGGAAGGCATGGCAGGTAAGTGACCGAAATCTATCAGGTGTTATGCCCTATCATGTGAATTGCCCAATATTCACCTGCACAGCCTGTCTCAGGTCATTACACATTGCAAATGCATTCATTCCTCTCTCCAGGTGTCTCACATGCCAATCAGAGCAGCCAGCATCCACTGTCACCGCCTTGCCCTCACAAATGTTGCCCTTCCCTCTGTCAAACAAAACATTATGATCAATGAACCTTTGGCTTTTTCTGTCCTTCCAGGATAGGACAACACACATTTTAGCAAGAAGCAGACACAAGTGGGAGCATAGGGGGATGGGGGTTGGGGAGGGCATTGCTCTCCAGGGAATGGCAATGTAATGACCCCTAGAATGCAAACTTAGCTGCTCTATTTGGGAGGAGGTATCATTTTGGATGTCTGCAGCAACGAGCCTTGAGATTCTGGGGCTCCTGAGACATTTGGATATGACAGGAGGGATAATTCTTTGCCTCTGGAGCCTTTGAGGTCTTGCCTCCCTCCAGATGGATCTCAGTGTTCATCCCATCTCTCCTATGGAGAGACATGCTGTGAGAAAAGGCCACTACACCTGTTGTGGCACCTTTTGCTGCTCTACTCTCATTTTGCTTGCAAAGCATTCCTCGGTAGTTCAGTGTTCTTCATTTTCTCGACAGCAGTTGAAGGGGGAGGAGTGACAACGAGGATCAGAGGTCCAACAAAACATAAATTTTAAAAGATATAAAAGCTATAAAAACTTATCTTGTGTACAGGTGGAGTGCACACTGAGCAGGAGTGGACATGGTACTGCTGGTTAAGTGAGGCTTTATATTTGGGTGGTTGCTTTATCCAAAACATAGCTTGGATAGTGTCTCCCACCTATCCTCCTCCTCCCCCACCCAAAAAGAAAGTTGTACACTGGATTGGTAAGGTGACTAGTTTTTTTTTTGTTTTCCAGAAGTCACATTGGGAATTTAGAATAGTTGGAACGGAGGTTGGGGAATTGAATGTTCCTCCTGCAGAAGGGTCACCAGTAGTGTCGCTGCTGACTGCATTTGAAGGAAGTGCACCCAATTCCAGCTCCTTGAAAACCATGTTAGGGAACTGGAGCTGGATCTGGCTGAATATCGGATCATTCAGGAGGTGGAGGGGGTTATTGAGAAGAGTTACAGAGAGGTAGTCACACCCCAGGTAAAAGAAGAAAGATGGGTTACTGTCAGGGGACAGAATGGGAACTGGCAGGTAATGCAGGGATACCCTGTGGCCATTCCCCTCAACAACAAATATACTGTTTTGGATACTGTTGGGGGGACGACTTACCAGGGGTAAGCAATGGGGAACAGGTCTCTGGCTCAGAATCTGTCCCTGTTGCTCAGAAGGGAATTGGGAAGAGAGGCAGAGCATTAGTCATTGGGGACTCCATAGTTAGTGGGACAGATAGGAGGTTCTGTGGGAATGAGAGAGACTCATGGTTGGTGTGTTGCCTTCTAGGTGCCAGGGTTCGTGTTGTCCCTAATTGTGTTTTTGGGATCCTTGAGGGGAAGGGGGAGCAGCCCTAATTTGAGGTCCACATAGGCACCAATGACATAGATAGGAAGAGAGATGGTAATTTAAGGCATAAATTCAGGGAGCTAGGGTGGAAGCGTAGAGCTAGAACAGAGTTGCTGTCTCTGATTTGTTGCCTGTGCAATGAGCTAGCGAGGTGAGGAATAAGTCGAGAGAGGAGTTGAACACGTGGCTATAAAGGCTGGTGCAGGAGGGAGGGTTTTTGGATAACTAGGGCTCTTTCTGGGGTAGATGGGACCTCTACAAATAGGATGGTCTTAACCTGAACCAGAGGGGTACCAATCCGGGGCGGGAGATTTGCTAATACTCTTCGGGTGGGTTTAAACTAATTCAGCAGAGGATAGGATGCAAAATTGTAGTTTGAGTATACGGGAAGTTGAAAGTAATGAAGTCAGAACTAAGATTTCAAGATCACAAGAGTGCACCAGCAAGCATGAAGTTAATTTAAAGTGAGTCTATGTCAATACCAGGAGCATTCGGAATAAGGCGAGTGAGCTTGCAGCATGGGTGGGTACCTGGGATTTCAATTTTGTGGCCATTTCAGAAACATGGGTAGAGCAGGGTCAGCAATGGTTATTGCAGGTTCTAGGATTTTGGTGTTTCAGTAAGGACGGAGAAAATGGTAAAAGAGGGGGTGGTGTGGAATTGTTACTCAAGGACAATATTACGATTGCAGAAAGAATGTTTGATGTAGTATGGGCTGAGATTAGAAACAGAAAAGGAGGGGTTACTCTGTTGGGAGTTTTTTGTCAGCTTCCAAATAGTTCCAGAGATGTCGAGGATAGGATAGCAAAGATGGTCCTCGATAGGAGCAAGAGTGACAGAGTAGTTGTTATGGGGGACTTCAACTTTCCAAATATTGACTGGGAATACTGTAGTTCAAGTACTTTAGATGGGTCAGTTTTTGTCCATTGTGTGCAGGAGAGTTTTCTGACACAGTATATGGACAGGCCAAAAGGGGCAATGCCACATTAGATTTGGTACTGGGTAATTAAACCCAGCCAGATGTTAGATTTGGAGGTAGGTGAGCACTTTGGTGATAGTGACCACAGTTTGGTTATGTTTACTTTAGCAATGAAAGGGGATAGGTATGTATCACAGGGCAAAAGTTAAAGCTGGGAGAAAAACAATTAAAATGCAATTAGGCAAGATTTAAGATGCATAGGATGGGAAAGGAAACTACAGGGGATGAGCACAGTTGAAATGTGGAGCTTATTCAAGCACCAGCTACTGTGGGTCCATGATAAAGACTGGGCAGGGAGGAAGTTGTCGAGGGAGGGAGCCATGGTTTACTAAGGAAGTTAAATCTCTTGTCAAGAGGAAGAAGAAGGCTAATGTTAGGATGAGATATGATGGCTCAGTTAGGGCACTTGAGAGTTACAAGTTCGCGAGGAAAGACCTAAAGAGAGAGCTAAGAAGAGCCAGGAGGGGACGTGAGATCATTGGCAGATAGGATCAAGGAAAACGCTAAGGCTTTCTATAGGTATATCAGGAATAAAAGAATGACTGGAGTAAGAATAGAGCCAATCAAGCATAGTAGTGAGAAGTTGTGCATGGAGTCAGAGGAGATGGGGAAGCGCTAAATGAATACTTTTCATTAGTATTCGAGCTAGAAAAAGACAATGTTGTCGAGGAGAATACTGAGATACAGACTACTAGACTAGATGGGATTGAGGTGCATAAGGAGGAGGTGTTAGCAATTCTGAAAGTGCAAAAATAGGTAAGTCCCCTGGGCCGGATGGGATTTATCCTAGAATTATCTGGGAAGCCAGGGAGGAGATTGCAGAGCCTTTGGTTTTGATCTTTATGTCATCATTGTCTACAGGAATAGTGCCAGAAGACTGGAGGATAGCAAATGTTGTTCCATCGTTCAAGAAGGGAGTAGAGACAACACTGTAAATTATAGACCACTGAGCCTTACTTTGGTTGTGGGAAAAGTGTTAGAAAGGTTTCTAAAAGATAGGAATTATAATCATCTAGAAAGGAATAAATTGATTTGGGATAGTCAACATGGCTTTCTGAAGTGTAGGTCGTGCCTCACAAACCTTATTGAGTTCTTTGAGAACGTGACCAAAGAGGTAGATGAGGGTGAAGTGGTTGGTGTGGTGTATATGGATTTCAGTAAGGTATTTGATAAGGTTTCCCACAGTAGGCTATTGCACGAAGTACAGAGGCAAAATGTGTAGGAAATGTTCATCCTGGAGTTCAGTTACTAGTGGGGTACCACAAGGATCTGTTGTTTGTCATTTTTATAAATAACTTGGATGAGGGCGTAGAAGGATGTTTTCGTAAATTTGCGGATGACACTAAGGTCGGTGGAGTTGTGGATAGTGACAAAGGATGTTGAAGGTTATAGAGAGACATAGATAAGCTGCAGAACTGGGCTGAGAGGTGGCAAATGGAGTTTAATGTGAAAAAGTGTGAGGTGATTCACTTTCAAAGGAGTAACGGAAATGCAGAGTACTGAGCTAATGGTGAGATTCTTGGTTGTGTAGATGAGCAGAGAGATCTCGGTGTCCAGATACATAGATCTTTGAAAGTTGCCACCCAGGTTAGTAGGGTTGTTAAGAAGGCATTCGGTGTGTTAGCTTTTATTTGTAGAGGGATTGAGTTTCAGAACAATGGGATCATGCTGCACCTGTACAAAGCTCTGGTGCGGCTGCATTTGGAATAGTGTGTATAGTTCTGGTCACTGCATTATAGGAAGGATGTGGAACCTTTAGTAAAGGTTCAGAGGAGATTTACTAGGATGTTGCCTAGTATGGAGGAAAGGTCTTACAAGGAAAGGCTGAGGGAGTTGAGGCTGTTTTCGTTAGAGAGAAGAAGGTTGAGAGGTGACTTAATTGAGTTACATAAGATAATCAGAGAGTTAGATAGGTTGGACAGTGAATGCCTTTTTCCTCGGATGGTGATGGCTAACATAAGGGGGCATAGCTTCAAACTGAGGGGTCGTGGATATAGGACAGATGTCAGAGGCAGGTTCTTTACTCAGAAAGTAGTTGGGTTGTGGAACGCATTGCCTGCAACAGTAGTAGGCTCGCCAACTTCAAGGGCAGTTGAATGGTCATTGGATAGGCATATGGATGAGAATGGAATAGCGTAGGTTAAATGGGCTTCAGATTGGTTCCACAGGTCGCACAACATCGAGGGCTGAAGGGTTTGTACTGCGCTGTAAGGTTCTACGTTCTGTCTTCCAAATAGTATTTTGTGAGTAGAAGGATTCTGCCATCATTTCTGTCTTCTTGTCTGGCTCTAAGAGTTTTCTTGGTTTACAATAGCTGAGGAATAACTGCAATGAGTCTTAACAAGACATAGTACATTTCATAATAGCAATTGGGTACAAGTTACATTGACAAGTTATACCTTGTTGGTAAGACTATTGGAAGATAGAGTAAAAGACTATTGGGAGGCATAGTGGTACATCTGTCCTTCGAGATCCAGACCTGCTGACAAAGATCTAGTCATTTCTTCTATATAGTCATAGAGTCATAGAGAAGTATAGCATGGAAACAGACCCTTTAGTCCAACCTGTCCATGCCGACCAGATATCCCAACCCAACCTAGTCCCACCTGCCAGCCTCCACCACATCCTCTGGCAGCTCATTCCATATACGTACCACCCTCTGCGTGAAAAGGTTGCCCCTTAGGTCTCTTTTATATCTTTCCCCTCTCACCCTAAACCTATGCCCTCTAGTTCTGGACTCCCCAACCCCAGGGAAAAGACTTTGTCTATTTATCCTATCCATGCCCCTCATAATTTTATAAACCTCTATAAGGTCACCCCTCAGCCTCCGACGCTCCA
>NC_057723.1:18968691-19046637 GCF_004010195.1 Chiloscyllium plagiosum | reverse complement strand
TCAAAAAACTCAATCAAGTTTGTGAGACATGATTTCCCATGCACAAAGCCATGTTGACTATCCCGAATCAGTCCTTGCCTTTCCAAATACATGTACATCCTGTCCCTCAGGATTCCCTCCAACAACATGCCCACCACTGAGGTCAGGCTCACTGGTCTATAGTTACCTGGCTTGATTTACGATCCTTCTTAAACAGTGGCACCACGTTTGCCAACTGATAGCTTTGACAAATAGAATGAAGGAGAATCCAATTGGTTTTTACAAATATATGAAGGACAAAAGGGTAACTAGGGAAAGAATAGGGCCCCTCAAATATCAACAAGGCAGCCTTTGTGTGGAGCTACAGAAAATGGGGGAGATACTAAATGAATACTTTGCATAAGTATTTACTGTGGAAAAGGATATGGAAGATATAGACTGTAGGGAAATAAATGGTGACACCTTGCAAAATGTCCAGATTACAGAGGAGGAAGTGCTGGATGTCTTGAAACGGTTAAATGTGGATAGATCCCCAGGACCTGATCAGATGTACCCAAGAACTCTGTGGGAAGCTAGAGAAGTGATTGCTGGGCCTCTTGCTGAGACATTTGTATCATCGATAGTCTATGTGGACTTCCCCTTGAATTGGGATATTCACATACAGAAAATCAGGAAGTGATAAACGACTTAATATGCATCACTTATAAATTTTCAAGTAATGAAATTAATGATTATGATTAGATGAAGGTGGGAGCTAAAATTAGGATAATTTTTTTCAAAGATTTGACTTTAGTAGTATTTGAAGTATTTGATCATAATGGAGACATTTGACTTCACACACATGCATAAACCTTTTCAGGACCATTGGGGCAGCATATTGGTTAATACTGTTGCCTCACAGCAGCAGGAGCTTGTGTTTGATTTCACCCTTGGACAACGGTGTGGAGTTTGTATATTCTCCCCATATCTGTGTGGGTTTCCTCTGGGAGCTCTAGTTTCCTCCCACAGTCCAATGATGTGCAGGTCAGGTGGATTGGCCATGCTAATTTGCCCACAGTATCCAGAGATGTGTACACTAAGTGGATTGGCCATGGGAAATGCAGGGTTACAGGGAGAGGGTAGTGTGGTGGGTCTTGGTTGGATGCTTTTTGAAACTTTGGTGTGGACCCGATGGGGCCAAATGGCTTGCACACTGTCGGGATTGTTTGATTGAGGGCATTTAGCAATTTGGGTTTTTCATAGTGAGACTAACGGCGAATGCGTAGAACGTCTTGTAAATGCATAAATTTTCCATTCATTGTCGTTTGGGGTGACTCAAACGTGCACCCTTTGGAAGAAGCAGAGAATTCCTGTTAGCTTCTGGATTTCCACATTATTCTGCTGTCAACATCACTGTAGTAATGGCAGTCAATATTTGCATTTGGCAAGAGAGTAAAAAATGGGAAGATATAGTTTGTGCAGTATCATACCTTACAGCAAGCTTCCATGAACTACACAACTATTCCAGGGATTAAACTCCTGATGTTTATATCATTCTGACCATACCCCTACCCACTGAGCTCGCTGACTCCTATCATCAACCTTCATCAATTGATTTCTCATGCCTTTCCTATCATAAGCCCTCCCATATGTTCTCTTTCCCCATTATCATTCCATGACTGAATCACAGACCTGAAGTGTTTGTTCTATTTTAATTTTGTGTCTGCAACTGGATTTCAGAGTTAATTAAAATTGCACCCAGCATAAAGTGTTTTCTCTCTTCTTGGATGCTGACAGATGTGCTCAGCATTTCCAGAATTTTCTGTTTTACTTTCAGATTTCTAGCATTCACAGTCCTTTGCTTTTTCATTACTAACCCAACAGAATGCAAAATCTACAACAGACATAAAATCATAACAGGGAGCTTAACACTCACCAAACTATTTCTTCACATCTTTTAAGAATTCCCAACTGCTTAATTATAAAAAGGAGATGCTCAAAAAAGAAAAAGTATTAAAATTAAAGACCCCTTTGTGAATATTCAACACAATTAAAAATGGAAGTTTTTACTCCAGTACATTCATAAACAGGTCTAACAAAAAAAAATTCAAAATGTATACAGAATTAATTCCACAAAGTCCTTTAAATCAGCTGGCTAGAGAATAAGTATGGATTTATTGCTCTAACCTAGTTTATTTCATTCTGTTGACTAATAAGGGGTACAGAGGATAAACTCAAAGATAATGGCTAAATGCTAAATAGTTGCTTTGGCTTTGTATTTACTAGGGAAACTTACATGGTGTACTTGGCATTCGAACATAATATCCAAAATAAAAGGGTGATATAAATTAAAATCATATTTAGAAATGATAAAGCTCCTGTTCCAGATGGATTGCCTTAGTACATCATCACCACCACGGACCCAGATTCAATTCCACCCTTGGGAGACTGTATGGAGTTTACACATTCTCCCCATGTCTGCATGAGTTTTATTCAGATATTCCGGTTTCCTCCCAAAGTCCAAAGATGTGCAGCTTAGGTGGACTGGCCATGCTATATTGACTATAGTGTCCAGGAGTGTACAGACTAGGTGGATTAGCCAAGGGAAATGCAGGGTTAAAGGGATGTGAGAGGGGTGAGTCTTGGTAGGATGCTCTACTGATGTGTCGACTTGATGTGCCAAATAGCCTGCTTCCACACTGTAGGGATTCTATGATTCTATGCATCTTAAAGTTAGGGAGGAAAGCTCAGAAACATTATTACACAGTTATAACAATTCATTCAAAGAGGGAATGGTGCTAGGGACTATCAGATAGTTAACGTGATCCTTATATTTAACAAACTAATGCTGGAACAACTTCGATGAATGATAGATCCACAATTAACCATAGCTTGCTATGAGAGTGGAAAGACTTAAAAGGGACTTAAGGGGCAACTTTTTCATGCAGAGGGTGGTGCATGTATGGAATAAGCAGCCAGAGGAAGTGGTGGAGGTTGGTACAATTACAACATTGAGAAGGTATCCGGGATGGGTATATGAACAGGAAGGATTCAGAGGGATATCAGCCAAGTGCTGGCAAATGGGCCTCGATTAATTTAGGACATTTGGTCGGCATGGATGAGTTGGACCGAAAGGTCTGTTTCTGTGCTGTACATCTCTATGCTGTATATCTTTATTAGTAGTAGGCAAGATAATGGAAACCTCATTGGAGGAGGCCTCTGAGCATGTATCAGATGGCTGACCTAATTCTAAGTTCTGAAATAATCAAATCAGAGGGTATGTATAGAGCAAAAAGATAGCAAGCTGACTCCAAATCAGAAAAACAAAACAAAAAATAAGTTGGAGTAGACCAGTCAACCATTTGAGTCTGATCTTTTCTATTTGACAACACTGGTTCCAGAATGAGGGGATTGTCCGTTGAGCAGAAATTTAGTAAATTTAGACTCATTGGCTTTCATTGTTGCCAAGGAAGGAGACTTTGGAGCACCTTAAAAATGGTAAAATAGACAGGCAGGAGGCTGGAAGAACACAGCAGGCCAGCCAGCATCAGGAGGTGGAGGAGTTGACGTTTCGGGTGTCAGCCCTGAAGAAGCGTGACACTTGAAACATTGACTCCTCCACTTCCTGATGCTGCCTGGCCTGCTGTGTTTTTCCAGCCTCCTGCCTGTCTATTTTGGATTCCAGCATCTGCAGTGTTTATTGTCCCTTAAAAATAATAGGAGTACTCCACAACCGCCTGATGAAGCAGCAGTGCTCCGAAAGCTAGTGCTTCCAAATAAACCTGTCAGACTATAACCTGGTGTTGTGTGATTTTTAACTATGTCCTAATCCAGAATTTTCCAATCCCATTCCTGAGTTTCCATTTTTTGGGAGTGCCTTTTATGGGTGCAAGCTTTTTAGGTCCTGAGCCTCATTTTGCATTCTTGTCTGAGAGCACAGGCATTCATTACTCTGTTTGTACACCTGAGTCTCTCATTGCTGGACAGCTCTGGCTTTTTCTGCTCTCAATTTCACAACATTTATAAAGGAAGATTTTCTAAAAAAAGTTTTTTTCACACATTCTACTGTAACTATAATGTCTATTGCTTCTATACAGTGTATCATGGCTGAAAAGGCATTGATATGCCATAGGCTGACACACAAAGGCATGAAAGAAGTGGGTGGAGGGGGAAGAATACCTTGATCTGGAAGTCATTTCAAGCCCTGTGGGGTTGGTGTGAGAATAACCTGGCATCTAGACAGGAGTGGCCATCATATTTTTTGTAGTGTATGGGGTGCATGAGGGACAATTGAAGTCTGAGTTGAGGTCATAGTTCGGCATTGGCATGCAACCTGTCACATGGTGTGGATGAGAGTCAGGATGTGGCACAGATAGGGCATGTGGAGTACATGGATGTGAAAGGTTGGGAGGGGTAGGGGTGGGTAAGCATTTTGAGTAAACAAAATAGTATGAACTCAACTTATCGTTTTATCTGAAGATATTGAGACCAGTCAATGGAATCAGATGCCAAGGATCTCACAGTTCCTTCTTTAAAATTTATACTTGTGTACATATCAGACATGAAAGGTTGCCTGCCGACAATCATGGAGAGACAATGCTGCCCTACCTAGATGTACACGAATTAACCTTACTTTTGTCACTGATTGACAGGGCAAAAGACAGAGGAAAAGAAAAAAAAAACCCTGGTAACAGGAAGGACTGGAAGATTCTTTGTTTCATTGTTTCTCCTCTCAGGATCTTGTATGCCAGTATCATGATAAAATAAATCAGAGAAACATCCAAACACCAAGAACTCAAGGATTCTACAAATGTTACGACTGTTGAGGTAACAAGGCATCAACTAAACAGCCATGGTCTCAGATTTAATTATGACAACTTAAGGACTCAAATAAACTTTTAAACTACACATTCTTTATCTTGCTATTGCACTAGATACTCTCCCCTTTTTAATATTTATGCCATGTTTGTGTTTGTGTTTGATGTTGCATTTAATTATTTCTCTTGGTATTACTAATAAAATGTCTCTTTTTTTCACTTAAGAAAACCTTGAAATTGGCTTCATAATTTTGACTGATATTACATTTTAATTAAAGTGTAATGTAGTTGCATGCTAAAAGAATTTAAAATCTTTGTTGCAAGTGGGGGTTCCAAAGAGAGGAGCCAATTCACCTAACCTTTTAGGTTTGTACTAAACATTACATCACAATATTATAAAATGTGTTCAAAGTGTTGAGGAACTTTTTTAAGATAATTTTTTCACACAAGTTAGTGAGTCAATAAATAAATGCCCTACATTTAAAATGATTACTTTAAAAAATTGGAATGCCTACCAAAAATATTGATGAAAACAGAATGTGAAAAATTTGTAAAAAGCAGATAAGTAACTAAGTTTAATTACAAGCGATGCAATGGACAAACAGTAATGACAATTAGAATTAGGTTGTTGTCATGTGCACTTAAGTACAAAGTACAGCGAAATGTCACCACACAAGGGGGATAACTGAAAGTAACGGCAGATAGGCACAGAGAGGGTGACACAATAGCTCAGTGGTTAGCATTGCTGTCTCACGCGCGAGGGACCCAGGTTTGATTCCATCCTTGTGCGACTGTCTGTAAGGTGTTTGCACATTCTCCCTATGGCACTGTGGATTACCTCCGGGTGCTCCGGTTTCCTCCCACAGTCCAAAGACGTGCAGGTTTGGTGAATTGGCCAAGCTAAGTTGCCTATAGTGTTCAGGGATGTGTAGGTTAGTCAGGGGTAAATGTAGAGTAATAGATTAGGGAATGGGTCTGAGTGGTTTACTCTTTAGAGGGTCAGTGTGGACATGTTGGGCCGAATGGTTTGTTTCCACACTGGAGGGATTCTATGATTTTCCTTTCCCAACTAATTACTAATACCCAAAAGTTTCCAAACAGAAGCATCAAATAGAATCTAAAATTTGCTGAGATTGAAAATTGTCCCAGTCTATTCCTTCATTATCTCCCCAGGTGACATGATAGATGCCTGAGAGTTTGAGGTCTGATGAAGTTCATGAACTTAGCATATCGTGGATAGAGCCTGAGAGTGTATTGACTCCTACTCCTCTCCACCCAGACATGCAAACACTAACTTCAAAATTACTGGGAGTAATAGGACCCTTGTCTACATCATCTCCTTCTGAGTATAGCTCAAGATGGCCTTGGCAATGACTTGGTAACAGGTTGCCTGCCTGTATGCTTGGCTTATGAAAGCAATGTGGAACGGGCTCAGGGACAGGAGTGAAATGGCTACAAGATAAATCAGAGTTGACATTTTTTAATTCAATTAGCCACATACTTGGGTTACTTGGCAAATAAACCTTCAGATTTTAATATTAAACAACTGAGTCAAGAAAGAAATGCACACCAGGGAAAAGAAGGAAAAAAAAACAGGTAATATTTTATTCTAATCATTTTAATTTATTTTAATGAATCAATTATAAAATCAATGTACTAATTGTACCTTTTAAAAGTATTTAATTTTTTTTGTGGTAATTGGCTGCTCTCCCAGCCTATGGAGCAGCAATGCTGTTTCATGCTTCTGGCAGCTGTCTGGAGGAGTCTGGACAGTATTGCAGCCTTGCAGAAAGAAGAATAAGCTAAAACATTGCATTTTGCCTCACCAGACATATTAATTGGAACTACATATTTCACCAAACAGGTCACACGGCATATAGTCTTTACCCTGACTAAAACTCTTCTTCCTGCCAGAGAAGAATTACAGATCACTGATTTATGCTTATAGAAGTTCGTACCCACCATATTTTGAATATTTTCAGCTGAGTGAATTCCTAATGCAAATAGTTCTTAAGAACAAATGCAAGCTTGGGCCAAGAACTAATTCATTACAGTGGATCTGTAAATGAGAACTTAGTGGAGATATAGATTTGGGGCATGGAAGGAGGAATTTTGTAATGTTGCAGTGAAATTTCATTGAATGTATCGAACAGCTTAATTAGTTTTTGGATCTGCTGGGGAAAAAAAAAACTGGATGAATTCACAATAATACATTCTGTTGATGCAGACAGAGAAAATGGCAATTCAATATCCACAATAATCCTGATTGAACCATCCCTCTAAAAATTACGTTTCTTGAAGAACTGGAGCACTTTGTGGGTCTGGAAGAAGCAAATTGTGAAAAATAGACATTTTATCTGCCTGCAGGGCAGAGGTTTTCCTCTGGAGGGCAGTGGTGCAAATGCAACATCATTGTAGAGAGGCTTGTTTCAATGAAGGTCCATTTCTTCCAACAGTTGTGATGGCAAGACCACACATGAAATTGCTACAGTTCTTCTTGCTGCAATCTATCCGAATACAGTTTGTCAGAATGTTTGCTGTTATTATTGGGTGCAGTGAGGAAATATGTTATCCTTCACTTCAGGTTTCCCCTTCTGATGTTAAAAATGTCAGGCCAAAAACGTACAATTGCCCATAGGATTCGTAAAATACTGCCACGATTGTAGTAAAAATGGGCCAAAAAATATCCAACTTCCACCACCTGATTCTAACATCTGAGATCTCATGAATTAAAAATGGTTTTAAGATGGACAAATATTGACCTAAAATGAATGTAGTGATCACCTAATCAGTATGAGCCAAGCTCATTAAATTGCCAAGATACAAGGATCAATCTGAATGGAAATTAACATCATTATAAAAGGACAATGAAACTCAGATCGAAATCTCCTGGTCTATTAACACCTTTCTGGAAGTTACACGTTGAGGTGATGGATTTCCTGTGGAGTATTTAGCTTGGAAGGACAATGAGCACTCCCAGGAATATAGAAATGGATCTTACTGCTGCTTCTGAACAAAAAAGCAGCGAAAAGAAAAATGGATTTGCTGACAAGAACTGAAAGGGACTGTCTATGCTTGCTTCTCTCTCTCGCTGCCTCATAAACCACAGCCTGATGCAAAAGCCATTTCCAATGAGAAATTTTTGCTGAGCACACAAGATCTGTGAACGTCATCACTGAAGAAACAGACAACAGTTCAACAGTCAGAACTGAGATTTCAAATCTAACACTTCAAGGACTCTTAAAAACTTTAAAGGGCAACTCCCTTTAATTTCCTGTTAACACAGACAGAATGTGTGTGTGTGTGTGTGTGTGTGTGCATGCGTGTGTGAACGTGTGTGTGTGTGTGTGTTTTCAATGTTATTAAATTTCAGGGCAGTGATTCATTTTTCTTTCACTCAAGAAACATTGCAATTTGGCTCCTTCATTTTGACCCAGCTAATTATATTTTAATTTGACTTAGATGACGGAATTGAAGAAATGATGTTCAAATTTGTAAATGATACAGATAGGAAAGCATATTGTGGAAATGGCAATGACAAGGACAAATATAGATAGATTAAGTCGGGGCAAAAATCTGTCAGCTGAGGAGAATGTGAGGAAATGTGACATTTTTACATTGGCAAGAAGAATAAAAAAAACAATTATTATTAAATGGTGAATGACTGCAGAATTCTGAGATGCATTGGGATCTAGGTTTTCAAGGACATCTTTTTTTATTCACTCATTGGACCCAGACCTTGCTGGCTAGTCATCATTTATTACCCATCCTGAGTTGCCATTGAGAAGGTGGTGGTAAGCTGCCTTCATAAACAAATGCAGTCCACATGCTGTGGGTTAACTCACAATGTCCTCAGAGAGTGAAATTCAAAACTTTGACCCAGTGACTGTGAAGGAACAGCGACTTTGTTTCCAAGTCAGGATGGTGAGCGGCTTGAAGGGTATAAAGCAATGCTGGTGATCCCATGTACCTGCTGCCATTGTCCTTCTAGAAGGAAGTATTCATGGTTTGGAAGCTGCTGTCTAAGGATCTTTGATGCAGTTCTGCAGTGCATCTTGTAGACAGTACACACTGCTGTGACCAAATGTCAATGGTGGAGGGAATGCATGCTTTTGGATGTGGTGCCAATAAAGCAGGCTGCCTTTTCCTGAACCGTAACAATTTTCTTCAATTTTCCTATAGCTGCACTCATTCAGGCAATCAGGGAGCAATCCATAATACTCTTGATTTGGGCCATGGAGATGGTACACAGCTTTTGGGGTGTCAGGATGTGAGGACTTGCTAGCACAGTATTTATATGGCTAGTCCACATCAGTTCCTGGTCATTGTTCATTTTCAGGATGTTGAGAACATAGGATTCAGTGATGGTATTGCCATTGAATGGCAATGGTTATATTCTCTCTTCTTGGAGATGGCTATGGTCTGGCACTTGTAAGGTTTTGGGGCGTGTTGCTGAACAAAGAGACCCTGGAGTCGAGGTTCACAGTTCCTTGAAAGTAGGGTCACACGTAGATAGGATAGTGAAGAAGGCGCTTGGTATACTTTCCTTTATTGGTCAGAGCATTGAGTATAGGAGTTGGGAGGTCATGTTGCAGCTATTCAAGACATTGGTTAGGTCATTTTTGGAATATTGTGTGCAGTTCTAGTCTCCTTCCTATCTATGACTTGTGTGGCACAAATATTGCCTGGTATTTGTCAACTTATGTCGAGATGCTGTCCAAGTATTGCTGCATTTGTATATGGACTGCTTCATTACCTGAGGATCATGAATGGTGCTAAATATTGTGTAATCATTTGCAAACATCACCAATTCTGATCTGACGATGGAGGGAAGGTCGTTTATGAAGCAGTTGAAATGGTTGGGCCAAGGACACTACCTTGAGGATCTATTGCAGAGATGTCCTGGAGCTGAGATGACTGTCCTCCAACAACCGCAATAATTTTCCTACCAGCCAGATATGACTCCAGCCAGCAGAGACTTTGCTCCTAATACCCATTGATTCCAGTTTTGCTAGGGGTCCTCAATGCCATACTTGGACAAATGTGACCTTGATGTCAAGGGCTATCACTCTCACCTCACCCCTGGAATTCAGCTCTTTTGTTCATGTTTGAACCAAGGCTGTAATGAGGTCAGGAGCTGAGTGGCTCTGATGGAACCCAAACTTGGCATCACGAAGCAGGTCATTGCTGAGCAGATGCTGCTTGATAGCACTGTTGATGAAACCCTCCATCACTTTACTGATGTTCAAGAGTAGGTTGATGGGGTGGTAATTGGCTGGGTTGGATTTGTCCTGCTTTTTGTGTACATGACATACCTGGATAATTTTTCATATTGCCGATAGATACCAGTGCTGTAATTGTACTGGGGGAGAGAGCTTGGCTAAGGAAGCGGCCAGTTCTGGGGCACAAGATGTTCCCAAAATGTTGTCAGGGCTCATAGCCATAGTATCTAATGTCTCCAATCATTTCTTGATATCATGTGGAGTGAATCAAAGAAAGAATAAGGATGTTATGCTCCAGTTATACAAGACACTGGTGAGTCCACATCTCAAATACACAGTGTGTTGTTTGAACTCTTTATTTAAAGAAAGATGAAATGGCTTGGAGACAGTACAGAGGAGGTTTATAAAAGGTGATACCTGAAATGAGTGGATTGTCTTAAGAAGAAAGATTGGAAGGCGGTACTTGTTTTCATTGGAAGTTTGTAAGATCCTGAATGGTCTTGATAAGGTGGCTATAGAGAGGATATTACTGTTGGGGGTGAATCCAGAACTAAGGGACATTGTTACTTAATCATGAATGGTGCTGAATACTGTGTAATCATTTGCAAATGTCACCACTTCTGATCTTATGATGGAGGGAAGGTAATTGATGAAGCAGCTTAATCATAAAATAAAAATATTTCAGAGTGTGTTGCAACTTTGGAACTCTGATTCACATGGCAGTGGAGTTGGGAATACAGAATATTTTTCAATCAGAAGTAAATAGATCAAAAGTTACTGGGGAAAGATGGGAATGTGGAATTCTGAAATAATTCCACAGCCACAATCTTATTTCATGGTGAAGTAGGTATGAAGGGCTTATTGGCTGACTTGTACTCCTTATTTGTATGTTTGCAATATGTCAGCTATGTGCTCAGAAGTAAATAAAAAAATATTTGTCTGAACAAGAGGGGTTTAAAAAGAGGAGAGCCACTCACCTGGTCTCGCAACATATCTAAATATACATCAGAACTTTTGTTTTCTTCCTATGAATTAAGCATCAACAGAATATAATAACATTTTTGACAAATGCTAATGCCACTCGGCATATTGTCACCAGTCAGCACTGGCAGGAATACAAGCCAAAATAGTTATTATTCTGACCCAGATTGCTTAACCTCTGTCGATGTACTTTATAAGGCTTGCAGAGCACCGAAATGATTTGCCCTTTCAGCTTGCTTTGCTTAGCACTCCGCAACATGGGTGAAATCACCTCCATAACAAAGTCTTGTTTACATGCACTGTGGGATACAAGAGTGTACAAGGGGTCATTTAAAGCATTACATTGCAGCAGAACTCAGATCACATGCAAGAGCACCACAATGGATGGTACCTGCATCTCTTCTCATCTATTGGTGTAAACCGATATTCACTTCCTGAAATGCATTCGCGATTTTTTGATATCTTTTTAAATTGATATGTTAATCATTGAGAAAGGAAAATTGCATTTTATCTTCTCATGTTGCAGCAGTAATGGAACTTGATTCTAGCTACAAGACCACATAATTGGCTCCTAATTAAACATTCTGAATTAATTTTTAATGATGAAAGTGTTGTAATAATCCTCCAGTGAACTCATGTCAACAAAAGACAAAGCTGAAAGAACTTGCTGCATAATGGAAGAATGGGAGAGGGCTGCTGGTGATCAGTCAATGATTGATGCTTTATTGGGTAAAGGCCACCAGCAAGCAATGCTCTAGAGTGGCGTCATGTTTAGTGTTGAGAAATACACATTAAAAATTCATACTTGTTTCCTGCTAATGGTTGAAGGCAGTAAGTAGCAGAGTTGTATAAAATCTGGAAGATCTAAAGTCTACTGAGTTGATTTCAACTGGGGAATTTGTAAACATGGTGCAAATGGCCTTCACAATTCCCCTATTAGAAAGGGGTAAATCAATTTCTGTTTTAGAGACCATTTTGGACTACAGGTATATGAAGAGAGCATCCAAACTGAGAACTCCCAAGTCTAGCCCACATTTGGGCCTCTGCAAGCAGTTTGGCATTCAGGAGAACTGAACTTTGGGCAATTTACTTTGTCAGACTGAACTCCAAGTAACTCCTGAAAAATGAGGGGATGGGAGGGTTAGCTGGCCATTACCAGCAGGAGTACTAAGGAACCAGGAAGAGGAGAAGAACTTTTAAAATGCAAGTGTTTCTGGTGGAGCCACTTGCCCGGGGGCTGCCTAACTTTTCTGAGAAGTCTTCAAAAATGTGTTTGACTCCTCATTAGCATAGGCGTGGGATCGAATGCCTGAAATCATCTGAGACAAACAAGGTGTCAGATGTTTTCCAGATGTCTTTTTGAGGTGTAGGTTCATGCACAATTGACAATGTTTATCCCCTTCTTTTCCCCTTTGGCAGATTTCTACCCTGTTGTTTCAGGTCACTATAGAATAACTTTGGCAGGAAGTGCTAATGTGTGGCTATTGTTGAAAGCAAGATTGGGCTTGCTGACAATCACTTACTCGGCTTAAACAGGCTTATCTTGTCACTGTGGCAATTAGCACAATGCAATCATGTTTAGACTTCAGAGCAGAAGAAAGTGGCAGAAAAGGTGAGAAGAAATGTCAAGAATTCAAACATTACAAATGAGCCCTGAGCAGTTTACTCACATAGGCGTACACTGTTACAGTATAGCAGTATACTTGACATCAACTGCATAGATCAGATCATATAGCTTGGGAAAAATATACTGAATTTAAAACAATATATAAAACAAGATTTAAAAGAACTATTCAATCCAATTTAGACAATAGACAATAGGTGCAGGAGTAGGCCATTCTGCCCTTCGAGCCTGCACCACCATTCAATATGATCATGGCTGATCATCCTTAATCAGTATCCTGTTTCAACCTTATCCCCATAACCCTTGATTCCACTAACGTTGAGAGCTCTATCCAACTCTTTCTTAAATGAATCCAGAGACTGGGCCTCCACTGCCATCTGGGACAGAGCATTCCACACAGCTACCACTCTCTGGGTGAAGAAGTTTCTGCCTCATCTCTGTCCCAAATGGTCTACCCCGTATTTTTAAGCTGTGTCCTCTGGCATCGGCACTCACCCATCAGCAGAAACATGTTTCCTGCCTCCAGAGTGTCCAATCCTTTAATAATCTTATATGTCTCAATCAGATCCCCCTCTTGGTCTTCTAACTCAAGGGTATACAAACCTAGTCGCTCCAGTCTTTCAGCGAAAGGTAGTCCCGCCATTCCAGGAATTGCTGCACTCCCTCAATAGCCAGAATGTCTTTCCTCAAATTTGGAGACCAGAACTGCACACAATCTTCCTCAGGGAACTAGCCAGACAACACATTAGAGGCGAAAGCTTCTTACCCTTATTTTGTAGTTCTGTGTCTCTCAATCCAGTTGAAACCATTTTTAAAATTATCTTTTCCTGTTGTTGGAGTAAGGGTTTTGTGAAATACTTGTCACTGCTGTACAGGAGCTATGGCTGTGAGGTTAAAGGGGGAAGAGACAATAGACAATAGGTGCAGGAGTAGGCCATCCTGCCCTTCGAGCCTGCACCACCATTCAATATGATAATGGCTGATCATCCTTAATCCGTATCCTGTTTCTGCCTTATCTCCATAACCCTTGATTCACTATCCTTGAGACCTCTATCCAACTCTTTCTTACATGAATCCATAGACTGGGCCTCCACTGCCCTCTGGGGCAGAGCATTCCATACTGACACCACTCTCTGGGTGAAGACGTTTCTTCTCATCTCTGTCCCAAATAGTCTAACCCGTATTTTTAAGCTGTGTCCTCTGGTTCGGCACTCACCCATCAGCGGAAACATGTTTCCTGCATCCAGAGTGTCCAATCCTTTAATAACCTGATATGTCTCAATCAGATCCCCTCTCAGTCCTCTAAACTCAAAGGTACACAAGCCCAGTCGCTCCAGTCTTTCAGCATAAGTTAGTCCCGCCATTCCAGGAATTGACGTCGTGAACCTACACTGTACTCCCTCAATAGGCAGAATGTCTTTCCTCAAATTTGGAGACCAGAAATGCACACAATACTCCAAGTGTGGTCTCACCAAGCCCTGTACAGCTGCAGAAGAACCTCTTGGCTTCTATACTCAATCCCTTTTGATTTGAAGGCCAGCATGCTATTAGCCCTCTTCACTACCTGCTGTACCTGCATGCTTACCTTCATTGACTGGTGTACAAAAACACCCAGATCTCTTTGTACTGCCCCTTTATCTAACATGATTCCACTTAGGTAATACTCTGCCTTCCTGTTCTTGCCATAAAAGTGGATAACCATACATTTATCCACATTAAACTGCATCTGCCATGCATCTGACCACTCACCTAACCTGTCCAGGTCACCCTGTAATCTCCAAACATCCTTCTCACATTTCACCCTGCCACCCAGCTTAGTGTCAGCAGCAAATATGCTAATGTTATTACTAATACCATCTTCTATATCATCAATATGTATTGTAAAAAGCTGCGGTCCCAGCACTGATCCCTGCGGTACCCACTGGTCACTGCCTGCCATTCTAAAATGGAGCCATTTATCATTACCCTTTATTTCTTGTCAGCCAACCAACTTTCAATCCAAGTTAGTACTTTGCCCCTAATACCATGCGCCCTACGTTTGCTCACTAACGTCCTATATGAGTCTTTAACCAAAGTTTTCTGAAAGTCCAAGTACACTACATCCACTGGATCTCCCTCGTCCATCTTCAGAGTTACATCCTCAAAAAAATCCAGAAGATAAGTCAAGCATGATTTACCCTTCATAAATCCATGCTTACTCTGACTTATCCTGTTACTACTATCCAGGTGTGTCGTAATGTCATCCTTTATAATAGACTCCAGCATCTTTGCCACCGCTGAGGTCAGACTAACTGGTCTGTAATTTCCTGTTTTCTCTCTTCTACCTTTCTTAAAATGTGGTACAGCATTTGCCACCCACCAATCCGCAGGAACTGATCCTGAATCTATCAAACTCTGGAAAATAATCACCAATGCAACCACGATTTCTCGAGCCACCTCTTTCAGTACCCTGGGATGTAGACCATCAGGCCCCGGAGACTTATCAACCTTCAGACCTAACACTCTCTCCAACACCAATTCCTGGCAAATATAAATTCTCTTCAGTTCAAGTCCTTCATTCACTTTTACCTCTGGGAGATTGCTTGTGTCTTCCCCAGTGAACACAGATCTGAAGTACCAATTCAATTCTTCTGTTAGTTCTTTGTTCACCGTAATATATTCCCCTGTTTCTGTCTTCAAGTGCCCACTTTTAGTCTTAACCATTTTTTGCCATTCACATACCTTAAGAAATCTTTTACTATCCTCATTTTTCTTTCTCTGCTATTTCCTTCTTAGTAATCCTCTGTTGTTCTTTAAAAACTTCCCAGTCCTCCATTTTCCCACTTATCTTTGCTATGTTATACTTTTTCTCTTTTAACTTTATATGTTTCTTAACTTCCCTCGTCAGCCATGGCCAACCCTGCCTCCTCTTAGGATGTTTCTTTTTTTCTGGAATGAAATGATCCTGCATCTTCTGCATTATACCCAGAAATATCCGCCATTGTTCCTCCACTGTCATCCCTGCAAATGTATTGCATAATTGAACTTTGGCCAGCTCCTCATAGCTCTATAATTCCCTTTATTCACTTGAAATATTGTCAATAACTCCCATGTGGGTATTTCGACCCTTAGAATTTCTCACCTCTGTCCATGCTATATCTACATCCCCCGATACTAGGTTCCCCCACGCAAGGGACTGAATATCATCTCTTGCCAGCATGGCCACCCTACCCTCTCTGCCCATTGGTCTGTCCTTACGATAGCACATATAGCCTTGAATATTCATTTCCCAGGCTCTGTCCACTTGAAGCCACATCTCAGTTATCCCCACAATATCGTATCTGCCACTTTCCAAAACAGCCTCAAGCTCATCCATCTTATTTCTAATGCTTCTTGCATTCATATATAGTATTTTTAATTTGTTACTACCCTCACCCTTCCCATCAACTCCTATTTCACTCAACCTTACAGCATGATCCCTTTTTGAGTTTTCTGCTTCATTGATACAGTTGTCTTTCTTGACTTCCCTTGTTCTAACTTTCCCTTCAATTTCCTTCTTAAATGTCCAGTTTGTCCCCTCCCCCCCCGCTACTTAGTTTAAACGTAGCTGTGTTGCAGTAGCAAACCTGCCTGCCAGAATGTTGGTTCCTAACCTATTAAGGTGCAAACCATCTCTCTTGTAGAATTTATGCTTACCACAAAACATACCCTTGTGATCCAAGAATTTAAATCCTTGCTTCCTGCACCAGTTCCCCAGCCACACGTTCAAGTCCATTATCTCCCTGTTTCTGGCCTCACCAGCCAGAGGAACTGGAGGCAAACCGGAGATAACCACCCTGATTTTCAGCCTTCTTCCTCGTTCTCCGAAGTCCCGCTGTAGTATGTTCCTCCTCTTCTTCCCGAGATCATTTGTGCCAACATGTACCACCACCTTTGGCTCTTCACCTTCGTCCTTGAGGATTTCCTGCACTTTGTGATGTCTTTAACCCTGGCACCAGGAAGGCAACACACCATCCTTAAGTCCCGTCTGCTGCCACAAAAACCCCGGTCAGTTCCTCTCACTATGGAGTCCCCTATTTCCACGACTGTGCGATATCCGACTCTTCCGCTCTACCTCCACGCCAACTTTTGATTGACAGACCTGGCCGCCTCGCGGACTGGCAGTGTCATCTGTCTCTACTGTTTCCAAAAGATTCAACTTGTTCCTGACAGGTACTTCCCCCGGGGTCTCTTGCACCTGTCTCCTCTCTGCCTTCCTCATTGTCTGCTCTCCTCTGCTCTCTTCTGGTATGGTCGGTGTAATAACCTCACTGAAGGTCTTGTCCAGAAAGATCTCGTTCTCTCGGATGAGCCTAAGGTCCTTGAGTTCTTTCATCAGTGCTGCAATATGCTCTGTCAGTAGCTGAACATGCACACACTTTCCACACTTATACGAGCCAGACATACCAGAGTCATTGACCTCCCACATCAAGCACATAGCACACTGAACCAGCTTGGCAGTCATGTCTTCACCCTTTTCAACTGTGGTGTAATCACTTCACTCAACCTCCTTGACAAAGACTCCTGAACTAAAGCCTCACTCTTCACTCCACAGAAACTTTCTTGGACCCTCTTTTTTGTGGCAAGTCTGTGGACTTTTACTTTAGGCTAGAGGAGGCCCTCCTTTGTAGGACCTGGGGTCTAAAACACACCCACTCAAATAACAATCACTTACCTTCCCGACCGGCTTTGCGCTCCGACTTCACTTCCGCCTAAATTTATCTTGGATTCAAAAGTTTTAGATTCTGGATCTGAGCCAAGTTGAAACTACATTGAAATTCTGATTGTAAGTTTGCTCGCTGGTTGGTTTGTTTTCAGACGTTTCATCACCATGCCAGGTAACATCATCAGTGAGCCTCCAGTGAAGCGCTGGCATTCTGTCCCACTTTCTATTTATGTGTCTTGGTCTGTTAAGGTGGGTGATATCTTTTCTGGTTCTTTTTCTCAGAGATTGGTAACTGGAGTCCAAATCAATGTTTTTATTGTTGGAGTTCCAGTTTGAATGCCAGGCCTCTCAGCATTCCCATGCATGTTTCTGTTTAGCCTGTCCTAGGATGGATGTGTTGTCTCAGTCAAAGTGATGTCCTTTTTCAGCTTTATGTAAGGAAAGTAGTGATAGCTGGTCATGTCTTTTTGTTGTTCATGTAGCCTGGTGGCTACTTTCCTGCCAGTCTGTCCAATGTAGTGTTTGTTGCAGGCCTTGCTAAGAATCCTGATATTGGTGATCTCATGGGTGCCCCATTGATTTGTTTGTAGGTCTTGTTGCTGAAGTTGAAGTGGATAGTTAGGTACAGGTCTTCCTTGCTGATGGATGGTGCTGTCTGGTGTTTGTGTTTTTGATTCGTCCAGTAGTGAGGTCAATGTTTCTTTGGCCAGGCTGATCTTAGCAGAAGCAGTGATGCAGAGACAAGAACAAACAGCCCTCTCCACGATCCAAACTAAACTTTGGGTCCGCTATGTGGATGACACCTTTGTTATCATGAAATGGAACAAATTAGAGGAAAAGTAAAATATCATTAACAACCTCCTTACTGGCATAAATTTCACCAAAGAGGAAGAAAACAACAGACTCCCCTTCCTAGATATCAAAGAGGAACAAACAGTCAATGGAGAACTGCAGACCAGCATTTACAGGAAAGCAACATACACAGACCAGATACTCAACTACAGGAGCAATCATCCCAACACCCACAAACGGAGCTTCATCAGGACATTATTTAAATGGGCCACAACACACTGCAACAACCAGGAACTACAAGCAGTAGAAGGAAAATACCTGTGCAGTGTATTCAAGAACAACAGGTACCCAATGAACACCGTACGCCGAATCTTAAATAACAAACTCAAACAAGAAGACACAACATGCCCAGGAACTCTAGCCACACTCCCATACATCAAATACATCTTGGAGATGACTATCAGACTACTCTGACCTCTTGGCATCATGGGAGTCCACAAACCTACCAACCCACTGAAACAGCTACTGATGAACCTTAAGGACATGTACCAACAACCAGCAAATTGAATGTCATATACAAAATACTCTGCAAGGACTGCAACAAACACTGTATCCAACAGACTGGCAGGAAACTAGCCACCAGGATACACACACCAACTAGCCACCAAATGAAATGACCAGCTATCACTAGTATCTTTACATAAAGATGAAGAAGGACTCGACTTCAACTAGGACAACATATCCATCCAAGGACAGGCTAGACAGGGAATCGCATGGGAATTCCGAGACGCCTGGTATTCAAACCAGATCTCCATCAATAAACACATCAATGTGAACCCCACTTTTCAACCTCTGAGAAAAAGAACCAGAAATGATATCACCCACCCTAACAGACCTAAACACATAAATAGAAAGTGGAACAGAACACCAGCATTCCACCGGAGGGTCACTGATGATGTTACCTAGCATGGTAATGAGATGTCTGAGAACAAACCTACCAGCTCAGTGAGCACACTTACAACCTGAACCTCAACCTGAGCTACAAATCTTCTCAAAAATTGCATTGAAATTGGCCACCTCCATGGGAATGAAAATAATTTCTAATATCAAATCAAAGTTAGAGGTGAAAGGACATTGGTATAACCATAAATGTTATACTGTCCTTCAGTGACTCAATTTACCATTTTCAAATTACTTCAATTGTAACTTCTTTGTGACTGAACATTAAGCACCAAATCTAAGGACTAAATTACAAAGGATTTTTCATCTATTCCATGCTCAGAGATCCCTGCCAATGACTGAATGTTCAGCAATAATTTCATCCACTAAAGGTGCAGTATTACAAGGAGCTTATGATTGTACCTTATTATTTATTGGCAGCAAGAGACAAAGTAGTTAAAAAATATACATTCAACTCCAGCTTTTGTCATTTTCCTTCAGGCAGATTTTTCATTCCAAGAGTAAATTCTGGATTGTATCCCTGCCATTTCTTTTCTCTTTCCCAACCATTTTAATCCACAGTATTATTCAATCAGAATGTTCCTCTTTGGAATAAAAGAGAATCAATCTCTCATTCATCCAATGAATACATGCAAATATTAAAAAAAAATCAGTTATTGCTCCCAAACACTTATACTAAGAGCCCAAAAATACTGAATAATTACTATTTGGCAAATTTCACATAATGGCTGCTGTGAAAATGTAAAGAAATGAAAATGAGAAAAAACCAAATAGTGAAATAGTACTGAATCATACATTTACTAAGATATGTCTATGACAATTGTGCTGACTTTTTTTTCTACCTGACTTTGGTGAATTTCTCATTTCCCTTTTTGACTACTGTAAAAATCATTTTTAAAACAATTCTGTAGTTTTGATTGTGGAATGAAATGGGGAAAACACTGTTCTAAACAACCAAGATATGAGAAAGGATTGCTGCAATTTCTAAACAGAAAGGTTACCGCACAGTCATTGTATGTGCTGTTTATCTTCTGTTTGTTCAAGCAGTGGAGAGTTGGAGTTGGAGTCAAGGGGTGTGTACAAAGGGAGATTCAGTCAGCAATAAGGAGCTGATTGTTCTGTGGAATGGTGACCAGTTATCAAAAACATCGGCCTTCTGCCTGGGTACAACTAAGTGATTGGCTCCCAGGTGGCTGAACAGTTTGTGGATGTGAACATTTGGCCAGAAGCCATCATAACTCTGAAAGGAAGATGCTGTACTTTCTTTGCAGTTAGAATAAAACCTCATGCCTGAAGAAGACAGTCTATTGCTCCTTATCAGTTGCTGTAGGCTGTGGTGTTTAGAGTCATCAGGATGTACAGCACAGAAGCAGACCCTTCCATCCAACTCGTCTATGCCAACCAGATATCCTAAATAAATCTAATTCCATTTGCATTTGGCCCATATCTCTCGAAACCCTTCCTATTTATATCCCCATTCAGATACCTTTTAAATGTTGCAATTGTACCAGCTTCCACCACTTCCTCTGGCAGCTTATTCTATACATGCACCACATCTGCAAATAGCCCTAGCCTATTCACCTTCTGTCCAAAGCTCAAACCTTCCAAAC
Organism: Chiloscyllium plagiosum; assembly: GCF_004010195.1. Classification (NCBI taxonomy): domain Eukaryota; kingdom Metazoa; phylum Chordata; class Chondrichthyes; order Orectolobiformes; family Hemiscylliidae; genus Chiloscyllium; species Chiloscyllium plagiosum. The sequence continues at coordinate 19,025,989 of NC_057723.1, read as the reverse complement.
CTGGCAGCACCCTTATGAATCTTTTCTGAACCCTTTTAACCAATAAGTCAGAAACTTTATAATTTTGAACTTATTGTTCTGTGCCTTCTGAAAGCAGACAAAATTATGGGATCATTACACTACATTTCAAGTCTCAACAACCCAAAAAGATCATCTCAATGAACTTTATGGGACAGGGACCATTGAATTGAATTCCCAGTCTTTCTGCCTGTCTATAACATCCATTTCTTCGTGTCTGTCTGCATGTGTGTGCAAGTAGGAATTTTAGAACGAGATTAGATTTTTGACTAAAACAGTTAAATATCAAAGTTTCGTAATTGTTTCTGTAGTTTGAATCTCTTCACTTGTAATAAATAGTCATTCTTGTTAAGTACAGAAACCTGATCTGTGTTACCTATCAAACTTTCATACAATCTATATGTTATAAGATAACTCCAGGAATAGTGGGGCTTAATTTCTAGCACATTACCCCAGTAGGGTGTAGCACTCCCATAATAAAATAGTATTCACTTGTCATTCACTTGAAACATAACTGACCGTCCCTCTGCTAGCCTGACGTTCACTCTTTGGTCCTAAAATCGGCTCTGGATACATCTCAGATCTTTGTAGTGTTGCATTTTGGCGACATAACCAATAGCTTTTTGTGGCAAACCCAATTGAATGCATTGTTTATGACGCATATGAAATTGTTCTTGTTTCGTTCTAGATAGTTATCAAAATGTATTCTTAGCTTAAGTATTTCATCTCTTGTTGAGACGCCAGGTCCAAATCCAAATTGTGTTTCATCAATTTCTGCTTAAAAATATGTTATCATTACTTTCTTTTATGATTTTCCAGATCACTTTAATGAGATAAGTCAAAGAATATAGATCTAATGGTTGCATTCCATTGCTGTACGTTTCTTAGGTGACAAAAAACAATTAATCAAGTCTGTTTCAAGTGAAGAGAGGAGAACAACAAGTTATTCAATTGGTACACAGAACAAATATTTTGAGAATTGGATGTACTTGCAGGTGTAAAAAAATGGTGGGCAAGAATATAACAACCTTGTGGTATACTGACAACCCAGTACACCTTGCAAAATAGGAAGAGGTCAAGCAAAAGATTATCAATAAAATTAAACCTTTGGGTATAGAATATGAATTCTGTAGGAACAACAACAAAAAAAACCCAAAAACACTGCAGTTAGAACAAATGCATTAGAAGACACCAGCGTGAAGATTGATTTGGATTATGTTACACTGGAACAGGTCGATATGTTAAAACAAATGATAACAGGAAATGGTGGATCTGGTGCAGAAGTTGAAAGAACAATAGAGATAGCCAGAAATAACTTTGTAAAAATGAAGGACATGTTAACACCAAGAAAACTCAAGATTGTAACAAGGAAAGAATCTCATAAAATGCTACATTTGACCCACTTTCTTGTTTGCCTTAGCAACTGGGAGAATAAGTAAAGCATTGTGAACGAAATTTTTGAAATGTGGATACGTAGACACATGCTAAATATTCCGTTTACAGCCCATAAAACCAATGAAGTGGTGCTTGAGATTGCAAGGCCAAAAACAACCTTTTAAAAATAACATCAAGAAAAGAAAATGTCAGTGTTATGGCCATTTGGTAAATGCTAAAAAGCTAGAGATCTATTCTTTAGATCAAAGTGGACAGCAGCAGAAAGAGAAATTTCCCTAAGTACAGTTGGATGATGGATCGCAAACAGCAGTTTCAGTCAAAGTTCTGTGAATGTACGGGGATGGAACAAAATAGACGAGTGTAGCATACCACGCAGTAGATCCCCTGGCAGGAGTAATTACAAGGTGCAGCTGCAGTACTTGATCACACATTTAGATCATCTGCTGGATCTTGGCTCAAGCATGATAACCTTTCACTTTCTTGTCAAACATTTCACAAGGACAGCCAGAGGTACTGAGACAAGGGTGATGGAGTCAGTTAGTAAACGCTTCTTTACCTCTGAGACCTGGGTTCAAAATCAATTTGGATTGAGCTGATAAAAACCTCATCATTCTCTGATGGCTGTAAGTGGCTTAAGGAAATTGAGTCCAGGCAGCCTCAATAAATTCCTTGTGAGTGCATATCCACAGTTCAAAAGTCAGCACAAATGGACGCGAAGCTGGTCATTTCATTCTGAAATGTTGGTTTGTGCAGAAGTTTGTTCAACTTTTTTTTGGGTAAATTAGTCGTCAGTGCATGAGAATTCTTAACTTATTCAGTTCAATTATAACAGCTTATAGTTACGCAGTGTAGCACCTTTCACAGACTTAAATGCCCCAGTGCACTTTGCAGCAGCTTTTGGGGGCAGGATTCATGTCCTGGAGGTAGCAGGAATTCTACTGGCAGGTGGCTAAATGCTTGAGTGGGATTTAATCCCAGAAAATGCTATAGTGAGGTTACCGTTGGCTCTCCATGTGGTGGATCGGGCTGCCTTTAAATTCAGCCTGACGCATGTGTTTGTGAAGATGTGGCATTTCTTGTGAGGATTTATTAGCTTACCAAATTTCATGCCAGTATCATATATTTATCTGAATGTACTTGAAACAATGGCATGTAGGAGAATGCAGATTAAGTAAGCAATCATATTTTATGTAATTGAATATATAGAATTACGGATTTGATGTAAGTGAGTAACAAGGCTGCAATTTATTCAATAAAAGAAAATCAGGCTGATAATAATATAAGCTATTATACTGACTGAAGACGATAAAAAGAGTATTTTGATAGCCTGACTGCAGATAACATCCAGCAATACATGAGGGATGCACTAAAGGGATAACAGATATTTGAACATGGTAGTATTGTAAATAAAAATAGAAAATGCTGGAAATACTCGAAGTCTGGAAGCAACAGTGGAGAAAGAAACAGAGTTCATATACCTACTCGATTACCCTTTTATCAGAATCAGGAATAGTGTGAGATGTACCAGGTTTTATGAAAGTGATTTTATGCAAGATTTGGAATGAGTTTAGTGAAGAAAAGCATAAAAGACAAGATTTGTAATGGACACTGAACCATATATGTTGTTGAATCATTTCATGGTAGTGTTGCTAGATGAGCAATCCAGAACCCCAAGCTGAAGTTCTGGGGACATGGGTTCAAATCCCACCCATGGCAGATGTGAAATTTGAATTCAGTGAAATCTGGAATAAAGAGCTGGTGACCATGGAAGCATTGTTGTGAAAACCCATCTGATTCACTAATGTCCTTTAACCAGTGAATAAGTGTAAGGAGAGCAGATATCCCTGAGAAAAGTATGACAGATTTAAAAGACAGAGATTAAAATCACATTGTCATCTCTTTCAATATCACTGAACCCTACTTCTTTTGTGGTGACAGCATTACCAGATATTAATCACTAGGAGTAAAACTTGCTCAAGACAGAAAACTTTCCACTTTGTCAGGCTTCATAAACAGATTATCAAATTTACTGTCAAACCTTCTCAATCCTGATAAAAGATCTACAAACTAAAATGTTAACTTCTGAAATTTCTATTTGCCATTTCTCCATCGTCTGAACGATCAAATATCTATCCAATTCATGCTTAAAATTACTTACGTTACTGTCTTCAATCATTTTCAACTTATGCATTTACCAAACCATTGTGAAAAAGCTAAATATGATCTCCCTCTCCCTGCTCTGAATTTTATGGAACGTTACAATAGAGGTGACTCTATAACTTTATACATCTTTTAACCAAATAAAAACAAAATATGTCAGATATTCTCTACAAGAAAGATAATTTACACAAGAATTACATTTTTTTTGTTTCATGAGAATTGGTGCATCTGTTCACTTCAACTATCCAAGGTGTTGAGAGAGACAGGTAGAAAGTAAATTATTTTTAAACATATTCCTATGTTCATTTGGATGCATTCAAAATATTTGATTTGTTCTTTCCACTATTTATTCTGTTGATGATTAATGATTTTTGTTTGCTTTCACTAAACATTTTCTCTGAATTTATCGCCTCCCATTTTAGGTTCCTTTATGCACGTAGAATCACAAAGATGAGTCTACACTTCCTAACTAGGTTTCTGCCAGTGTCACTCTGTAAATTCACCATGTGAGAGGTAATGAAAAGAGACAAGAATGAATAAATAATTTTCCCATTAAATTTGAGATTTTTCTTTTAAAATCTCCTTGTATTCTCAGGTGAGATATGATTCTTAACCTTGGTAAAATCTTTTTGAACAGTCTTATAAGCGTGTTATTTTAAAATCTGATTAGTAATATTAGCAGCTGCTTGTTAGTTAAGCATTAGTTCATTAAATATACTATGCAAAACTGTTAGGAATAGGTAAAATCCCTCATTTACTTTTGATTCTTATCTCCAAGCTGAAAAGTGTACAAATAGAAGTGGCATTTCTGCAATGATAAGGACCTATCAGTGTTGGACAAGGGTGGACAAAGTTAAAAATCACACAACACCAGGTTATAGTTCAACAGGTTAATTTTGAAGCACAGGCTTTTGGAGTGCTGCCTCTTCATCAGGTAGTTGTCCACCCTGATGAGGGAGCAGCACTCTGAAGGCTAGTGCTTCCAAATAAACCGGTTGGACTTTGTCCTGGTGTTGTGAGATTTTTAGCATTTCTGTCAGGTTGTGAAATTCACCCAGTGTTTGAAATTACAAATACAATCAGTGCAAATTCAATTTCCACAATCTTTGGAACTGGTTTAAAACACATCTTACTGGAGCTAAGTTTACCTCAAAACAGCCTAATCTCTGAACCATTGTAATAAACATGGCTCAATTTTAAACTTTTCATGAAGATTTTGCTATTAAGTAGTTTTATTTTGGGTACAGAGGTCCCAGTACTTATATTTTTGAAAGGTCTATGTATACTCCAAGGTATTTAATTTCATAGGAAACTGGCTAGTGCACACCAACAATGCTAATAAATGGCATTTTTATTTAAGATCATCTCACTCACTGGTGATGGGCTGGATATCGATCACTGTTTTTTTTTGTGTTAAACCAATTTCGACCAATAACTGCACAGAGGCTGGTATCCTGTCACCAAGACACCCTTATTTACAAGTGCACAACATAATGGTTGTGGCCAGAGTCAGTTCCCAAAGTGAGGAGATTCTGAAACTCCTGTTTATATCTGCCACCCAGTTCACCCAGGTACATAACCCCAATCAAGGATCTCATAGTCAATAAGATCCACCTGGTTCCAATCACTACAAACTGTATTAATGACATCATACCAACTTACCATTGTCATATTCATCAATTAGTATTTTTTTTGAAGGGGGGATCTCTTTGTAAAATTGCTGGCCAATTGCATTAGTTCATGAAATATTTTACCTCTGTGATTTTGCAAATGGCTATGAGGAGAAACTTGAACTATAACTTTGCTTTGTTGGAGTTTGCAAGAACGTTGAAGCCTGTAAGGTTTCTGAGGGCTTAAAATGCTGAATACTGGGAGGATGTTTCCTCTGACTTCAAATTGAGAATTAAGGGTTGCAGTTCAGAATAATGGGTCAGTTATTTAAGATTTTGATTAGGAGAACTTTCTTCAGTCAAATGGTTGTGAATCTTTGGAATTTTGTATGCAAGAAGGCCTGGGATTCTTGGTTGTTGAGTGTATGCAAGAGAGAGATAGGTACATTTTTGTGAATTGGTACAATTAGTGTGGGAACATGGAGCTAAGGTTGAAGAACATACATGATTATATTGAAGGGCTGAATGGTCTCTTACACTGACTTTGTTGCATTCTTTAGACAAATTAGAATATATGGCTAGATTATCAATCATTTCAAAAGTAGAGCTTCTCTGATATAAAGTGCAGTGAAGAATAACTTTATATGCCACATTATAGGATTTACATAGTATCCATCAAACATATTTTAAAGTGCTTCATAAGGATGCTGCTATCATCAAGCAAAATTCAACAGCTGTCTTGTGCACATCAGGATCCCAGATACAGCTAAGAAATAAATAATTTAGTCCCAGTTGCTCTGGTCAGATAAAGGTAAAGGTAAGATTGCCTTGATCCAACTGGACCATGAGGCTGCTCTCTCATTAGAGAGAGATGACTGGTGTGGTTTAACCTGAGGGTCAGCATGCTTCAGGTGAGGGGAGAGGTTGAGAAGGACAGTCCTTCATTGTGCCCTCAGCCAATGCAGGAACTGAACCCACACTGTTGGCATCGCTCTGTATTACAAAACAGTCATCTCGCTAACTGACTATCCCCCTCTGGTCAGGACTGCGTAGTTACTATAGTAGAATTTTTTTCATGGAATATGAGTCCCTTAATATTCCATCCTAATTGTCCTGGAGTGTACTCCAGCTCTTTGAGTAGTATAATGGTATCTTTCATGCCTACAGAGCTCAATTTCACAACTCAACCAAAGGATGGCATCTTGACAATGCAACACTCCTCAGGAAAGCACTGAAGTGTGTTGAAATGCCAGAGGGGAGCTTGAACTTGCAACACTCTGAATCTGATGTGAAATTCTTTACTGAAAATGATAGACAGATGAAGATAGAGATGCATTGTTAATTGACATGAACGCAGGGTCTGATTGAAATTGACAAAGTGGTTGATTCTGCATGGTATGTTTCATGACCACTAGATATACTCCTCTGTAAAGAAATAAGTTACAGCTCTCCATCTGAGATCAGCCCAATTAACTCAGTAGGGTGGATTACAATGGGAAGTGGGTTGGCAGAGCTGACCTCTTCATTTACAGGCTGCTGAGATTAGTTTCGTATTAGTCTTCCCTATTAGCACATTTGCTGACCATGTTTTACTATGAAAATTCCAACAATATGAAAAGTGTAATGAATCAAAACTAAAATCCTTCAGTTTTGCCAAAGATATCTTTGGCTACATGTTATGCTGCAGTGCCAGTGGTTTTGAAAGCAGGAAACACAAAATCTAGCAAGTGGCCTTCGTGCTTCTTACCTTGCAGCCTCTGCCCTCTCTGAAATGTTACAGTTGGGGGTGGAAAGTGTTGGGTTATCCTATGAAACTGGGACTGTTTGATGCCCTTAAGTGACCCATTAAGTCCAGGCTGTCCAGGAAGAATGGGGCAACTTTAGGTTAGTTTGTGTGTCTGTATGCATAGGGTTTTGTGCGTGTGAGTTGTTTGCATGTATGATTTGTGTGTAGGTGTTGTGTATGTGTTACGTATGCATGTGCATGGTGTGTGTACGTATGTTGTGTATTTGTGTGAGTTGTGTGGATGTGTGAATTCTGTGTGTGTTGTGCATGTGTTATATATGCATGTGTGTGTGTACATGTATATGGAGAAAGTGAGGACTGCAGATGCTGGAGATCAGAGTCAAGAATGTGGTGCTGGAAAAGTACAGCAGGTTAGACAACATCGACGTTACGGCCCTGAGTCCTTCATCTGCTCCTTGGATGGTCCCTGACCTGCTGCACTTATTCAGCACCACACTCTTGACTGTGTACATGCATAGGTTATGTTTCTGTGAATTGTGTGCATCTGTGTGTGTGTACGTGTGTGTGTGTCCCATCAGAGACACTTTAGGCCACCCAACACACGCATCACAAAGATCATCCAGCCCCCTACCATTTCAAACATTGATACCCTCAGCACAACCCCATGTGCAACACATCTGACAGTCCAGACTCTTCAGCATCAGGGATAGCATGTGATCCAAGCAGTTCTTACTGCTGCCACTAATGGGGCTACAAATTTGCTCAACAACTGACAGACTGGCAGGTCTTGAAGTCAGTGAGACTTCAAACTCAGAAGTTCAATGTTAAAGCACTGAACACTACTGCCAATGTTAAACTGCTGCTGGGGTCAGGGGAGGGCATCTCACTAACCTTTTAGCTGCAGGTTGTGGGGCTGGGCACTTGGGAGATGATCAAGGATCATGACACTCCAAAAAATCATTCCATCTGTCTTACCATCAAAATCAGTTTAACTTTTAAGGAGTTTGCTTGGCTTCTCTGAGTAGGAAGGTTACTAAACATTTGTTCATTTCCAGTCTGCAAGGATTGACATTGCCAGTTATATCTAACAATGATAAATCAAGCTCTTTTTTTTTGGCATTATCAAACTTCTTTGATTTTCCTTTATGAAGCCATCTGGGATGGAGCCCATAATATCCTTTTAGCTTTGTGTGTTGTTTACCACTGTGGTTGCACATCAGCATTCACAATCAGTTCCAAGGAAGAAAGATATAACTAAAGGCAGAAATTTCCCTGAGGGTTTCAGAACCTTGACATCAAGGCCAAATAGCAGTCTGAGGCACAGAGTGCATCGGGAACAGTCACCTGGCTGTGAATTTCCTCGAATTGGCTGCTTACTGCCCAGAGCATGGACTAACACAGCAAAGGAAAGTAGCAGCAAACACAGACAATACTGGAGAAGCTCAGCAGGTCTGGCAGCACCGATAGAGAGAGAAACTGTTAATGGACTTCATTTTCAGGACAGCTAAGTGAACATGCAATTTCAAAGCACGAGTAGACTGTATCAAATGTCACTTCAGCCTGCTGTGACATTTGATAAGATCATGCCTGATCTGTGATGGCCTCAACTCTACTTTCCTGCCTATCTTCATACCCTTAGATTCTCTTGCTAACCAAGAATTTCTCTAATTTAGCCTTAGAAAGGTAGTTGAACCTGTTTTAAGTCTGAAGTGTTCTGAAGAGGAGTTATACTTGACTTGAAACTGAACTCGGATTCCCACGCCACAGATGCAGCCAGACTGTTAAGTTTCTCTGGTATTCTCTGTGTTTGTTTCAGATTTCTAACATCCATGGAACTTTATTTTTCTCAGGATAGTGTTAGGGCTCTCATAGCCAGTGAATCTAGTACTGAAAAAGCTGCGGGATTGGAAGAGAGGACAAACCAAGACAGCGTTGCCTTCTCTCACAATTTAAATTTTCAGATTAAAACACGTAGGTATACATGATATACAGAGCTGAAAATGTGTTGCTGGAAAAGCGCAGCAGGTCAGGCAGCATCCAAGGAACAGGAGAATCGACGTTTCGGGCATAAGCCCTTCTTCAGAAATGAGGAAAGTGTGTCCAGCAGGCTAACATAAAAGGTAGGGAGGAGGGACTTGGGGGAGGGGCGTTGGAAATGCGATAGGTGGAGGAAGGTCAAGGTGAGGGTGATAGGCCGGAGTGGGGTGGGGGCGGAGAAGTCAGGAAGAAGATTGCAGGTTAGGAAGGTGGTGCTGAGTTCGAGGGATTTGACTGAGACAAGGTGGGGGGAGGGGAAATGAGGAAACTGGAGAAATCTGAGTTCATCCCTTGTGGTTGGAGGGTTCCCAGGCAGAAGATAAGGCGCTCTTCCTCCAACCATCATGTTGCCATGGTCTGGCGATGGGGGAGTTTTTAACCTATATGATATACAGTCCATGTTTGTCTGGGCCCCCTCCCTCCTTTGTGCTAATCTATTGGTGGCAGAATGAGGCCTTTACACAGCTCTGAACTGACCGTGTCAGGTCTCAATTGGTTCAGGAAAGGCTACTTTGAACATCTCTGTCTCAAGCTTAATTGAGATTTGGGAACTTTTCCCATCTGATTAATCGTTACCCTGCGTTTTTTCCAGTCAGTTCCAGCAGGCGTTAACTTCCACCCTTAGTTTTTGATTACCCACAATAACACCAATCTGGTGAGATCTTCGGAAAATGTTAGAATGGAACCCTCAGATTTCTGAATAGCAGCTTTAATTTTAGCTCTCTTATTGAAAGGGGATCATTCCCTGCTTTGGTGTGTTTGTACTTAAGAATAAAAAAGCTGTTTTGGGGATTGGATCCCTTCAGCACAGAGAAGTATCTAACAAAGGTGGTAAGCAGAAAATAATGGCGAAAATATAGCTGACTCTGCAAGTTCAGGGGCTAAGACCAAACACATCAATTGAAGGCAATTATAGAATTTGTAGGACAGGCTGGTCAAATTCAGCTCAGAACTTACCTTCCTAAGTGAGTCAGTAAAGCAAGAATTGATTATAATGGAGATGTATTACATTCTCTTGACTAAAGAGGTTAATACATACTGGCTAATGTGTTTGCATGAGTGAAAAAAAAAATCAACATGAAGAATAAAAACTGATTGTACAGCCCTTTGCAGACAGATGGCATGACAGCTTGGCCAATCCTAACACAGCAGACGTGGAATGCTTGCCCACAGAGCAAGACCATCCCCAAATATTTGCACCAAGTGGCATTGACTCAACAATTTCTCCTCCAGAAATCCAATAGGCTAGGAAATTAAAACATCATATTCATTCATTTTGTGAAATTGGCAATGGAAGAGATTTGGTTAATTATCAGGAATAAGATTGGGCAAAGCTAAAACAAAAATAAGCTCAGTGACGCTGTTATCATTTTGGTATTATTCCACATTTATAAAGCATATTGCTATCTTGTAATAGCCAACCAGACATTCCCCAACCTCAGCTAAAGTGGGTTCAATATATATACTTGCACATAACACGGTTTCATGGAGCATTCAAGTGTCAGCTTGCAGTTATCAACTCTGGGCAAATTCATATTGTACTAATCAGCATTGAGGACTAAAGTTGTGTGTTAAATTCAGACGTTCAAAGAGGCCAGTCTCACTATTACAGAATTCATGTGATATTGATTTTCATCCTTTGGTCAAAATATACTGAAGATTTCTTTGGAACCTGAATTATGTATCATTAATAATGCAATAATTTGTCTGTATTTCAGACATAAAGATCCATTTAGCGTAGGTCTTTGGGTGGCTGCATCACTGCACTCAGCAGAAGCAATGGCACACAGACTTGTGCAGAAATTGCTCACAAAGCTTAGATTTCTAATGGGCTGATTCCCTAACAGGAGAAAGTGAGGACTGCAGATGCTGGAGATCAGAGCTGAAAATATGTTGCTGGAAAAGTGCAGCAGGTCATGCAGCATCTAAGGAGCAGGAGAATCGACGTTTCGGGCATGAGCCCTTCTTCAGGAATTCCTGAAGAAGGGCTCATGCCCGAAACATCGATTCTCCTGCTTCTTGGATGCTGCCTGACCTGCTGTGCTTTTCCAGCAACACATTTTCAGCTCTGATTCCCTAACAGCTGTGTTCCTTCCACAAATGTCTCTAACCCTGAGATGAGGCTTGAGCCAAATATGTTAAACTCACTAAATAAAAACTAAAAGAACTGTAGATGCTGTAAATCAGAAACAAAAACAGAAATTGCTGGAAAAGCTCTGCAGGTCTGGCAGCATCTGCAGAGAGCTCAGTGTCCTTTCAATTGCCTGCCACTTTCACATATCACCTTGTTCCCCAGCCAACATCTCTGTCTCAGGCTTGCTGCAATGCTCTAGCTAAACTCAGTGCAAGCTGGAAGAACAGCACCTCCTTTTCTATTTGGGAAGTCTACAGCCTCCTGCACTTGATATCAAGTTCAACAATTTAGGGGTTGACTTGTCCCATGTCCTTACCCCAATTTCCACAGACAATTCTGAGGAAGGGTCATCAGACCCTAAACATTAACTCTGATTTCTCTTCACAGACAGTGCCACACCTACTGAGCTTTTCCAGCAACTTCTGTTTTTGTTCCACACACCAGGTCATGTTATCACATAATCTGCTATTACACATGACCCATTGTTAGCCACGAATGGTCCCCAATAATAGCTATTCACCCTCCTAGCCAGATTGTTATCCACTTGTTTTTCTGGCCTACTGTTCTTCTCCCTCTTTAGGCTCTTATCGTTTCAACTTACTCCCTCCCCGCATCCCCCCGCCCCCCTATCTTCTGCATATAAGCCAACATTTTTCAAACTACCATCAGTTCTGAGGTAGGGTCACTGGAACAAAACATTAACTCTGATTTCTCTTCACAGATGCTGCCAGAGCTTTTCCAGCCATTTCTGTTTTTGTTTATGTTAAACTCACTTGCACGCTAGAATTATTGGGTACAGTTTAAAGTTCTCCTATTTAAGATGGATATGACGAGAATTTTTTTTTTCTTTGAGGGTTTTTAAATTTATTGAATTGTCTTCCTCCAGGGTTATTGAATATTTTAAAGTCTGAATTCGAGACATTCTTGACTGACAAGATAATCAAAGGTGAAAATGTGTTGCTGGAAATGCGCAGCAGGTCAGGCAGAATCCAAGGAACAGGAGAATCGACGTTTCGGGCATAAGCCCTTCTTCAGGAAGGACTTATGCCTGAAACGTCGATTCTCCTGTTCCTTGGATGCTGCCTGACCTGCTGCGCTTTTCCAGCAACACATTTTCAGCTCTGATCTCCAGCCCTCACTTTCTCCTCGAAGATAATCAAAGGGTCTGGGGTTAAGCAGGAAAGTAAATTTGAGGCCATAAGTAGATCAGTCATGATCCAATCTGATCTCCTGGTCCTAAATCTGCTAAGTATTTTCATTTATCACTCTGGAAACTTGTAAAATCTTAGACAGTTTAATACATGGTCTAACTCAGTGGCTAGCCAACATAACTAAACTAAGCATCATTCCCAGCAATCAATGCACCAAGAAGCTTTCCCCAGCGTCCCATATGAAATCTCCGATCATCCAACTGCACACACGAACAGCACCTGACCAGAACTGAGTATGCTCCTCACCCAACTGCCCCTTCTCCAGAGATGGCCACTGTCTCATCTGAGCTGACCCGACTACTTCTCCAACCAACTATCCCTTCACCAGATCCTAACTTCCCCCCCAACAGACAGCCTACTCTCCAGCACTCAACAGCTTCCTGATCAAACCTGAGACCACACCACATGCCACTTCCCCTGACCAGGCCTGACTGACCCCTGATACCAGCACCCACCCATGCTGCTAAACAGTATCAATTTGTAAACCCTCCCCAAAGGCAGGTGGTAAAAGTGGGAGATGGTCTGGTCAGGACATCTGCAATCACCATCCCTAGCTCCCGGCTACAATATGGACATAAAAGTATAGCAATATGGAATCTTTGTCAGACTGGTTGGCTGATATGACTGGTGTGGACCAGATGTGTTCCAACAGCAGAGAGGCTTGTCACTGTTCTAGCTCGGATAGATTCAGGAGATTCTGTATCATATCTGCTTTGTGGCAGAGAACTCAAGAGGAACGTAACATCCACAACTTTGTATTCTCTACCTTTATCTGTATAGCTCTCTCAATTTACTGCTCTCTCAGCTTGTTTTGCCACCATGACGCCTTCGCATGCTTCATGGCAGATATAAACCATTGCCATTTTCTGCTCACAAGACCCAAAAAATGATCCCTTTCTGCAGTCTACAGCAACTGTTTTTCATATCATCTACAAACTTCTTAATTAGTCTCCGACACTTAAGTATTAATCATTGACATATGCCAAAAAAACCGACAGAGGGACATAAGAACATAAGAACGAGGAGTCGGCCATCTGGCCTTTCGAGCCTGCTCCACCATTTAATAAGATCATGGCTGATCTTTCCGTGGACTCAGCTCCATTTACCCGCCCTCTACCATCACCCTTAATTCCTTTACTCTTTAAAAAAAATTATCTATCTTCACTTTAAAAAAAGATTACTGAGGAAGCCTCAACCACTCCACTCGGCAGGAAATTCCATAGATTCACAAACCTCTGGGTGAAGACGTTCCTTCTCAATTCAGTCCTAAATTTGCTCCTCCTAATTTTAAGGCCATGCCCTCTTGTCTTAGTTTCACCTGCCATTGGAAACATTCTCTCTACTTCTATCTAGTCATATGCATGGCAGAACAACACTGAAAGCAACATCCAGTCACAAAAACACCCCAGGAATATAACTCTTCTGCTTCCTGCCACTTTTTTTTTTGTATTTTGGATCCAACATGCCACTTTCCCATGGATCCCACCCCAACTTAATTTATGTTGAATCCTGTCAAAAGTTATGCTAAAATTCAATTAGGCTGCACCAACCATGTTACTCTCATTATCTCTCCTAGTTACTTCCACAAATCAAGTTAGCCATTCACAACTTTACCTTAACAGATCCACACTGACTGTCCTTGATTATTTGATGCCTTTATGCATGACAATTTAAAACATCTCGTAGAACTCTTTCCAATAATTTGTCACCACTGAGATTGGCATGACTGAATGGCCTGTAATTACTCAGACTATTCTTTTTTTCCCCTTTTTAAACAATGGGACAATGCTGGCAGTCCTCTGTAGCCAGAGATAATTGGAAACAAATGGAGGGGGTGAGAGTCTTTCACCTTATATTCGCTTTGAAAGAAAGTTGATCTGTTCTCATGCCTCTTCTTATGTTGTTCTTGAGGTTGCAAAAACTCAAGACTACCCACGACTGATGATCTGACAATATTCCGCCACCTCCAAAAAGACCCCACCACCAGGGATATATTTCCCTCCCCACCCCTTTCCACCTTCCGCAAAGACCATTCCCTCTGTGACTACCTAGTCAGGTCCACACCCCCCCTACAACCCACCCTCCCATCCTGGTACTTTCCCCTGCCACCGCAGGAACTGTAAAACCTGCACCCACACCTCCTCCCTCACCTCTATACAAGGCCCTAAAGGAGCCTTCCAAATCCATCAAAGTTTTACCTGCACATCCACTAATATCATTTATTGTATCAGTTGCTCCCGACGCGGTCTCCACTACATTGGGGAGACTGGGCGCCTCCTAGCAGAGCGCTTTAGGGAACATCTCTGGGACAGCCGCACCAGTCAACCACACCGCCCCATGGTCCAACATTTCAACTCCCCCTCCCACTCTGCCGAGGACATGGAAGTCCTGGGCCTCCTTCATCGCCACTCCCTCACCACCAGACGCCTGGAGGAAGAACGCCTCATCTTCCGCCTTGGAACACTTCAACCCCAGGGCATCAATGTGGACTTCAACAGTTTCCTCATTTCCCCTTCCCCCACCTCACCCTAGTTCCAAACTTCCAGCTCAGCACTGTCCCCATGACTTGTCCGGACTTGTCCTACCTGCCTATCTCCTTTTCCACCTATCCACTCCACCCTCTCCTCCCTGACCTATCACCTTCATCCCCTCCCCTACAGTACTCTATGCTACTTGCTCCCCACCCCCACCCTCCTCTAGCTTATCTCTCCACGCTTCAGGCTCACTACCTTTATTCCTGATGAAGGGCTTTTGCCCGAAACGTCGATTTCGCTGCTCCTTGGATGCTGCCTGAACTGCTGTGCTCTTCCAGCACCACTAATCCAGAATATTCCCTCCATGCTGATCACCATTTTATCCTTCTTCTAGTATGAGTTTTCAAATGCTATCTCAATAAAGGTTATTAAATTCAATTCTGAAGGATTGCATGTGTGGGCTGGGTGGAGAAAGTATGTATAATATTACCTTTTCCAGCTTTATTTAAATATTTCACTTATGCTCTGCCGCAAAAAAACCCTTTTCTAATGCATTCCCAATTACTGGAACCACAGTATGCCTTTACAAGCACAATAGCTGTTAATATGTGTTGCTTTAGGGTCAGGCAAGAACCCTCATTACTGTCACAGTTAAATAAACTGCCAAAAAATGCTTATGTTTCAATGCAGAAAAATAATACTTGATGAGACCTATGATTTAACCTATAAACTATGAAGCACGCTTATTAAAATTCAAGGTGAAACATCCAACATAAGTCAATCCCACCGGCTTCATTTGATTACAGAATTTCAAACTGAGATACAAAAATATTGAACAATCCAAATTTCTGCTTACAAATGGTAAATCTGAACATCATCTGAAATTATATATGGTGGAGGTGTGTGTGTGTGTGTGTGTGTGTGTGTGTGTGTGTGTGACGGCGAGGGGGGCGGGGGAGAGTGGTAAAAATCTTAAGATTTTTCAGAAGAAGATTCTTACTGTTGTTGTGCCTATCAAAGGAATGTGTCATCTTGTTGAGGGCAATACAGGCAAGTTTCCAAAATGTACACAAATATATTCCCATCTGACCAGAAACTGTATAAAATTTAGGTAAAATTTCATGAGGAGATGCATGTCCAGGAATTTTCTATTTGCCATTTAAACATATAGTTTATCCTATATAGCTCTCAATAGGTCACTGGAGGTAGGGACAAACAGTGCAAGAGCAATGAAATTGACCACCTCCTCTTCATTGCTTACAAATTTTGTCTGAGTGACATTCTCATCTTCTACAGTGAACGATCTGCCTAATAATCACAAAATTGTACAGCACAGAAGGAAACCATTCATCCTATCATGTCTGGGCACACTCTTCAGGCAAGTATCTCACCACTCTCCTGCCTTTCCCTGTAACCATGTATTTTGTTCCCTTTCAAACAAAACTTCTCACTCCCTTTTGAATGCCTCAATTGAACCTGTCTTCCCAAACTCACAAGCAGTGCATTCCAGATCTGAACCATTCACTCCATGATAAAATTTTTACTCAGATCACTTTTGCTTCTTTCACTACTTACTTCCAATCCTAGCCTTCTTGACCTTGATTCTTTCAGAAGTAGAAATATTTCCAGGATCCCAAGATTTTGATCCAGTGACAGTAAGGAACAGTGATAGCGTTCTGAATCAGGATTGTGTGGGCATGGACTGGAACATATAGTTCATCGGTTTTTATGCATCTGCTGTCCTTGCCTTTCTGGATGGTAGAAGTAAGAGTTTTGAAGGTGCTGTCTAAGAAGCTTTGGTGAGTTACTTCAGACCATCTTGTAGATGGTACTAAAATGTTGTTACTGTGCATCAATGGTGCAGAGACAGAATGTTCACTTTGGTGGATGGTGTGTCAATCATGTGGGCTGCTTTGTCCTGGATGACTATCTCCAAAAAGAGAAAATCTAACCATTGCCCAAGCTTCAATGTTATCCAGCACCTGGCATATGGACAAGGCTGCCTCAGTGTTTGAAGAGTCACAAATGGAGCTGGATATCAGTGAACATCCCCACTTCTGACCTTCTAGAGTCATTGAGGGCTACAGCATGGAAACAGGCCCTTTGGTCCAAGTTATCCATATTGCCCATTTTTCACAATTGAAACTAGTCTCATTTGCCTACATTTGGTCCATAGTGCTCAATACCTATCCCATCCAAATACCTGTCTAAATGTTTGTTAAATGACAAAATTGTACTCACTCTCACCACCAGCTCTGGCAGCCTGTTCCAGACACTTCATCATCCTTTGTGTGAAATAAATTGTCTCCCTGGACCCTTTTGCATCTCTCCCCTCTCACCTTAAACCTATGCTCTCTAGTTTTACACTCACCTCCCATGGGGAAAAGCTGTTGGTCAACTACCTTATCTCTGCTCCTCGTGATTTTATAGACCTCTATTAGGTCACCCCTCAGTCTCCTACGCTCCAGGGAAAACATCCCAGCTTATCCAATCTCTCCTACTAACTCAAATCTTCCAGTCCAGGTAGCATCCTAGTAAAACTTTTCTGCACTCTTTCTAGTTTAATAATATCCTTTCTACAGTAGGGCAACCAGAACTACACACAAAGCTCCGAACGTGACCTCACCGACATCTTGTACAGCTGCAACAAGACATCCCAACTCCAATACTCAATGCTCTGACTGATGAAAGTAAGCACGCTGAAAGCATTCTTCACCACCCTGCCTACCTGTGGCTCCATTTTCAAGGAGGTATGAACCTGCACCCCGAGATCTCTTTGTTCTATATAATAGGACCCAGGACCCTAACATTGACTGTGCAAGTACTGCTCTGGTTTGCCTTACCAAAATGCAACCCCTTGCATTTGCCTAAAGTTCCATCTGCCATTTCTTAACCCACTGGCAAGTTCATCAAGATCTCATTGCATTCCCAGATAACCTTCTTCTAATGGAGGGAAGATCACTGAAGAAGCAGCTGCACATGGTTGGGCCCAGGATACTACCCAGAAGAATTGCTGCTGAGATGTCCTTTTGCTAAGATGTCCTTTTACCTCCAACAATCACCACAATCTTCCTTTGTGCAAGACATGATTCTAGCAGAGGAGTTTCCCCCGATTCTTAGTTTTACTTGAATTCCTTGATGCCACACCCAGTCAAATGCTGCCTTGATGCTGGGGGCAGTCACTCTCACCTCACCTTTTACAAACTTGTGAAGAATAATGACACGACACAGGCACTATGTGTATCCAGAGTGCAGTAGGCCATGACACCACTGAAGTGAAGTGACAGTTCGAACAAAATCTGCAGCAGCTCATCAGCTCAGGACCACTTCTGTGACAACAGAGAAATTGTTTTCCTGGAGGTTGTCAGGACAAAATAGAATGAGTGTTAATTGCAGTTTCCAGTACATGGTGGACATGTTTTATTGTCTTTATTGCCGGTTTGGCCAGCCTTACTGTAGATCAGTGAAGCCACAAGCTCAGATCCCGGGTTGAATAGAAATGTTTAGCTGTCTTAGATGCTGAAGGTTTTTTAAAACTCTTATCAGAGAATCTAAGACCAGAGGTCATAATCATTGGTAAAGGGTCGCCAATTTAAGACAGAGATGAGGAAGAATTTCTTCAGTCAGATTTTCATGAATCTGTTGAATTCTTTACTACAGAAGGCTGCAGAGGTTGGGTTATGAAGAATATTCAAGGGTAAGTTAGGCAGATGTTTAATCAATGAGGGAAAATAAGGCCTATGGAGAAAAGGCAGGAAAGGTGGAGTAGAGGATTATCAGATTAACTATGATCTCATTAAATGGCAGAACAGACTCAATGGGCTGAACAGCTACTTCTGCTCCAATGTCTTTTGTTGTTCTGGTTTGGAATCCACCTGCCTGATACTGGAGTGCCTCATCTATTGATTGGGAACAGCCTTCCAAACATGACATTGAGTTTAATGACTGCTCCCATTGTTTTTCTCATTCAGTATGTTGTGGGCAACACTAGCAAGGCCAGTGTTTATTCTTAAATGCCTCTTCAGAAGGTGATGGTGAGTCCTGCTCATGCCTCCAGTGTTCTTTATCATCCCATTATCAACACCCTGTTGCCTTGGTGTGATGCAAAGGAGACCATGGAATGGGTAACCATTTTGCAGAATGCCCAACTCAGTCCATATGAATGACCCCAAATTTCAAATGATTTGTCATTTGATAAAACATTTTGCTCCAATGCCAACTCATTTTCCATTCTCAAGTATTCTAGACTTAACACTTGAGTTTAAACATTCAAAGCACGAAAACACTATCTTTCATTTGATTACCCCATCTGCTATGTCTTCCTTGTCTCTTGTTGGCATTGGTCTCAGGTGAGCTTATCTATTTTTTTCTTGTCAAACCTACCTTTCACATGTATTTTATATCTCAATCTCTTCTTCACACCATTAGCACTCCCTTTGTCTTTTGCTCGGTGGGGGGGGGGGCCCTCACCATCTGTTCCATTTGTTCCTTTTCCCTTTGTCATTAGCAAACAGACCATCATTCCACATCCCCCTTCAATTTCAAAGAAGAAACTTTGGACCTGAAATGTTAACAGATGCTGCCAGATTTGTTGACTTTCTCCAGCATTTTCAGTTCTTATTTCAGATTTCCAGTATCCACAGTGTTTTGCTTTGATTTAAACACACAGAAATCCCACCATTATGAAACAATACTTTTAGCGGCATGGTGGCTCAGTGGTTAGTACTGCTTCCTCACAGAGCCAGGGACCTTGGTTTGATTCCAACCTCGGGCAACTGTCAGTGTGGAGTTTGCACATTCTCCCTGTGTCTGCATGGGTTTCCTCTGGTTTCCTCCCACAATCCAAAGATGTTGGCCATGCTAAATTGAGGTGTATGAGTCAGAGGGAAATGGGTTTGGGTGAGTTACTCCACAGAAGGTCGGTGTGGACTTGTTGGGCTAAATGGCCTGTTTCCACAATGTTGGGAATCTAATCTAATTATGTACATTTTTCTTTGTCAATATATTTATTAGCAAATTTTTTTAACTTTACAAACATATAAAATTATTGAAAAATACAATCAATAACAAATACCAGTATAATAAAAAAACACAAATTAAATTGCAACTACTAACTACTAACTCACCTAACCTACCCTACAATACAAAACAAATCCTAACACTGTGCAAAGCAACACCAATAAATAAGTAAATAACTAATAGATTAAAAAAAAGAAAGAAAATCAAAAAAATCAGGAAAAAAACCCACAAAATACAGAACAGCTATGCTCGGTGCAAAGCTCCCAAACAAAGGAATGGGAGCATTGTTTATATACCCGTATTAACTCAAGAGACCCCCCTCCAGGGTCCAGGGCTTGGCAAACCTAATCATCCTGGTTAAACAAACACCCCAGTTAATAAAATTGACAAATCTATATCCAAATAACTCAAGTAGGTCTGCCATGTCTTATAAAAGTGGTCTGTTGTGTGGTGCACCATGTTTGTAAAAAAATACAAGGGAATGTGCTCCATAATTAATTTCTGCCATCCCAGCAAGTTCTCAGAAATCCAGTTCATCAGAATATCCTTCCGTGCACAGTGTGCAAGAATATTAAATAGTTTCTTCCCATGCCCGTCTAAAGATATTAAATTTGGTAGACATAAGAGGAGAGATATCGGGTTTACTTTGACTTCAGTCCTCAATACCCTCCCTATCTCTCCCACCACAGCACTCCAATAAACACGGAGCCTGTAACATGTCCAGAAGCAATGGGTAAGAGTACCTACACTTAGTTTACATTTGGGGCACACTGAAGATGCCCATTGTTTAAACTTTGCCAGACGGGTTTGGTGCCAGATGAGCCCTGTGCAAAACTTTCAACTGTGTAGCTCATGTCCTATTACAGATTGAGATTCTCCCATATGTTCTCCCATGTTTCAGAAGAGATCTCCACTCCTAGCTCTTGCTCCCAGACCTCACATAACTGGTTAAAATCCTGCCAGACCCTGCCACCCAGCAAGCGATAGAGGGCACTAACCGAGAGAGTACTTGTGGAATGTAGCAACAACCACTCTGTATCGGGCTTATAGGGCTTAGTGAGAAGTGCGGTCTTCTTCTGGATGAAATACCTAACCTGAAAAAAAAACGGAAAAGATCTCTGCTGGGTAACCTTTTTTTGCAGCTCATTTGCTCAAAAGACATCATAACCACCCCCTCAAATAAGTGTTCCAAACTAGAAACTCCTCTCTCTGCCCATATTTTGAACCCTGAGTCCATCATCCCTGGTCAGAACCCTGGCATGCCAACTATAGGCGTAAGTGGCGAAGTCTTGGATAAGCAACCCTCACTATGACGCATCGTCCTCCATGCCTTGACAGTACTAATGACAGTGAGGTTCCGGCAGTGGTCCATAACTGTTCTCATCTTATCCATGAACAACAGGTTAATAAGAGAGCACTTTGCTTGGGAGGCCTCAATATCCAGCCATATTGAGATTGGATCGTTACCTACCCAATCGCAGACATAGGACAGCAGGGAACTCAATTGATACCTCCTGATGTCTGGGAAATCAACTCCTCCCCTTCCATGAGGCAACTGCAATTTAGTAAGTTTGATGAGGAGCCACCCACGATGCCAGACAAAGGAACCAAAGCATCTCATAAGCTTTCGTAGCGTTGACCTGGGAAACATTATAGGGAGCATACGTATGGGATAAAGCAAACGAGGAAGAACGTTCATCTTAATCAGAGATATTCATCCAAGCCATGAAATTGGAAGAGCCTTCCATCTCTGGAGATCTCACCTAGTATTGTCGAGCAAGTGAGCAAAGTTAGTCTGAAATAACAGATCAAATTTGGGGGTAATAAAAATGCCTAGGTTTCGGAACCCTGCCCGTGACCACTTAAAAGGGAACTTAGGGCCACCTTCAAGGCAGCCCAGAGGGCCGTGATCGCTGTATCTTAGTCACCAAAGGCCGTGCAAAATGTGCCGCCTCGGTGGCTTTCAACCACGTCTCAAGAAGACACTGTTGTTCCTCCTTCAGGTTCCCCAAAGGCATAGTCTCCGATTTTGCGAAGTTAATCTTATATCCTGAAATAGCCCCAAATGAATTGATACATCGTATCAAATGGGGTACGGAGGTCATCGGGTTCGATAAAAACAGGAGAACATTATCCGCACATAGTGTAATCTTGTGTGCCCTCGATCCCGTTTCCGGAGCGGTTATGTGGACGTTCTGACAAATGGCCTCTGCCAGCGGCTCTATCACCAACGTAAACAACAGTGAGAGGGGGCAGCCTTGCCGACTACCCCGACCAATCCTAAAATTCCCACACTTCATCCCGTTGGTGATGACCACGGCCAAAGGGTGTTGCTATGAAACCTTCACCCATCTAGCAAAAACCCTACCCAACCCAAACTGTTCTAAGACATAAAAAAGATACGGCCATTCCACCCGGTCAAATGCTTTCTCTGCATCTAAGGAAATCACCAACCCCTGAATCGATCATTGCTGACAAACTTGGATCATATTCAGCAACCTTCTAATATTATTAAAGGACCTACGGCCCCTTATAAAGCCTGGCTGGTCCTCTTTAATAATATGGGGCAACACCTTTTCCAATCTTAGCTCCAGGATCTTGAAATCTGAATTTAATAGAGAGATGGGCCTGTATGAGGCACAATCCTCAGGAATCTTCCCTTTCTTAAGAATTAAGGAAATATTAGTTTCTCTCAAAGATGGTGGTAGGCATTCATGCATATAGGAGTGATTATATATCTCCAACAATGGCCCTGACAGAATCCCAATAACCTCCTTATAAAATGCACCCGGGAGACCATCAGGGCCAGGTGCCTTTCCACTCTGAGGTTGCCTAGCTGCCTCCTGTATTTCCTGAACTGTCAAGAGGACATTAAGTAGAGAGGCCTGTTCCAAGGTTACCCCTGAGGTCTTAAAAATGGTCTCCATTTTAGCCCTCCTGTCCTCGCAACCTTCAGACTGATATAATTCAGAGTAAAAGCTCAGAAAAGACTCGATAATCTTTTTAGCATCGTACATAAGGACCCTGGTGTTATCTCTGATTGCAGTAATGGATTGGGGAGCACGCTTTTTCCTAGTCAGGTAGGGTAAATATTTCCGTGGCTTATCCCCATATTCGAACAGCCTTTGTATAGTAAAAGCAAGTTCTTTCTTTGTATTTTGTGTCAGTTTTGAATTCAAGGCAGCCCAGAGGGCCGTGATCGCTGTATCTTAGTCATCAAAGGCCGTGCAAAATGTGCCGCCTCGGTGGCTTTCAACCACGTCTCAAGTAGACACTGTTGTTCCTCCTTCTGTCATTTCCAGCTAGCCGAATACTGCCACGTGATCAGAGATAGCTATATTCCCAATGTTACAACCCATAATCGAATCCAGAAGGGCCGAGGGAACCAGAAAGAGGTCAATCCCCTGTGGCATTTATGTGGGTTTGAAAAAAATGTGAAATCCCTGCCGGTAGGGTGAAGACATGACTACATATCCACGAGCCACAACTCCTAGCATAAGTCAACCACCGGCTTGGCCTGTGAAGAAATATCTGGGAGCCCACAAGGCATCCTTTCCACTGTTGGATCCAAGAGGCAAGTAAAATCCCCCCCTATGATAATGTGCCGTGTTCCAAAAGAACTAAACTTAGAGAAAGCACTAATCAAAAATTTGAGGGGATGTGCCTGAGGACAGTAGACATTTAAAATGCCATATTCCTCCCAATATATCAGGGCTTTAAGTATCACAAACCATCCCTGCTCATCTTTCACCTACTCTAATAATATGAACGTAAGATTTTTCTGAATAAGTATCACCACTCCCCTACTTTTAGTAGTAAAGGATGAAAAGATTGCCCGGTCATAAACCCCCTGTTGTAATTTCAGGTGTTCCCATCATCAAGATGGGTTTCCTGCAACAAAGCAATGTCAACCTTTTCCCTCCTAAGGCTAGAAAGCACTTTTTTCTTTTTAACAGGTGAATGACTTCCCTTAATGTTCCAGGTGCACTATTTAATACGACACTGAGCCACACTGGGTGGCACAGTGGTTAGCACTGCTGCCTCACAGCACCAGAGACCTGGGTTCATTTCCTGCCTCAGGCAACTGACTGTGTGGAGTTTGCACATTCTCCCCATGTCTGCGTGGGTTTCCTCCGGGTGCTCCGGCTTCCTCCCACAGTCCAAACATGTGCAGGTTAGGTGAATTGGCTGTGCTAAATTGCCCATAGTGTTAGGTGAAGGGGAATGGGTCTGGGTTGGTTGTGCTTCGGTGGGTCGGTGTGGACTTGTTGGGCCAAAGGGCCTGTTTCCACACTGTAAGTAATCTAATCATATCCCCTTTCAGAGGCCCTTTAACCCCTCGGAGGGAGAACCCTGCTTACAAAGTACCAAGCACAAGTAAATAAAGACTCATAGAATCGAAGAACTGTATATACAAAAAGTACTCTATCATAACTATAAACAACTATTACTACCAAAAAAACTACAAAGAAAATCAACTGTAAAACCTTGAATGGAAGACTTTTTCCCCTGCCTACAGGGGGCACTCATCCTACCCATCCCCTCCTTTACAGCTCCTTCAAACCCAGACTGTGCCCCAGCCTTAGGCCAGAAAAAAAAACAAGGAGATGATCCTTAAATCAACAGAAAAAAAATAACGTCAGAATGAGCACTCCACCCATCCCTGGCTTCATGTCACCCCCTACTTGTGACTAAAAGAAAAACAGAACAAACAAACAAAAAAAGGGAGAAACAACAAAGAACATCCACAAAATTATCCATCAGAAAATCCAGTTATTAAAAAAAAGGAACAACTTATTCCAAGGTTTTCTCCCCCCTTTCCAAAAAAAAGAAATTATTAGGGAGATAGAAAGGAATAAAAAAAAGAAGGGAAAACATGGGGAAAGAAGGAAAAGAGAACAAACATTAACCGTATTCTTCAGGCCAATCCATCTATTTTAAAGTGTCCACAAAGGTTTTAGCTCTATCCACTGAGTCAAATGTATAAATTGAGTCCTCATGGCTGAAATGGAGCACTGTGGGGTATCTCATGGAGTACTGGATGCCCAGGTTCCTCAGCCACTTTTTAACTTCATCGAAGGACTTCCTCTTTCAAATTACAGCTGCAGAGAAATCCTGGAAAAACATGATTTTTGATCCCTTCTACAGCAGTGCCTGTAGATCTCTTCCCAGGGATCAGGAAGCTTCTATGACGTTTTGCTTGTCCCTATATGAGTGGAAGTGCACTAGGACCGGACTGAGGTGTTGCACCAGCCCTGACCTGTGCACTGTAAACCGATAAGCCCTTTCAATCTGCAGCCTGCTGGACTCGATGTGAAGGCCCAAAAACTTCGGCAACCAGCTTTCAAAGAAGCTGGCTGGCTGCTCACCTTCCTCACCTTCAGGGAGCCCGACAATTCGGAGATTTATCCTCCGACCTTGATTTTTGAGGCCGTCGGTATGGTCTCGCAAGGCCCGCACCTCTCGTTCAAGCACCTGGATCCAACTGGAAGAGGACTCCATCGCAGCTTCTGAGGCCTTAGTTCAACCTTCCATCTCCTCCAGCTGCTCCCCAAGGCCCTGGATCTCCTGCTCATGCTTCTGCAGTGTAGAAGCGATAGGTTAGACCTGAGCATGAATCTCCCCACGGATTTCCTCAATCGCAGCCCCAACTTTCAAGGTAAGTCTCTCCATCGCCGCAGCTAATTCCTGAGTCTGTCAGGTCCCCAGGAGGGGAGGGGTTAGGAAAGTGCTGTTGCTGCAATCTCTGGTATGCCTGGTGCTGCAGGAGACTGTCCTCCCTGCTGCTGTTTGCTCGCTCCTTTTCCCTTTGGCATCCTTCCCAATCCCAAATATTAACAAATATGCATTCTATAAAGTTTTAAACTAATAATTCCACCACATAAATTGGCCAGGGATGGCAAAAGAAAACACCAGTATGCCTTGGCTGTTAGGCAGGGCTGTCCACAGCAGTTCTACAGAATCACCGCCATCTTGCCGAGTCCCCATTATGTACATTTTAAAAGTTTGAATAATAAAACAAAATGTGTGCTGAGACAGCACTTTTTTTCCTACAAAATCAAAGTCAGATAAGGTTGTACTTAACTCGTGTTGATATTTTCTCTCAGGGAGATCATGCATATGCAGATAGCAAGTCTGCCTCTTAGCCAATAGCTTGTGGTTGAATCCTGCTCCAGGATCTAATGACAACAGAAGGTGAACTTATAACATGGCCAAGCAGATTGATTAAGAACCTGAAAGTCCTTTCAATACACCAATGGTAGACCAGAAGTGTGAGAGCATCTCCTTGTTAGGACTGTCGATGCGGAGTGGCATCCTACATGTGACAGATTCTGACAACAGACTAACAACTAGTTCCAGGAAAATGACCAATGGAAACAAACATATGTAAGGGCTTTGTCTGCCTCATGCATCATTAGATGTCGGAAACTTCATTGTCTCTTCACTCAGATGATGATTGGTCTGGATGCTTATGGCAGAGAATGCTCATGTGTTGTCATGTGCAAGAATCTATCTTCACATTTCAAAGTAGGGATATCAATGGTACACTTTGTTTCACAGAAGACATGACCTCAGTCACAATACATGATATGCTGCCACTAGCAGATCTTTTGCTAAGTCTGCTATATTCCATGACACAGCACTCCTTCACCATGATAGCTGTTTCTAAACAAGACATAAAAAGTGTCATACCTGTTCTATTATTTCCCATAGTTAGCGTACTTTTATCAGATACAATATGTCAGGTATACCTTTAAGAGACATGATTCTGATACTATCATTGTATCATAACATGTGACCTAAGGTTATAAATGCCTCAGACTCCATCTGAATTCAGGCCTCTTGAAGCATGTTGATGGAAGTCTACTACACTTTGTAACCAGCCAAGTTAATGTTAGCCCAGGCACTAATGTGCCTGTGAATACAATATTTGTGCGTATATTAGTGAACTGCAATCACCATTTGGTGGATCTTTCAATAGCATGTTGTCCATATCTAGTTCTTATGTTATGAGGGATACATTAAGCATAGCTTCATCAGATAAAGATAGACTGCTGGATGCAAAGCTCACATCAACACTTGCTCATGACAATTGATTGTAGATCATCTTGGACTTGAAAAAGTCTGTTACTTGTCTTGCATTAAACATCATGCAGAACAAGTGTTTGTCAGCAGAATGAAAAATAAAGCTTTAAGGGACATCACCAAGCCTCAGAATATCTTCAAGCTCCTCTGTATCAGAAACCCATAGCTCTAGCTGTATCATCTTTCCTCATCTCTTGCTGTGCCTCAAACCTCAGCCAAAGTAACTCAGTATAATTGATTAATACACATCTATGAAACTCACCAGACTGATAGTCAGAGATATGTAAATCATTGCAGTGCAGGATTGTGCCAAGGCTTATAACCTAGGATGAAACCGGAGTGAGGAAAATGCTTCAAAGTATCAGAAACATTTTGAGCCACATTTCCTTCCTAAAAGATTTCACTGTGCCATTTACACACTGTCCAATGTATTTGGAGCAGCAAGGAAATTTACCCTTGGAGGTTTTATCTCACCACCACAGAGTTATGACATGCTGCAGGTTGCAGTGTTGTAGTAATGGAAAAAGTTAGTGAGTGATAACTCCCTTTGGGAGATCAGGTAGGAATTAACGGATAACCATCATTACATTGATAGTTCAAAAGAAGGTTATCCTGAAGCACTTTGACCAAACAGCTAAATCAACAGTTGCATTAAAGCAAATTTAACGTGACCACCCATTACTCACAGATAAATACTAGACACAGATTGAATTATATAGAATTTACAGCACCAAAATGGGTCATGCTGAAAGCTTATTGACTTAGAGCAGGTAACACTATAGTTATTTTCCTACAGCTGTTGCCTGATCTGCTCAGTGTTTACAACATTTCCCAACTCTTATTTCAGGGTTCTAATAACTGCAGTATTTTACATTTTTGTCAGCAAAAAAAAAAAGACTCTTTCACAAAACAACATGTTATTATTCATTAATTATTCCTTACTGATTACATGCATAACCCATCATGTATGTGTGGATGTGAAAGGAGAAAATTTCAGGAAAAGCCAAGTTTCATAGATTAAGGCAGGACTCATTACAAATGGATAAAAACTATTTGTAGTATTATTATGGAATGGATGTCTGTTACACTCACCTTTGTCTTCAAACACTCCGTAATTGCATGAAGATGTGAAGAAGGTACAGAGGATCTGGAAATAGAGCACAGTACAATTTTTTTAAGTTTTAGTTCAACGGTTAAAAACAAAGAAGCTTTTGCAGACAATTGTTGTGCATTGAAAACTTATTTTAGAAAACAGAAGTCCTAGTTTACTAAATATCAATATTGGTCAATTTCATCTTTATAAAATTGACTCACAGATTTGAATAAAGGATATTGCTGCTATTAAGTTAATAAGTTCAAGTACATCTCAACAACTCATGGTCTCCTGCCATGCTGTATATTTGGATGGATTTCTGTGACTTACTAACAAGCATTGCAAGCAGTCTTTGCATCTATGCTAAAGACCATGTCAGTCTAGCATCACTGATAGCTTTTGACAAAGTGCCGATGCAGTAAAAGACATGGCATGGCAAGGGAATGTGAGGCATGGAAGCACAAATATAGGTAGATGCTAAGTGAGTGAGTGCTTAGACGGCAAGCAACTAGCCCTGAGATACAATCTGCTCCAATCTGTGAGCTGAATGCCTGCTATTTGTACAAAGTGTTGTTGATCAGTCCTGCAATGCAAGCCTGTTTTTCTGAGGTGATCTGCAAGAGGGCTGAAAAGGTGCCATAAGGCTGTGATTGATTGGTAAGTGATGGATGCCTAGTCTATTCACAAGGGGCACGTACAGTAGGTAGCCATGGATCACACTCAGAGATGCTGTTTGGTGCTGAACAACAATGTTGCTGGAGCTGAAGTTGCCAGGTACCCACTCTAATTGGCATATTGAGAATTCATGACATCTAGTTTGTTTGGCACAATTGTTAAGAGTTGAGGTGTTAGTAAGATGTTTAACAAACTATAATCCCCTGTAATAAGCAATTTGCCATTAGTAAGAAACTCGTCTCACCACTCGGCAAAAGCATAAAAGGTGCAACAAGATACTCATTGCGATAGGCTATGCTGGACTTCTAAACATTTTGCCACAAAACTCACCATAGCCCATGCTGTTCACACCTTTATAAGATTCTTCCCAATAATTTAAGTTGCCTAAATCAACAAAATGAATTAAAGTTAAAGGTGACAAACATTTAGGTAAATCTTGTTCAATTTGTCCCAGCATATAAATAATTTCGAAGATAGAATTTTAGAATCATAGAATTCCTATAGTGTGGAAGCAGGTCATTCAGCCCATCGAGTCCACACTGGCCATCCGAAGAGAGTTCCACCCAGAATCAAACCCCTAATCTATCCCTGTAACCCTGTATTTCCCTTATTTTAAAAGAGCAAATAGGATTTCTTTTACGGCTAATTCAGCTCTGACAAGTTCATTGGTAGCGATTTAATTTTAGGTTGAATATTGAAGGAGTGGGAGCAGAGGCAAGATGGAAAGGCAAAATCGAATGACCACAATAACTGGACATATGGCTTGTGGATACTACTGCTCCTGCAATCATGAGTCTATGCTCCCTAGATGACTGCATTCATTACAACTTTCATCTTGTCAGGAAATGTCAATTCTCATTGTCTTGTTTGAGTCCTGCATTGTAAACCACTGCTTAACATTGAGTAAATAATCAAGTGTCAAAAATTGACAGCTGGCAAACAGAGGGCCAGATGCCCACTATTTAATGAAGCCCTGTAGCATTGCCAACAATGAGAGAGGGAAGGATTGGACTTGTTCTAAAATAGCCATTTTAAGCAAGGCAGGGATCATCTTATTACACTTAGGCGTGCACTGCAAAAATATTTGATTACAATTGCATAAATTTCACACTGCAATTATAATTCAATTGGAAACTCAGTGTACCAGAGAACACATTGAAGAAAAGCTTGAGAAAACATTATTTTCCCTTGGTCTTTTATCTTTTTTTTTCTATGTCCTTTTAAAAAATGTCTTAAAAATGTAACTTTTTATTTCGGTGTGTGGGACTGCCGGCTGTGAATAAGAGAATGATAAAGAATGTTTTGGGAGAGCTGCTGGTCAGGAAAGGATTTTCACCATATAGGTGTTTGAGTTGAAGTATATGAACACTAGGAGCTGCACGGTAATCACTGCATATGCATTGAGTTCATAATTCCCTGCTGAGCTGCTAATGGTTTAACAATTTTCATGAGGATTATTTAATGGGTTGCTTATGAGCAGATTGGTAAACTTGCACTGGAACTTGAAGAAATACAAATGCAGTGCCAGGGAAAGATCTTTTGATCAATAATGACACATCAATTTCTTCAGCTTGACAAGAGTGATGATTTCAGCAGTGTGCTTGCCCCATTGGTCAGGTTGTTTTCAGTCCTTTACACCAGTTTCACTTGCACAGGGATTCACAATGAATAATTCTGAATTTTTTTTTTAATATCAGCTTTGGTTTTTGGGGAAGTTACTCAGTGGTGGTATTGTGAAACAGTGTATTGAGACAACTAACCTGGTGGTTAAGAAGATGAAGTATGAATACATGGAGTGGGAGTACAAAGCAAAATGAAGGGGAAAAAAAGAAATGACAAACATTTTATTATGTATGGTTCTCCCCACAGGCTGAATGAATGGGCATTTCTGTTTACATTCTCATAAAAAGAACACAGGCAAACATATACAAATACATTATTTAAACATCATCCATTTTTTATGTATCCAACAGAAAGCATGTTAGACCCAGGAGCATATCCTCTGATGTCAAACAATATGGTGGTCGTGTTGGAGACTCTATGATTCAGTTTATGCCTGGTCACTCTGAACACATAGAAGCTTCACTAACTGGTTAATGCACTTGCATCTCCTCACACACTATGTTAATAACAGTGAATAACAAAAAAAACTACATTGACTGACCTATCAATTAAAACTGTGTGCAAAGAAATTAAACCAAATTCATTACCACTTGGCCCCAAGAAGTAGTAAAATTTCTTAGTGCAAGAAAAATTAAATATGATAATTATTTTAATGCATAAGACTAACTCCCAAGCTTCATAAAGCCACAAAAAAAGGTGTAGTCAGCCTCATGGCTTTAGACAAACAAAACCAGTTACTTTATACAAGAATTCTGTTACTCACATTATACATTTTTGAGATAAGTGTCAACCACTAAATGACTCATTCCATCACAAAGCAGAAACCATTTGCCCAGTTGTGGAGCTCTAAGAATTCAGATTATGCCAGAACTGATCATGTGAAACCTGAATCCTGAGGAAACCAATGATACTGTTCTGAAATCGGGTTAATTTTCTTTTTCCTTTTAAAGTCATATATTATGAGACAGTAAGAATGGTAATCTTCAGATTAGGGACATAATGGAGTCCATTGGGATTCGGTAAACAAGACATTTGCTTTTCAATTAGCAGCAATCTGTTGATGTACACATCAGATGGTATATTAGGAAGACATTTCAGCATTTATCTTGGTATAGCTGCCTGTTAACGGACTGCGAGCCTGTGCTGTTTAATAGCCTGCAGCCAACAGTAGTCCCAAAGGAAGAATAGAAGCCCACATAGAAAATTCTGTTTGCTTTAAAAAAAATGAAATCCTTAGAAACAAAAAAACAATCCTTTTGATTCTAATCTTCAGAAACCTACATGAAACAATTCTACTTACAGTATACACCAAATAATTTAGTAATTAGAATATACATTCTCCATCATTTGCTCAGTGTTGCAGACTCACAATTTTCCAATTCCACTAACAAAACACAAAACACATTTTAACAATACCATCTTCAATATTTCACTCCCATATCTGTTAAAAACATAATATTCCCCACAGCTGTCTTCTTCCCAACCCTGTGGCTCAGTGATTAAATGTACTACATGAAGCTATAGACAGCCTGAGATTCTATCAGTACTATATGTCTGGGTCCAGTTGGTATACTCGTATTATGGCTCCTGCATTTCTCAGCATCAATTACATGTACGAGATATAAATTAATTCAGGACTATGAGGCTTTTGCTTATCTTAGAGTCAGCTCCCTTATCTGAAGTGCACACAGCAGGGGAAATGAAACCATTCACTCAAATGTTATATATGTGCCTTGAGCACATCTGTTTCAACTCCTGTATATACACCTGCAAAAGCACAATAGCTTATTCGCATCCTTTACTGGAAAATGTGTGTTTGATAGTCACCTGCACAAGCATGCAGTCAGCTGAAGGGGAAATGGTAAAGGTAATGTCACTGAACTACTTATCCAGTGTCCTCAGCTGATGCTGCAGGAACATACCATTAAATCACATCCAGGGAGCAGGTGGTGTTAAAATTCAAGTGATAAATCTTTTTCTCAATATGAAGTTAGTCTCAATAATGTGATCACGGCAACTATCCTCCAATTGGAATGACAGCAGTATGTTCTTTTTTAATTCATTCATGGAATGGTAAGTATTGCTGATAAGGCCAGTAATAATTGCCCATCCTTAGTAGTCCTGTGGTTCTGGAGTCACAGGTAAGTCAGACCAGGGTGAGAACGGTAGATTTTATTCCCTTGAAAATTTGACAGGGTTCAGAAAAGGTTTACAAGGATATTGCTGGGGCTGGAGAGTTTGAGCTCTGAGGAGAGGCTGAATAAGCTGGGGCTGTTTCCCCTGGAGTGTTGGAATCTGAGGGGTGACCTCATCGAGGTTTATTAAATCATGAGGGGCATAGATAAGCCAATTAGCCAAGGTCTTTTTCCGAGGGTAGTGGAGACCAAAACTAGAGGGCATAGGTTTAAGGTGACAGAGGAAAGATTTAAAGGGGACCTAAGGAGCAACTGTTTCACGCAGAAGGTAATGCGTATGGAATGAAGCTGCCAGAAGAAGTGGTGGATCCCTATGATTCTAAGTACATTATTGAAACAGATGAGTTTTTACAACTACCAACTATGGTTACATATTTGCCTTTATGCAACCTTTTTATTTCAAATTTTTAATAAATTCAAATATTCTCACCTACCATGGTAACCAAATCCATGTCCCCAGACATTAGCCTAATGGGCTAGATTTCATGACATTACCATTGCATCACTGCTCTTAACTACCCTCTGAAATGTCTTAAGCCATTCAGGTCAAGGGCAATACGGGATGCCCACATTCCACGATTAATCATACATAAACATATGATAAACATCTCTTATCTAAATACTAGATCTTCCTTCATTTGTATAGAACCATAACACATTGATACTTTGAACCATGTCTGCTTATAAGCAGGAAGAGGTCATTTTGTCATCTTCTACATTGACATTTTGCGAGGTTACATTTTGTTACCACGAGTTTTATACAGTCTGACTGTAATAACAGCTACAAGCGTTTTAGTTTCTAGTTTACCCAAATCAACTTTCATCCATCAGCTCCAGTCTATGACCACAGTGTGAGTTTTTCCTTTACCAAATTACAATATTAACCCACAATAAGTCTCAAAGAATTGAAATGCACACACCCAGCATATGGCAATCAATTTGGTATGCCAATCTCTGCCAAGGCTCAACCTGTGACTATAGAGGTGCGAGACAAGCACCCTACCACAAAACTGTCAGCTTGTGATCTTTTTCCTAGCCTTGCTTTGAAATCAGATGATGGAATTAAATACCTCTTGTTCGCTGTATCAATTTTTGGTAACATGAAAATTAGCTTCAATTATGAAATACTATAGTGTAACTTTTATTTTAAATGATTAAACTCATTATGAGGAGAGTCAAGTAGTTCAAATGAGATGCTTTTCAAAGCAAACTGTTAAGTAATGGAGGGAATTTACTAATAGCATGAGCACAGCTGGTATAGGCTGGGGCAGTTAATCAGATAATCTCTCTTTTCCTGGGGCTTTTTATAAAGCTCAATTTAAATCGACACAAAATTAAAAGTACATTGCCTCCTGCATGGATCCATATAATTGCTTTCCTTGCTTTGTTTTTCTTTAATGCAGCTGTCTTGTCTTTCTCCCTCTTATTGTATGTGATAAACTGGACAAAACTTATTGATAAAATGATGCAGTGGTTTAACCGCAGATGGGATCAACAGAGTTCTGAGTGAAATGGGTGGACTGGAAAATGGTACATATTGTCAAGAATCAGACATGCTCTTTACTGCAGCATCATAAAAAAAATGAACAGCTGTTTTGGTGAAAAGCTGTTTAGATATTTACCGCAGTTACAAAATGTGGCAGTTCAATGTGTAAGATTTTACTTGGAACAGGAAAATGTTGCAGATGTCTCTGGGTAAAATTAAAAACTCGGCAGTTATTCCACATGGCACAGTAACCCGTCCATGTGATGTCAATTCATTCTCATGTTGGTGTAAATATTTATGGGATGCAAGTTTTTTCCACACATTCACCAACAACTTATGCTTGCAGTTTTTATACATGGCAAAGCATCACAAAGTAATTCAGAATGGAGAGAAGAGAAGAAAATATCAGGGAAGCCAGCTCAAAGCAGAGTACGGTGTTAAGATTTGAGATGGTTTTTCGCTTTGGAGAAAGACATAGCAAAACGAAAGCAATCCAGGAAGAAAATTCAGAAGTTCTTTATAGTATTGTACAGTATGGAAGAACATACTTAAAACAGCAGAGGTTGTGAATCTTGACATGGGGCTGAAGGAGATTCCCAAAATAGAATGAAGCAAGGTTTTCTCTATAAAGAAGAGAATTTTGAAATTGATGACCAGAGGGATAAGAATTAGTGGAGGTTTTAAAGGATTAGAAACATCAGTTCAGTATCTACCCTTTCACCTCCCCCACCCCAATTCCTGAGAACTTTCATGTCACAATGTGATCTCAATCTCGTTGGGAGTAAGGCCCAAACTGCTCAACCTTTCCTCATAATACAAACCCTTCATTCCAGATATTAACCTGCTGGACTATAAATATTCAATATCATATTTACCCTTCAATAAGGAAACCAGCTTTCCATGCAGTCCTCGAGGTGTGAACTCACCAGTGCCCTGTACAATTGTAGCAAGACCATACCCAACTCTATGCTTAATTTTCTCTAACAAAAGGGGAAAACACTCCATTTGCCTTCATAACTTCTTGCTTTACCTGCATGCTAACTTTCATGATTAATGTGCAAAGAAAACCAGATCTCTGCATTGCAATATGCTCTCCATTAAAATAACGTACTGCCTTTCTCTTCATCCTGCCAAAGCTGGTGAACTCATATTTTCCAACATTATATTTTGTCGGCCTAATTTTTGTAGATTAACTTTTAACTGACTCTCACAGTTATCAGCTTTGAAGTTTCTGTAGCACTAGCATCTACAACCTTTTGAGAAATCGAATGAATTGCTTAGGTGGGCATAAAGAGATGGGGGCAGAATGAAGAAATGAGCCCATCCAGCACTGATTTAATCTGGATTAGCAGCATGAAAGGAAATGAACAAGGAAAAGGATTAGGCAGCCAATGTAACTGGAAAACACAAAATGCAGAGAGATGTGGGGTGGTTAGAAAATTAGCAAAACATGGAAGAGAGGAAACCAGACTTTTCGAATTGTCAGGAGATAGGCTGAAGGAGTGTGTCCACGATCAAGAATGGCAATTTGTATACATGCATATAGGTTGAAGATAGCCAAGTCAGGCACATGGCTATTTAAGATCTCAATGAGTTCCAGGTCAGATTGACAGAGAGTAACAAAAAGACACCTGATACAATTGTAAGTGCTGTGTCATTCAGTCTTTGCAATGGCTTTAATATAATTGAGCCAAGTTCATAACTTGAATCATAAACTTGGTGTTTTTTCGAATGTCTCTTCATGTGAAGCAGCAATGCTTGATTATTTTACTTCTTAAATCAAATAATAAACTCAGATATTTCATGGCACATCATTTTGTACATAATTCATTAAAGATGTGCCAATGGGCTCATACCTCTCAAGATCTTTTTATTCATCTTACTGCAGTTGTGGGCCAGAAAAGAAACTCTCATATTTTTGATGATAAAACCAAAACTTCTGTTGTACAATAAAGACAATTTAAAATGTCATGAGGTTAAAATGACAACTAGTTCAATATGAAAATAAATAGATAAAATGAATGCAGATCATCACTGAATTAAAATGGCTGAGGTGGACACAGGGTACAGCTATGTCCTAATTAAAAACGGTATTTTCATATTACCAGGTTGTAATACATAGCACTAACTCCGCCAACCCTCACTTCAGTCCTGCTGTCATGTCTCCGATATGTTATTACACAACAAGTCACCAGCAGACCTGATCCTCAAGGTTATGACCTTTGAGATTATGATGTGACATTTCATAATCCCTGCAGGCCAATGAAAAACATTGGTTTTGAAATAAATCACAACACGCTCACATTCAGTAATGATTTTTAGGCAACTGAGATTTACTTGATTATCCAGGGTTGTATTTAAACGTTGAACTAAGATGATAAAGTGGCTGTTACTAATGTATTATTGGACTCCTTCTTAGTCAAGGCAATAAATAATTTGTAGTTAATATAATGCTGATTTTGAAATGATCAATATGCCTCTGAATCACTAATGGCTGTATTTCTTTTTCCTTCCTCTTCATTTTTATTCCACGACTTCAATTACATGATCACAGCACCTCTCCAGTACCCTATTGGATCCAGCATGTGGAAGAACAGATCTACAGAATAAATGTTGGTAGACCCTCAGTTGTCACACCTAACTACAACCTTGGCTTCATTAACATCATTCGATACCTTGTGCAGGGCAACGATTAGGAAGAAGGAGATGTTGTGATTGTAGCAATTCCAAAATCCAAGCTAATGGTCTGGGGATATTAGTTCAAATCTCACCTGGTAGAAATCCAAAACATAGTTCATAAATTTTGCAGACTTGTGGTCTACATGGATTAGCAGTGGGCAGTGCACTTAACAACTGAGAGAAAGTTTTTTAAATTTTTAAGTTTTTTCTTCAGTGCATTTGTTATACGAGTGGGAAGGCAATAGGCTAGTGGCAATAGGCTGGCCAGTTAATTCAAAGAGGAGAAAGTAAGGACTGCAGATGCTGGAGATCAGAGCTGAAAAATGTGTTGCTGGAAAAGCGCAGCAGGTCAGGCAGCATCAAAGGAGCAGGAGAATCGACGTTTTGGGCATAAGCCCTTCTTCAGCAATTCAGGATTTCAGCTGCTGGCCTCAATGCTAGTCTTGCTGACTGATCTATTGATCTCGAGTAAAATTATCACCTCAGTCACCTTGCATTGATACTGTCATTACTTGCAGCATTCTTTCCTGGACTTACCCAGCACTGATGCCACTAAGTTGTTCAAAAAGTTAATCTTGTTGAATGAATTTCAAAGGCACATGGCAAGGAAGTAAAAGGTAGCAATGAGAATGATTTACAGAATCATAGAATTTACAGAACAGAAGGAGGCCATTCGGCCCGTTGTTTTAAAAAGGTTGTGAACAGTATTCCATGAATATCATTACATTACATTTTTTAAATTCATTCACAAGATGTGGGCATCACTGACTAGGCCAGTATTTGTTGCCCATCGCTAATTACCCAGAAGGCAGTTAAGAGTCAACCACATTGCTGTGGGTGTGGAGTCACATGTAAGCCAGCATGGCGGTTTCTTTCCTGAAAGGACACTGGTGAACCAGATGGGTTTTTCCAACACTCAACAATGGATTCATGGTCATCATTAGACTCTTAACTTCAGATTATTATTCAATTCAAATTCCACATTCTGATGTGGCCAGTTTTGTTCATCAGATTTTAGTAATCAGTCAACATTAAAAGGCCAGTTATAGCAGACCAAACCAGGCATATGTTTTTTACTGGGTTTCCAACAATGCAGGACGAGAAGTTTTGGGGGTTCTTGCTGTTTTCAGCAATTGCTGGCTCTGGGAGTTGATACACAGTGCAGACTGTATCAGAACCTTCAGTGACCAACTACAACTTCATAATTTCAGTGTTACTCCACGTCTATCCAACATCCTGAAGTTCTAGTTATTCTGGAGAGGCAATGATTGTGAAGGTCAACAATTCACTTTCAGTTCTCATTTTTTACTCCACCTTTTGCAACCTTTGTCTTATTGTGTTCTTGTTCACTTTTGTTGCTCTATTCTTCCTCCCCAATCCTCAACACTATTCAAACCAAATCTGGAACTCAACTGCAAATATTCCCAAAGTGTTAGCAATTGCTTTTTATTTTCTGGGACCATTCCCTTTACAGTATCTCATGACCTCTGCACTAATATTCTTTTCACCTGGGCTTTTAAGAATTAGCTGCTCTCACAATTTGCTTTCCAACAAGCCATTAAACTACTCAGGGTTGAAAAGTAACAAACTCCTTACACCTATTCTCAATGACAGGTGAGAAATCTTACGAGTCTATTCCCAAAAGTTTACATAGTAATGATGTGCAATAAGGGTCAATTAACATCTTTTAAGCAAATGTATTTTATGCTTGTGTTACTTGTTCTCCCTGGTAATGAGTTTGACATTCTGTACTATATGTCAAATTGCTCTCATAAGATGAGTTCTCCATCAATTTTGGACAGCCAGGTCAGTAAGGGTCTCTTTTTTGGCAGATTGTATACTGTTATAATTCAAAAAATTAGATTAATAACCACATGCATCTCCTCCCACCTCCCCCCTCCCCCGTCCCTCACCCAGCCCCACCCCTGATTTGACTGTGACTAATTGCCTGACTGATTAAGCATCACACAAGTTGAGCATTCTTCTTGTTTATCTCCTTTTGAATGTTATCTTCAATTGTGATCATCAATTGTGAGCATGGTGTTATAATTTTTTGAATTATAACAGTATACATTCTGCGTTATGTAGATTTATCCATTTAAAACATTCCAAATCAATGCATTAAAACAAATAAAGCATGTAAGTAGTCACTTTGAATTGACAAATTCCAAACTGCAAATTGTCTGCTCCACATTTTCTAGCATCCATCCCCAACAGACTTGAAAGTTTTCTTTTGTATCTTTCAAACGTCACTACAGTAGTGGTTTAGAATGGTTAATCAATCTTACTCATCATGTGCCAGAGTTGGTCCCATTCAACAACAACAACTTGACTTGTAGCAATTTAATGCATCAACAGATGCTCCACACAAGAGAATACGTAAGTGAGCAGAGTGTGGAGAAAAGTTAGGGGGAAAGAAATTGCTGAGACAGCTTTGGAATTGATTTTTGAAGGTGGAAGGGATACAGCAAAATGAGATAAGTTTAAAAAGAAAATTCTGCAGTACTATGATGGCTAAAGATTCTGTCACAATTGTGATACAATTTGCAGTGAAAGGCAGAGCACACTTTAAATCGGACTGGAAGGCATAAACTTGGATATAAGACTATCTTCAAAATTGTCTCATTGTCCACTTATTATGGTTCTTGCTATTGTAACGCAGGTATATCACAGATACCTTTATCACAACCCATCCTTTATACTGTGACCTGGGATTTGCTGAGGAAATTCTGTTAGCCTTCAAAATAATACAGGTAATTGAACTCCTACTGGTTACAGCATGCTGTTACTTTCCAATTCTCTGGAGACAGTGCCATGACTGTCTTGCTCAGAGTTTAAGGATGAATTCAAGCTCAACTGGAGATAATTATATATTCAGTTTGATTTCACAAGCTTCATTTATATATGTGGTTGTCCTTTTTGAATTATTCAGCATATAGCTGTATTACAGGCAGTCATTTAACAGTACTTGGGAAAACACCTTCATTCATTCATTCTCCTATCACACTGCATTGGGGTGGGAGAGCTTACATCCTGCATGTTCTAGTTGCACATGTCCTGCTACTGATTTTACATGTCCCTCATCCTCTCCTTTTTTGGTCAGTCATTTGTCCACCACGAATACCAAATTCCATCAATTGATGTTATTATTGTAAGTGTTAAATATGCAGTTAACAAAAGTTAATTGGCAATTTAGGATCACAATTAGGGTTAATTGAGTTGCAATGGGATAAACTATAAAAAGCAGAATTGATACAGCCAAAAATAAGAGAAGCTGGAAGGGATGGGTCCCCCATCCATGGGGGAAATTAAAAAAAAAGTCAAAGATAGTGTCAAAAGAAAAGACATATCATTGTGCAAAGATAGGGGGCAGGTCAGATGATTGAACAGAATCAAAAAAAGTAAACAAAAAAAATGCAAGATTAATAGTGCATGAGAAAAGGTTAGCCAAAAGTAATTAAAAATGAAAACATTTCTTCCGATATTTAAAAAAGAAAAAAATAAACAAAGTATGTATTAGTCCTATAGTAAACAAGTCTGGGGAATGAATCATGGAAGAAAAGAAGATGTCAGATGAATTCAGCAGACGTTTTGTGTTGGTCTTCACTAGAAAAGTTACAAGTGACATCTCTAAAATAGCTGTAAATCAGGAATTAAAAGAGAGGGATTAACACAAGAAAATTATAATTACCAGGGAAGTGGTGCTGAGTAAACTGTTGGATCTGTGATTTGACAAGATTCTTATGTATGTCGTTCTCAGGTCTTAAAAGATGTAACTAGTTAAATAGATTTAATTTTCTGAAGCCCATTAAATTTTTGGGAAGGTTCCTTTAATATTGGAAAATAATTAATACAACTCCTTTATTTAAAAAGGAGGCAGAAGCAGGAAACATCCTGGCCTGTAAGCTTAAGGTCTGTCAGAAGAAAAATGTTGGAAGCTATTATTAAAGATGTTATAACATAGCAATTGGATTAGTTCAATGTAATCAGGTCGAGTTCACATGGTTTGTCATAGGGAAAGGATGATATTATATGGTGTGGTATGGTAGCTAAATTTGCTAAATTCTTATCTATTTGCTGAAAATAGGTAAGAATGTGACATTACTTATCTACATCCATTTGTAGGTTTCTAAAATGAGTGAGTAAAGACCTGGCAATTGGAGAATAATGTGGGAAAATGTGAAATTGTGCATTTTGGTAGAAAGAATAAGAAAGCATATCATAAAAAGGCTGAGAGGTTGCAGAGCTCTGAGATGCAGAGAGATCTGGTTGTCCTAGTGCATAAATTGTAGAAGATTAGTATACATATATAGCAAGTAATCAGGAAAGCTAATTGAATTTTAGGCTTTGTTTTGAGGGGAATTGAGGTGAAACCACATTTGGAATACTGTGTACTGCACTTGTCGGCGTACTTATGGAAGAATGTTAATGCTTTAGAAGCATCCAGGGAAGTTTTACAAGAATAATATCTGGAGTGAGCAAGGCAAGGAAAGATGAGATAGGTTAGGTCTATGACCACTGGTATTGAGAAGAGTCAGAGTGACCTAACTGAAATGTAAGATCTTGAGGGGATTTGTTTGGAAAGGATGTTTGAACCTCTTGAATCTCTGTAGTCCTTGGGCCATTGGGTCACTCACAGTATTATTAGCAAGGGAAATCAGGACTTAGACCAAGTCATAGTAAAAGGTCAGTGTTACAGTTCCGAATCAGGATGGTGTGCAGTTTGGAAGGGAATTAATAGGTGCTGGTATTCCCGTGCATCTGCTGCCCTTGTACTTTGTAGGTGATAGAAGATGTGGTTTTGAAAGGAAAACAGCAAGTGCTGGAGAAACACAGCAGGTCTGGAAGCGTCTAAATATAGAAAAACAGAGTTAACATTTCAAATCCAGTGACCCTTTATGTACAGAATGTGGGAATCATCAGGAGATTTCCTAGCCCATGTTTGACATGATGCCCTGACACTTCATTGGTTCAAAGGTTAACGCTACCCCAGTGAGCCATTACACTGTGTAAGATATAATTCTGTGAGTATGCCTTTGTCACGCTGCTGCTTGATCAGACTGTGGGAAAACTCTCCCAAGTTTGGTACTCGCCCCCCAGATGCTGGTAAGGGTTGCGTTTGCTGTTGCCACTTCTAATGTCTAGCTTGATGCCAGGTGGTCCATCCTATTTCATTCCTTTGATTAGAACTTAATTTGTATACAAGGCCTATCCTTTCCCATAACTACTTTAAAACTAATAGAATTATGATCACTGATCCCAAAGCATTCCCCTGCTAACACTTTTGCCACTCGTGCTGCCTTGTTTCCCAAAAGAGGATCATGTTTTGCTCCTTCTCTATTAGGTACATCAACATATCAATAAAGAAAATTTTCTTGACCACAGTAAACAAATTCCTCCCCATCCAAGCCCTTAATACAATGGCAGGCCCAGTCTATGTTTGGAAAGTTAAAATCCCCTACTATTACAACCTCATTATGCTTACAGATATCTGAGATCTCCCAATACATTTGCTCCTCATTTTCCCACTGAATATTTGGGGTCCAATAGTACAATCCCATAAAAGTGATTATCCCCTTCTCAGTGTACAGTTCTGGTTGCCTTGCAAGAGAAGGAGATTTTTAAAACTGGAACAGGCGCAGAAAAGATTTACAAGTATGTTACCTGAACTGGAGGATTTGGGTTATAAGGAGAGGCTGGATAGGTTGGGACATTTTTCCCTGGAGATTGACAGTGACCTTATTGAGGTTTATAAAAACATGTGGGGCATTGATAAGGTGAATAGCAAAGGCCTTTTCACTAGGATAGAGGAATTCAAAACTAGAGGGTATAGGTTTAAGGTGAGGGGACAAGATTTGAAAGAGACCTGAGGGGCA
Organism: Chiloscyllium plagiosum; assembly: GCF_004010195.1. Lineage (NCBI taxonomy): Eukaryota > Metazoa > Chordata > Chondrichthyes > Orectolobiformes > Hemiscylliidae > Chiloscyllium > Chiloscyllium plagiosum. The sequence goes on along the minus strand of NC_057723.1, from coordinate 18,983,471 downwards.
ACTTTTTCACACAGAAGGTTGTGTGTACATGGAATGAACTGTTAGAGGAACATCATCTGGTCCATTTAAATGTCAGCGTGTGACAAATCTTCATTAAGAAGTTCAGTTCAACTCCTTCATGCCGGCCAGGTTTCCCAAAATAAACCATTTGCCTGCATTTTGGCCATATCCTTCTGATACTCTTCTATTCATGTACCTGTCCAAATGTCTTTTGAATATTGTAACTGTACCTTCATCGATCACCTCCTCTGACAGTTCATACCATATACACACCACCCTCTGTGTGAAAAGTTTGCCCCTCAGATCTCTTTCAAATCTTGTCCCCTCGCCTTAAATCGATGTCCTCTAGTTTTGAATTCCCCTATCCTCGTGAAAAGGCCTTTGTTCACCTTATCTATGTCCCACATGCTTTTATAAACCTCAAGGTCACCGTCAACCTCCAGGGAAGCTTTCCTAGGATGATGACGTCAGCTTGTATGAGGGGGCATAACTAAATGAGGGGTGATGGATTTAAGACTGATATCAGAGGCAGGTTCTTTACTCAGAGTGGTAAGGGCGTGGAATGCCCTACCTGCCAATATAGTTAACTCAGTCACATTAGGGAGATTTAAACAAAACTTGGATAAGCACATGGATGATGATGGGATAGTGTAGGGGACGAGCTGAGAATAGATCACAGGTCAGTGCAACATCGAAGGCCGAAGAGCCTGTTCTGCACTGTATTGTTCTATGTTCTTTGTTCTATATCAGCATTAAAATGTGATTCTACAAGTCCCTTTTCAAAACAAAAGAGGATTTTGGCTTCACAGACTTGGGCAGCATTTATTGTCCATCTCTAGATTGCTCTTGAGAAGGTGGTAGTGAGCTGCTTTCTTCCACTGCTTCAGGACATTTGATGTAGGACACCCACAATGTTGTTCGGAAAGAAGTTCTAGGATTTTGACTCTGCAATAATGAAGAACACTGACATATTTCCAAATTGGGATGGCAATTTCCTTGGAGAAGAACTTCCAGATGGTGGCATTCTCATATATCTGTTGACATTGTCCTTCTAGATGATAGTTGTCTTGGGTTCTGATGGTGCTATTGAAGGAGCCTTAGTACATTTCTGCATTACATCTTGCAGATATTATACACTACTGCTACTTGGTGTTGGTGATGGAGGGACTGGATGTTTGTGAATGTCATGCCAATCAGGTTGGTTGCTTTGTCTTGGATAGTGTTAAGTTTCTTGAGTGATGTTGGTACTGCACCCATCCAGAAAAGTGGGGAGTATTCCATCACATTCCTGACTTGTGCCTTGTAGATGGTGAGGCAAGAGGCAGATTATTTGTAACAAGATTCCTCGCCTCTGATGTGTTCTTGTAGCCTTTTCATTAGTATGGTCGATCCAACAGTGATAATTATTTTCTGTCCTGAAGAAGACAGTCATTGCTTGGAAATTGGTGAATATTCCTTGCCACACCAGCCCAGACCAAACATTGACCAGGTCTTTTGGACATAGACTGCTTCAGTACCTGAGGATTTGTGAATGGTGCCAATCATTGTGCAATCAGCAGTAAGCATCCTCACTTCTGAGCCTTTGATGGAGGGAAAGTCATTGATGAAGCAGCTGAAGATGGTTGAGTTATGACATTACCCTGACAAACTCCTACAGAGATGTTCCAGAGCTGAGAAGGTGAATTCCAACAACCTCAGCCATTTTATTTTATGATTCCAAATAATGGCAAGATTTTCTTCTGTTCTCATTAATGCTATTTATGCTAGGGCTCCTTGATGCCACAGTAGGTCAAATCAACCTTTATGTCAAGTGCCTTCTGTAATGAATTCACGTTGAATTAACAATTCGAACAACGTTCATTTTTTGGCTTTTATTCTGCATACATTGGCTGAAGTAGCACATTTTTGTCATTTACATAAATGATTTCGGTGTGAACATAAGAGGTATAGTTAGTAAGTTTGCAAATGACACCAAAATTGGAGGTGTAGTGGACAGCAAAGAAGGTTACCTCGAGTCCAATGGGTTCTTGATCAGATGGGCCAGTGGACCGAGAAGTGGCAGATGGAGTTTAATTTAGATAAATGTGAGGTGCTGCATTTTGGAAAGGCAAATCAGGGCAAGATGTATACACTTAATGATAAGATCCTGGGGAGAGTTAAGACTAGAGTGATGTTTGAAAAGTACAGCACGTCAGGCAGCATCTGAGGAGCAGGAAAATTGATGTTTCGGGCCAAAGCCCTTTATCCTGAGGAGAGTTGCTGAACAAGGAGATCTTGGAGTGCAGGTTCATAGTTCCTTGAAAGTAGAATCGCAGGTAGATAGGATAGTGAAGAAGGCATTTAGTATGCTTGCCTTTATGGGCAGTGCATTGAGTATAGGAGTTGGGAGATCATGTTGCGGCTGTATACGACATTGGTTGGGCCACTATTGGAATATTGTGTGCAATTCTGGTCTCCCTCCTATCGGAAGGTTGGAGAGAAACTTTAAAGGAGTCAGAAAAGATTAAAAGGATTTTGTCAGGGTTGGAGGGTTTGATCTATAGAGAGTGGTTGAATAGACAGGGGCTATTTTCACTGGAGTGTTGGAGGCTGAGGGGTGACCTTATAGAGATATATAAAATCATGATGGGCTTTGATAGGGTAAATAGACAAGGTCTTTTCCCTGGTAGGGGAGTCCAAAATAAGAGGGCATCAGTATAAGGTGAAAGGGGAAACATTTAAAAGGGACCTAAGAGGCAATGGGAATTCATTACAGAAGACGCTTGACATCAAGATTAATTTGGTCTACTGTGGCATCAAGGAACCCTAGCATAAATAGAATTAATGAGAACAGAAGAAAATCTTGCCACTAGTTGGAATCATACTTTGCATAAAATAAAATGGCTGAGGTTGTTGGAATTCATCTTCTCAACTCTGGGACATCTCTGCAGGAGTTCATCAGGGTGATGTCACAGCTCAACCATCTTCAGCTGCTTCCTCAATGACTTTGATAGGTATGGCAGAGGATAGTGCGTGTGTGAAATGAACTGCAAGAGGAAGTGATGGAGCTGGTACAATTACAACATTTAAAAGGCACCTGGATGGGTATCCGAATAGGAAGTGTTCAGAGGGATATGGGCCAAATGCTGGCAAATGGGACTAGATTTATTTAGGATATCTGGTCGGCATGGACGAATTGGACCGAAGGTCTGTTTCATGCTGTACATCTCTATGACTCAATTTTTGATTGTCTTCTTCAAACAGGCCCCAGTTCCCCTAAGAAGTCTGATGTGTCAGACTCCTGATGACAGTCAATTTCTATTCAAAAAGTCTGCAAAACTTTTGTGGGCAGCCATACGACTAGCGAATGACAAGTGCTCATTGCTCTCCCCTGACGGCAGAATGTGGGTTAATATTTTGCAGGAACAGTTTGTAACAAAACTTTTCAGCTGTTAACATTTACAATTCATTTGGTCAAACAGACATATTGTTTGACATTTCTCAACCGCGAATGGTACGTGACGTGACTTATATGATTCCACCTCTGCTTCAGTCTATATATCTAAACTTACCAAATAGTGCTGCAAATTAATAGACAGAATAGAGAGGCATTGGCACTGACTCATTAATTCATTATTACATATTCTTCACATCCAAGTAGGGTAGCAATATATTACGATAGAAATAAGTGTCAAGTTGCATTGAAGAATTTGTGCAATTTATACAAATCCTCTGCTTATTCGTCCTCCTCAATCATAAGCTCAATTTGCTTTCCTACTCTGCTGGAATAGTGAAATTCTCATTTGCATGATATTCTCCCTTGGAACAACTCCAATTTCATTCCAGTACTTGTTGTAATGCATTGAATAAACAGTGCAAAGTAGCTCATTTCCATTCCTTATGAATTGAAAACACATCTGCTTGAAATTATTATACCTTGGAATCAATCTCAATGTGTTTGAGCTTTGACCAGATGCACATGGAATTCTTCCAATGCCAACTGGAAAAAATGTACATTGTTAATGACCACATGCTGTGCATGAGCACATGTAACCAAAATGGAAACTATTTGTTAGTGTTACCACAAGAAAGAGATTATGTCGGAGACACAAGTTCAAATCCCGACAAACATGATGGCATAAAGCTTCCATTCTTTTCAGCTCAATCCATTTCCGAATTAGTGCAAATTCTCAGCACTAGTTGATGATTGGCTAACTGTTTCAAATCTCAAAGATAACTGCTAATCTGGGAATGCAACATTAATGCAGTGGAGTTTGAAATGTAAGTATTGAGTTGCAAATCAGATTTTAATTTGTGTGAGCAAATTGACCAATGTTGAATCTGTAAGGGAAGCCTAAGAAAGAGATGGAGGTCCAGGGCAGTCAACCTTCTGGGAATAAGATGACACCATAAATGAACAAGGCTGAAAGAAAGCCCCAGCTGATTTATCTCAGTGCAAAGATATCTCCCACTGTATAAATCTTACCTTCTTAGATGGTCTTGGATTGGTTCATTTGAGAGTTCAGTTCCATTGTTTAAAGACTGGCAATATTTCTCCATGAATTCCTTTCAGTCTACCATCCTTATAGTCAATAGGAATGTGTATTATTCCAAAAACAAAGATCTCAGATTGTGACTGAATTGGATGCAATCCTTCAATTTTTTGTGAAAGGGAATACCCACACTGGCTGGAAAGATACCTTTGCAAGTTGAAATATTATTTTACAGCACAGGAAGAAATTCCTAATGGTCCATGTTTAATTTTGAAATAAGCAAAAGTGATAGGGTCACCATCGGATTCAAGAACAATTTAGCAACCTGGACCAATGTCTGATCTGCAGTAACAATTGTACATTTCTGTTCTTATGCCATTCTGCAACAGAAACTAAAGTCACATTTTACACAACATTCATGCAGCACCATCTTGACCTCCACCAACAGCTTGTCACATTTCTCTTTACTGTTAAAGAGTGCATTAGTGTGGCCTTTTCTTTTGCTAAAAACACATCTCACTTGCCATTAAATTGTACTTAGGTGCTGTATTGAACATTTGTAGCTGTCACTGTCTTGGATAATTTCCTATATATCATGACTTCTCAGAACCGAGTAGCTACATTTATAAGCTGCAGAATCTGCGATTTGCTCCTCAGAACCACAGCAATGTGTCAAACCTTTTCTGACTGTTCTTTTGTATGTTAGCTCTGTCTAATACTTTCAGATATGCACCTTTCCATGTATAAACCAGCTCAAGCTTGCATATATAGTTTTAAAGCCACTCCAAGGAGCTCATTATTTCATAGAGAAAACATTCAAGATCTCAACAGGATTGCAACCTGCAATCGCTCTTGAGTGCCAATGTTTTCTTTACCATGTGTCCTCTAATCCATTAATCAACTGTTGATTATCATTTGATAGACCATGTTTATGATAACGATATTAATCATTTTTTTTGTGAGGGTCAACATTCTTTATTTGTTATTGAACGTGCTCGATCATCCACACTAAGTACCTGCACCTTTTTATTTATGTTACTGGCAGATCTCTAAAGCATTTGTAGTGTTTTTGGGGGTATATGTGTGGAATGCAGAACAATTCCTATTTCTATTTCATGCTAAAAAGGAATTGGTCTTGGTCTCTTCCTAATCAAGAGCCAGCAGTAATGCAAATAAAAGTCAAAAAGATCAATCATTCAACCTTTCCCAGCAAATCTTCAGATCTTGGGGGTTTTTCACTCTTGTGGTCTTCAGCTCTTTCCCTGATTTTTATGTCTTCTTTCCAATACTAAATCCAGCATTGGATATGAAATGTCTCAGATGCTGCTGACCTTGCAAAGTACAGTATGCTTTGACTACATTGCTCCAGTCCAGTGACAAGGTAGATGGGGGAAAAAAAAGGATTGGATCCACTATCTAAGACAGGTGAAATTGACTCTCAATTCATTGCATCCTATCTACATAGATCATAAGAGCACATCCTATCTGTATAGATCATCTGTATTGACACATTTCAACTGAATATTTTTTAATATTCTGTTAGAAAACACATCCGATCAATGTTTGCTTTTTTTTTGACATATGTAACCACTTCTCAGCAGCTGTGAATTTAGAGACAGTGCCCAAACTATAGGAACTTCTTTTGACTCTGAGTTCAAAACATTACTCTTCATAACAAGCAAATCTAAATGGTGGCTGCAGAAACAAGGGTAAACAAACATGACTTCATGTTTGTAACTAAATTACACAACTGTATTCAACATTGTCCAGGAGAAAGACCACTGAAGATCAATCAGTAGATTTCGGAATATAAATATGTGGAAGATTCATTTCATGACTGGAATCTCAGCTTCAGGTCACATTTGTAACTTGCTCGAGCCTCACACTCAGCATTCATGTCAGCTGAGCTCTGCTAGTGGGTGATCATTCCCAGCTTTCAATATACACCATTTAAGCTCTTCAGAATGCTAGTTTTGGAAGGACACACTGTTATTTATTGCTTTCCATTGGATGTACTCCTGGCCACTGTTACTTTTTATATAAACATTCTGAATGCAATTCAAATGTGCCACAGGTTACATGTTGTAAATATGATGGGAGTATGATGCCACTTTAAATAAATATATGCAAAGTAAATGCAATATTGTGGTGATCACCAAAGAGCATTAGCTTCTTGAACAATAAGACTAAGCTGATATACTATTCACAAAGTGAATTTCCATTTACTGCGAGTGGATTTTATCTTTCCTCAGTGATGCCAGGTTGTTGTTTGTCTTTCAGTTTCACCGATATTGCAGTCCTCCCAGCTGTCTATATAACCCTAGTTAGAGATATACAGCCTTTTACAACCTTTTCCCACTGCCTGAACACCCACAATTTAACACTGATGATGTGTTAACCATCCTATATTTACTCTGAATGGTACATATTTATTTCATTCATCATATAATGACAGATAATCAGAAAGTCATTACTAGGCCTGCACTGTGCAGTGCAGTAGCTCGATTGGGGCGTGATTGAGCAATGCAGAATCCGTGGCTTGTATGTATTAACCACACTCCACATAGGACACATAATGAATACATAATGTTTGAAGAATGGTTCAGTGAGGCAAGGAGGGAATATAAATAGGAAAAATCTCAGGGCTACAACTGGAATGTACATTAGGCTGATTTATTGACAGAGCATCTGAATGATTAGGTGATCAATGGGGAGTGTAGTACTCTCTCTGAGACAGAAGATTCCACATCAATGAGATAAACAATAAAAAGCTATGCATTTCATGGCTGGAAACCAACATTATTATAAATTAGTTGATCTGACACTTGCTCAATAAAAAGTCTTATGCATACAATTATTTTTCCTAAATGGGGGAGTCAGGGAATAGAAGAGTGTGGTAAAAGCAATGCTGGATCAACATCAATACTGTGTACCAGCAGTTAAAAAGGGTTGCAATACATGGCCTGAGGAAATATGACCACAGTTCATATGATCAAATTTACCAACAATATTATTTCCCAGTTATGCACTGTTTGACTTCTGTCCTTCCCCCCCCCCCCCCCCCCCCCACCTTCTTCTGCTTGTAGGAACCTCCAGTTTTCAATTTCAAATTGTCTGACATCATTGCTCTCTTTCTCCCTCTTATGCATGTCAGTCTAACCTTTCTTCAATCACCTTCTTCAGCAAGTTCTCATGCCTTAGAATATGGACACTCCAAACTGTTGCCTTTCTTGTCAATATTCACTGACAATTGTTCCTCTTCCACTATCCTGAGTTCTTCTTTATTGTTTTTGTGCTCACTCTGACTGGCCTAGTTATTCCAGCTTTAGAACCATTTCATAACTCTCTGGGTTTTGGATATTTGCTTTTTTGAAGTTTACTTTTTATTCCTGTACTGCAAAACACATCAATCATTGTCTGTATATTTACTTTCTTAAGATTTCTACATGTTCCTATGTTCAGAAATACTTTATTCTTGGAGGCTACATGACTTGCCATTGCTAGTTTTGGTTAGACCACCATCCTGTATGCATCAGAAACATAGACCATACCCAATCAACACCTCAAATCCCTGGAGAGTTATTGTCAGTGCTGCCTCTGCAAAATCCTGCAAATCAACTGCTGGATTTGTGTACCAAGATAAATGTCCTCTCCCAGGTCAATATGCCCTTATCGAGACAATGATCATGTTTAACCAGCTGCAATGGATTGGCCATATTGTCTGTATGAGATGACACAAGACTCCCTGAACAAATGCTCTCTTCCAAGCTCTGCAGGGCAAAAGGAAATGCTGTAAGGACTGAAAGACTCCCTAAACCAACAGTAACATCTCCACTGATGTGTGGGAATCGCTTGCCCGGGAATGCACAAACTGGAAAAGAAGCACCTGTGATAGCATCAACTACTTTGAGCATTACCAAATGGAGCAAGTGGAGGCCAGCAAAAAGAGCAGATTCCAGGACGTCCCACTTACCCAACTCAAACACAAACCTGTACCACCTGTGGCAGAGTCTGAGGGCTCCAAGACTGGATGACTCAGCCACCACACAATTCACCACCCTGGAGTCAAAGCATGCCATGCTCAATCTGAAGAGACTGCCAAAGAAAGAAGAGGAAAGAATTTTTGGCAGGCCATCTTTTGACAGGCTACATTCCAAGTACCTGAATGTAGTGCTAGATAATGTATAGAAGAACGCTAAAGAAAGAGTGAAGATGGTCAGTTTTGCAGATGTCTACACCCTCAAGTTCAATAAGCAGAAGATCTACAGATATCAACGTGTAGAGTAACAAAGTTGTGAAAACTTACAGAATGAAACTTCATGTTTTAAAAAAAACCTGAAATTGTGAAAATTGGAAGAAACAATGGTGGGAAAGCTGAAGTCAAGATAAATGGTCAACAATAATTATCCATCAACAAACAAGTTTCCTCTGGGATTTAGAAATAGTACTGATTCACTGAGGGTAAAAGTCAATGTCAGTGCGATTACAAAATGATGGTAGCAGATGAGCCATCCTATTACACATTTGAGACAATATCTTTTACTCCTGAAAATGCCAAAGGAAAAGTAAATAGATCAAATAAAATTAAAAACATTAAGTCTGAGTAAAAGTGTGATAAGAAAGTGTTAAACTAACAGGAAATGTAAGTTATAACCAATGACTTGCAATGATTACCACCATATGTCCTGAGATGGTATGCATGGTGAGTCAGAGGATGTGTCTTTTTTTGAATGCTGTGCACCATATGGTGTACATTCTTTCCTTTTTATCACGTGGATATCACAGCCTAGGCCAGTATTTATTGCCCATTCCTAGTTGCCTTTGAAAAGGTGGTGGTGAGCTGCCTTCTTTAATCACTTCTGTCCATTTGATGCAAGTAGACTCCATTGGGATGGAGTTGAGAGTGTAGTGCTGGAAAAGCACAACAGGTCAGGCAGCATCCGAGGAGTAGGGCAAAAGCCATTCCTTAAGAGAATAGGTTGACTGGGATTTAATTGGCAGATTGCATTGCTACTGATTGTCATGGACAGGTTATTTTTTCACATTGTCAGGTAAGGACAGCAGATTTGCTCCCTAAAAAGGATATTGATGAATTAGCTGGATCTTTAGAATAATCAACAATGCTTCATGATCATCATCAGGCTTTTCATTCCAGGTTTTGTTTTGAATTCAAGTTCCATCATTTGCCATGGTGAATTACAAACCCAGGTCCACAGAACATTGCCTGGGGCTGTTAATTACTTATCCAGCAATAATACCATTTCCCTAGTTATTAACTGCTTGTGATTGGATATGAAAGGAGAATTATTTTGTCAAAATCTCAGTGTATTAGGACATTTAATCTTCAAGTTCAGGAACAATGGGAATGGGATCTCAATGTCCGGCCGACTTTCAGAGGGATTGTGCTGGCTGGGAACACCAGAAACCCTGGAATCATTTTGAATTGCATCAAAAGAATCGAGTAATAATAGACAGGATCTGATAGCAGTGGGTATGGGAGTGTCAAAAGAGACAAGCTCAAGTCTAATTCCATGAAAGGTCATCAATCTGAAACATTAACAGTTGTATCTCTCTCCACAGATACTGCCTGACCTTCTAGGTATTTATCAGATCTTTATTCAGATTTCCAATATTTGCATTATTTTGATTCTGTCTGTCATCAAAATTCTTTTTGCACAATATTTCCTCAATTCAATGTTTTTTCCCATGGTTTACACTTGAAAAGAAGTTGAGGAGAGGGGTTTTCTGCTCCCTGTATACATGTGGAAGCAGTATCTCATTCTCGCTGCCTTGCGTTGTATTGCTTCTTTTTATAGATGTCTTTTGAATGTAGCCTCAAAGAACATATTGTCCCAACACAATGGAAACATTTGAATGTTTGTCCTTTCTAAAAGGGTATCAAACAACAGTTTTACTTTATTGCAGCAGAAAGAAATGTTTTAGTCTTCAAAATGTCCTGATACACAGCTTTTCCAGAAACAACAAAATAATACGGTACCACACAAATGAGAGCTGACATTATCAACTGCAGATCTAACAGTAGAAAACAACAGATGGACCTTATATTATATTTTCATTATTTGTCTCTCATCAATTTTTTGCTCAGCTTTGTTTTTTCTGATGAAAAGTGAGAGATGGAAGCAGTGTGGAATGAGACCAGCTGGAGTACGCAGTCGGAAGAAACTCAAGGCCTTAGATGAGTGCATTAGAAATTTATAAGGGAAATGGAACTTCAGTTAAATGGAGAGATGAGTGGAACGAGTGTTGTTCATTTAGAGGAGAAGAGGCTATGGAAAGATCTAATACAGTGTTTAATTTTATCACCATTTTTCTGACTGAATAAGGGCGATTTAACACTGCACTGTGGTAATCGATGGGTCACAGATTTAAGAAATTATAAAATAAATCAGAGCTATAATGAGGAGAGTTATTAAGTAGTAAGTTGTGATACTCTGAAAAAACTTGGAAAAGCTGGTGGATGCAGATTCAATGCTCCCTCCAATAGGGAATTGAACAAACACTTGAAGAGCTATGAGAAAAGACAAGAGCATGGAGATAATCCTTCAAACACGTGGTATAGTGTGTCAGACCATAGGGCCTCCTTTTATTCCATTTCATTCTATGAACATTGTTTAACATTTGACTGCAGACATCACTAAATCAGGTACACAGCAATATACTCCTTATCTATATCCCTAATGATGGGTCTTAATCCCATTCTCAGAGCTGTAACCTTCCTGTTTCTACATCAGCAAATCATCTGTGTGTAGGATCATAATGCAAACTTACAATCACTAAGTAGAGCTCAGAACACCCGAATATCAAGTTGCATAGCATCTATATCATAGACAAGAGACTGACATTTATTGGGATAACTGTCAGGTTTGGCCTTTGGAATCAAAGGCAACAAATGACACCATATTGAGCTAATCAATCTCACAGTAAGTTGAAGTCTATTTCTCCCTGCATGGTGATGGCAAATTTCCATCTCATAAGAAAATGGGTTGGTATTTGTCAGATACTAAATAATGTGGGCATTAATGAGAAAGTTGAAAAAATAGCATAAAATTGAAGGTGAGGAGTTTCTCAGTGTTGAGAGCAAAAGCCAAAGTGGTGAACTGTGAGACAAGATTCTCGCCAGTGATCAGCCACAATTCTATTTGCACGTATTAGCTTGTATGGACATCTCATCATTAGTACAGGTGTTCTGCTAATAAAGTGCACTTCATTAATGCAAATTTGCTATAACCTGATTGATGAATGGGGGACACTTTTCAAAGTGCGAATTTTTGAAGTGTGTATTGGTTATAATGCGATTCTAGCCCCATTACTATAAATGGTACTGCTATTACGTGGGGTTTGCGAATAACCCAGGATTGCTTGAGAACGGAATTACCGCATTAAAGCAGAACTGACCGTAATGACTGCAATTTCCCATTTTCCCAGCCACTGGATTGACATTAGACAGCAATAAATTCTGATATGAAAGTCAGAGCTGGCAACTCCAGCTTGCTCCTCTGAGACTCCGTCTTTGAGACCAGTCAGTAACATCTCAAGGTACACTCCACGGGCAGTCCCATCCACAGATGTAAGTATCCAACACATACTAGCCTTTCTGTACACTTTGCCACATCTTTGATCCACTTGCAAGATGATTCTGCACTTCATGCTGTACTTTGGATTGCTTTGCTTTGCCTTTTAGTGTTTTGCCCCTTAACCAGATCTTAAAGGCTTGCAGTGCTTATGTCTTGTCTTCTGGGAGAAAGTGAGGACTGCAGATACTGGAGATCAGAGCTGAAAATGTGTTGCTGGAAAAGCTCAGCAGGTCAGGCAGCATCCAAGGAGCAGAAGAATCGACGTTTCAGGCATGAGCCCTTCTTCAGGAATCGTTTAAATGGTACTGCTATTATGTGGGGTTTGCTAATAACCCAGGATTGCTTGAGAACGGAATTACTGCATTACAGCAGAACTGACCGTAATGACTGCAATTTCCCATTTTCCCAGCCACTGGATTGACAATAGACAGAAACAAATTCTGATATGAAAGTCAGAGCTGGCAACTCCAGCATCTGCAGGAATAATTCCTGAAGAAGGGCACATGCCCGAAACGTCGATTCTCCTGCTCCTTGGATGCTGCCTGACCTGCGCTTTTCCAGCAACACATTTTCAGCTTATGTCTTGTCTTGCCTTGCCTTTTAGCATGGACAGAAGACCAGGTGTTGCCACTAGTCATCAGACGAAGGAGTGGACATGTTGCTGTGCCACACCATGCTACATCAATCTCACAGCTGTGACACACGGCATATACACCAATCCAATGACCATGTTTAAAAATCTAAGGGAAGTAGTTGGTCAAGAAAAAGGAGACATCATGCAGTCAGTGAATCCAGGTACAGTAAGCCAACAGAATCGTCCACGATCAGTGCAAGGCTTGGTCATGTTCAGGCAGCTGCATTGGGCAGCCAGGGTCAGGTTATGTGCATCTCTTTGATCCAGGGAATGGGCCACAGTCAGTCTTCCAGTTCAACCAGCTTGGGAAGTTGCAGTTAGTCAGTCAGACATTTGTAAACGGATCAGTCAGGAGTCTGGACTCACATCAGTCAGTGCCCTCTGTCCAGGCCAATCGGGGCCCCGGTCAGTCTTGGGGTCAGGTAAATGAAAATCAAGGAGTGGGGGTGGGTCATCAGGTGCCAGTATTATGGTCAGTGGTCCATGCTCTGCACAACTAAAACAGGCAATGGCGGGGATGTGATGGACTGTGAAGAGCTGGGAGAGTGAGGTAATCTTCTAAGGAGGAAGATGAAGACATTGAGCATGAGGAATATCACCCATCCAAACATTATTGAGTGAATTAGGGTCAGACAGGATTAACTGGCACCCAGTTCCAGTTTTGAATTGGGTACAGTGACCATTCGATGGCTGTAATTTTGTTAGCCTTCGAAAGGCAAGCAGCCTGTCTGTTCCAATCTGTCTGTTTCTTGTTTGATTTTGCTGTTGAACAAAAATGAATGTTCTGAACCATTTGAAGGCTTTCCAGTATATGATGGATCCACATTCATTAGTAAGCTACGTACCTTGGTTTATAAATAGCAATAGATATATGAACATGCAATTTTATGTGCAATGAAATGTCAGGTGTGCCAACTATGTGACCTGCTAAGGATTTGTATTTGGTTTCCCGCCCACTGTATGAACAGTGAAGGATAGCTCTGGAATGATGGTGCTTGGTCAGATTCAAGGCTGGGCTGTAAGGATGCCAGTGGTGCCAAGAATCTTGTGAGGTTCCAATAGTGGTACTTCCATCTGTGGCGAGCAGGAGAATACAACACGTGGGATGCCACAGGGATATGATGCTTAATGAGGCGAATATGGGAAGATAGCTGAGAAATCTCATGAGGTCTCATGGAGTGAATCCCTCCATGAAATTGACAATCAGCTGATTCCAGTAGAATTTAGTTCATTGTTTCGCACCAAAACTCTTAACTGTGATCAGAATCATCTGTTATGGATAAGGACATGTCTCTTTTGTATTTTCTGCAGTGAACTGAGAAAGTGCATGATTTGCTGGCCTTTCTTTTCACTCGTCTCTCTCCTTGGCTATTTGAGCTTTTAGTTTCAGCTTACTTCTTTCAATGCCCCTTTAAAGAGTCAGATTCCAGAGGTCACGACTATCAGAGTTGTCAGTGCCAAGTGCTAGTGTTATTGCTCTAATCTTATATGCATCTTTTCAGATGTGATGTTGAAATGGAGCCTACTGGCACATAGAGTCATAGAGTCATAGAGATGTACAGCATGGAAACAGACCCTTCGGTCCAACCTGTCCATGCCGACCAGATATCCCAACCAACTCTAGTCCCACCTGCCAGCACCTGAACCATATCCCTCCAAACCCTTCCTATTCATATACCCATCCAAATGCCTCTTAAATGTTGCAATTGTACCAGCCTCCACCACTTCCTCTGGCAGCTCATTCCATACACGTACTACTCTCTGCGTGGAAAAGTTGCCCCTGAGGTCTCTTTTATATCTTTCCCCTCTCACGCTAAACCTATGCCCTCTAGTTCTGAACTCCCCGATGCCAGGGAAAAGACTTTGCCTACTTATCCTATCCACGCCCCTCATAATTTTGTATAAGGTCACCCCTTAGCCTCCGACGCTCCAATGAAAACAGCCCCAGCCTGTTCAGCCTCTCCCTATAGCTCAAATCCTCCAACCCTGGCAACATCCTTGTAAATCTTTTCTGAACCCTTTCAAGTTTCACAACATCTTTCTGATAGGAAGGATACCAGAATTGCACGCAATATTCCA